>NC_134405.1:255539031-255891531 GCF_038048845.1 Mixophyes fleayi | reverse complement strand
ATACAAGCAAAGTACAGTTCCCCTGCAGGATACAAAAGCCTGCCTAGTACCATGCAGAGATCAGAAAGTACATTATAGGCAATGTTCTGAACACCGTATAGAAACTACAGGGGAAACATTTGTCACCTTTTGCTCTCTATACCAGGTTCAATTATACAGTTATAAGTAGGTATTTCCACTTTTGAATTTATATCTTAAATCCAGATGCATGAAGAGTCTATACGGTGACTATAAAAGGTATTCACCCCTTTGGGATTTTCCAAATTTTATTTTCTTACATTATGGAATCAAACCAAATTTATTTGGGGAATTTTACCAAAGAGCAACACAAAATACTATGTAATGTCAAACATAAAAAAGATTTTTGTTAAACCAATAATTGGTTAAATGTATTGATTTTTTTCTATAGATACAACAAAATAAATTCCAGTTGTCTTGTGAGATTACGTGAGTCCAATTGTGCAATTCAAATGTTTCAATTGATTTAAAACAATAAATTCATCTGTTTGTGAGAGGTCCCACATTTCCAAACACGAGCTTCATCATGAAATTCAGAACATTCAAAGCAAATAGGAGAAGAGGTTCCTAAAAAGAGGAAGATTGTGAGTCTAGAGAAGGCTTTGCTTCAAAGGTGACCATCCATATGAGAGGAGCACTTCTTAGGGAGGCCACCAAGAGGTCTATGGTAAGACTGGCAGAGTTAGAGTTCTCCATGGCAGGGAAGGGAGAAATTGTCCCTGGGACCATAATAGCCTGGACAGGACACTTCTTAAATCTCTGTTTTTTGGAAGGATGACTTATAGAAAATGACAAAAGAAAACTTGTGTGAAAATAGTAAACATACTCTAGTGGAAGAAGATTTTATGATCAAATTTAGTTTTTCAGCCTCAACGCTAGGCATTATGTTTGACACAAGACTAACACTTCCAAGAACACTATCCATGCCAAGAACCATGGTGGTGGGAACAAATGGGGATGCTAATCAGCTTCAGAGACTAGAAAATGTTTCAAAATAGACAGCAAAATGGAGGTAAATCTGTTGCAGACTGCAAGAGACTTGGGGGTGTATATATACTAAACTGTGGAGATCCTGCTTATAGCAACCAGATTGTAGTTATCAATTATTTAGTACATCCTACAAAATAACAGCTAGAATCTGATTGGCTGCAATAGACAACATCTCCACTTTTTCAAATCTACAGTTTAGTAAATATGCCCCTTGGACTTGGGAGAAGGTTTATGTTCCAGCAAGACAGTGTCACACACTGAACCTTCTGGTGTACTTACCAAAGTTTGCCAAAGTTTGGCATCTGGGTCCTTCCATCAGCCAGCCAGCTCTTCTGTGTCTCTGGCACTCCCTTCTGGTAACAGATACAAGTTTGATAACAGGCGTGCATGCATGCGCACACCCCTCTCTTATAAGCTTCCTAATGTAGCACTTCCCTCCCCCTATTCCTCCAGACTTTTTAAATCTACTGAACTAGCAAAATGGTGCCAGATCTTCATGTCTAGTGTACTGCCTGCTACTCTGACATTTTAGCTAATTTTATACAGCGTATTCCCAGCCTAATCCTGGTATCTTCAAACCCAGCCTAATCCTGGTATCTTCAAACCCAGCGTATTCCTGGTATCTTCAAACCCAGCGTATTCCTGGTATCTTCAGACCCAGCGTATTCCTGGTATCTTCAGACCCAGCGTATTCCTGGTATCTTCAGACCCAGCATATTCCTGGTATCTTCAGACCCAGCATATTCCTGGTATCTTCAGACCCAGCGTATTCCTGGTATCTTCAAACCCAGCATATTCCTGGTATCTTCAAACCCAGCATGTTCCTAGAGTTCAAGATACATTAGACACTGCACAATAATGGTACTCATTAACTAGTACTGTTAACTACCTGTTACTTCAGGTTAAACAGGTCAGTGGAAAGAACGAACCTTTGAGGCATAATCAATCATCACCTTGGAGCATGGTGCTCACCAATTAACTCAAAGACATTTTCTAGCTGGATCCACAAGTGGATCTAATATAAAAGATAAATTGCATTATCCCAAAATATTTGAGTAAAAATCTTCAATACTTTAATAGAATTTAATAAATATGGCACTGAAGATTCTCTATGGAGAAGGAAACTCTCCCTTCTGCTTTTATTTCCATGGGAAGAAAAGTATTCTGTTGCAATTCCTGTACTTTTTAATGGCTGAAGTAAAGGCTAAGCTACCCAATCAATTTTAGTTGCTTGATCTGAAGAGATTAATCTCACAGACATAGCTTGTTTTGTAGCTCCTATGTGCTCTGCTAGACAAACGATTTTTAATCTGTTTAGACTACGATAATCTCCTTCAACCAAGCAATTCCCCAAATTAATACTCTCATAAGAACTGCAGGTAATTAATCTCTTTGAAATGATCAATTAATCGCCCATTCAGATCTGCAACAATTCTGCACAGGAAATGGTAATGGAACAGTTTTATCATCTTTGGGACACTGTAATAAGCCTAATCACATAAATTGTGTCAAACAGTGTTTTCTTAAACGATTTCTCTTAATAGATTTAATCCCAATGACTGGATACTTTTTCTTGGACATTGGTTTGCCTAAAATTCCTATACAGAGAATCATCCCTTGGAGTCACTGTTAGTGAGACAGTGGTGTCTTCTTATTTTGGAACCACAGATGCAAAGTGTCTTTGAGACCATTTTATTTTGTATCCAGATAGACAACTTTTAAATATTTTTATGTATGTATATTTCTTGTTGTGACTGGATCAATTATAAATAACTTATGGTATAAATTTCTTTAAAAGAAATAATTGCAAATGTACTTTGTCGGTAAACAGAACATTATTTCTGAGACCAGGGGAAGAAAATCGTTTGTGTTTTAACCTTCCTAGAGGAAATACATTATTTCTGATGTATATATCTGATACTATAAAGCTTTGTTTAGGAAGTATTTTGTGTACCCTGGTTTAAGGAAATGCCTTGTTTGGGGTTTTGCAAATTTTTGGGGGATTTCTTTTTTTGGAGGAAATGTGTATTCTGCACTTATTGGAATAAAGCATTATAATCTCATGTTAATTAGACCTTTTGATGTGAGTGTCCAATACCCATTAAGGGAAAGGAATGGATAATTAGACTTGATGTCAGATGTCCACTGTGTCCAAAATAAGAAGCAGGAAATCACAGCAAGGTTTTAGGATATCACAGATAAGCGTAAATAGTAAAAATCAGCTTTGCATTGCCTGTAAATCTATGTTTGGGTAAACAAAATGCATCCTGATTCTAAAAATAGCCTGCGAGGCTGTGTTCAAATCTGTATAAAAAGCACTGTCGTGTACTGAAAAGTATCATTAATAGCCTATGTAAAAGTGACCCTGATTCGTTTGTATGTGGGCCGGTAACATTATAACTGGCCCACATACTTGGGATTTACTCCCATGGATCCTACTCCTCCTTCCCTTGCACAAGTGCTGGCTACTCAACTGCAGGCTCAATTTCAGATTGTTCAAGACATTTCTACCAAATTGTCTCTTCAGGAACAAGCCACCAGGATTACCTCTACTCAGGAGGTTGAAGTTCAGGAACCCAAGCTTCATCTTCCAGACAAATTTTCTGGCAACCGAAGGGATTTCCACAACTTTAGGGAAAGTTGCAAATTATATTTCAAGCTACGTCCTCAGTCTTCCGTTTTGGAACAGCAGCGAGTGGGTATTGTTATATCACTGTTGCAAGGAGATCCACAAACCTGGGCATTTGGATTGTGCCCTGCAGTCCGGATTTGTTATCTGTAGATTCCTTTTTCCAAGCCTTTGGTCTCTTGTATGATGATCCTGACAAAGTCACTACTGCAGAGTCTAAACTTAGATCTTTGAAACAGGGACGTCGTTCTGCTGAAGAATATTGTACTGAATTTCGCAGGTGGGCCTCAGATTGCGAATGGAATAATCCAGCTCTCTGCAGTCAGTTTAGTTTGGGCCTTACAGAACAAATAAAGGACATATTGGTGCAATATCCAGCTCCTGATACTCCTTTATGTGTTTGCCAATTTGCATTGATCGGCGAACAAATGAAAGAAGATTGGAAAAGGAATTTCATCCGCAGAACTTTTTCCCTATCTCCAACTCAGTTAAAACAGGGGATACTAGAAAAGTTCATCTAGGCGTTTACCTTGTACAGAATAAAAATTCCCTCCAGTTACCTGCCCAGATTTCCCTGTTTTCTGGGAATGTTGATGTCCTAGCTTTCGTGGACAGCGGAGCAACTGGAAATTTTCTGGATATTTCTCTGGCACGGCGGTTTGCTGTTCCTACCCAACCATTAAAAGTTCCAGTATCTGTTTGTGGTTTGGATGGGCACCTAATTAAGGGCGGAAGCGTGCTAGAGAGTACCAGCTCTCTTGCCCTGTCAGTGGGTGCACTCCATAAGGAAATGCTGTCATTCTATCTTATCCATTCGCCCACATACCCTGTGGCTTATCAAGCACAATCCAGTCCTTGATTGGTCCACAGGAGAACTGGTGGCATGGGGGAAAAAGTGCCAAGGGTCATGCCTAGCAACACCTGTTAAGGTTGCTACTGCTTCAGTCAAATCAGGTCTCACACTCCCGCTGCAATATCAAGATTTTGCTGATGTTTTCTCCAAGCAAGCTGCAGATGCATTACCACCACATCACCCATATGACTGCACTTTTGATATTCAGCCTGGGAGTAAATTTCCTAAGACTCGTTTATATACTCTTTCCATGGAAGAGACCAAAGCCATGACGAATTATATTTCTGAGGACCTGAAAAAAGGGTTCATTAGACCTTCTCGTTCACCCCTGGGTGCTGGATTTTTCTTTGTCAAAAAGAAAGATGGAGATTTACGACCTTCCATTGATTACAGAGGTCTGAATCAGATCACCATTAAAATCAGATATCCTCTGCCACTGATTTCTCAGTTGTTTGAACAGTTAAGAAGTGCTTCTGTATTTTCTAAAATTGATTTATGTGGAGCATACAATTTGATACGCATACGGAAGGGCGATGAATGGAAGACTGCTTTCAACACTCATTCTGGACATTACGAGTATTGTGTTATGCCGTTTGGTCTTTCTTATGCACCAGCCATGTTCCAGGATTTGAACAAGTTTGATACTACAGAAACTTAGAGAGAATCATCTATTTTCCAAATTGTGGAAATATGAATTTGAAGTCTCCACTGTGGCATTCTTGGGGTATTTCATTTCTGCCAACGGATTTACGATGGATCCAGCCAATGTCCGAGCCATCACTGATTGGAGCCTTCCCAGTAACGTAAAAGCCATCCAAAGGTTCCTCGAGTTTGCCAATTACTACAGGAGATTCATTCGCAATTTTTCAGTAATTGTGGCACCTATCACTCAATTAACTAAGAAAGGAGCTGATCCAGCGGTATGGCCGCCAGAAGCTGCCAAAGCATTTGAGACTCTTAAAAAGGCCTTTGGCCACACATAGACATGTCTGAAGTTGACTCAGCGGAGAGAGTCACTTGTTTGTCCAGAAGACCCCCAAAAACATGAGGAGAAACCTGCAGCCGGTCCAATTGGGACCCCTTCAGGGTGAAGGACTTAGAGACTCAGGGGCCTCAATCACTGTAGTGAGCCCTCATCTTATTGATCCTGCTGCAGTATTGCAGGGTTGCACTGCCAAAGTTACTGTGGCAGTGTATCTGGACTTGAGAGATGGCCGAGAGTTGTGAAATGTAGCCGCTATGGATGGCCTCCCAACTAATGTGATCTTGGGCAACGATGTTGGGGGGGAAATTGTGACTGTATTTCTCAACTCTATTACCCGGAGCCAAGCTGCTAAAATACAGTCTTCAGGATCTACACCTGCACAACCTAGCCCAGAAGAAAAGAACACAGCTGCTAGACAACAGCCATCACCAACAACCACGGCTTCAGTCAACCGGTATCCAGAGGCTGTAGCTCTGTCCTCCATAACTGCAGAAAAGATAGCGGACGCACTGCTAGGAGTATTTAGCAGAGTAGGGTTCCCTAGTGAGATCTGATGGGGCTCACGTAGGCTAATCTAATGGAAGTGCAGGCAAAACAGAAGACTTAGTATGATCAGGGCGTGCGAGTGTTTGAGGTAGGGCAGAAGATCCTTGTTCTGATGCCCACGCGCCAGAACAAGCTCCAGACTGCCTGGGTTGGACCGTACACGGTCTCAAAATGCCTGAGTGACATCACTTACGTGGTGTCATTTGATAGCAACGGTAAGTGGTAGCGGACCCACCAAGTAAATATGTTGAAGACATACCATGAGCGTGTGGAGTCGGTAACAGCGGTTTGCTGCTTACCGACTGAGGAACCAGGAAGTGACCCACTATCTGACCTACTTGCGGATTCCAGAGAGGAAGGTGGTGTAGAGGAAGTGGGCTGAAATGAGCAGTTGAGTGCCCACAAGAGGGAGCAGCTTGAGGCAGTGATTTGGGCCTTTGCGACTCAGTTCAGTAGGAAGACCGGTCAGACATCCTTGGTGATTCACCATGTGGACACTGGTGAGCATAGGCCAGTTAGGCAACCCGTTTATTGGGTCTCACCAGAGGCCAAGGAAAGTATATACAAGGAGGTACAGGAAATGCTTGAGCTAGGGGTGATCCAGCCTCATTCTGGATTCAGCTGCTGCAGAGACAGGTTGTGTGAAAGCAAGCTTTGTGCTCCAGTGACCCCTGGGATCGTGCCCAGGAAACCATGAAAGATCCTGGGAAACAGGAGGAGGAAAGTCCCCAGACCCCAAGGCCTATTCCAGGCCCAAGAGTTAGAGGACAAGCCAGTGGGGAAGGGGTGAAGGAAAAGCCTCAGTTTCCAAGGCCTAGCTTAGGCCCAAGTATTCAAGAGCAAGTCTCCGGGGAAGAGATGGTGGAGAACTCCCAGGCTTCAGGACCTAGTTCAGGCCCGAAAATCAGTCTGCTTTTCAACAGGTGGCCCGAACTGTTCCAATGTTGACCAGCAAGCAAAAGGAGGGTACTCCTGTGGTACGGATCTGGCTATTAAAGATCAAGATAAAGATCCCAAGAACCCTTCAGAGGTTTTTGAAAAAATGACAAGGATCCCCAGCACAAAGAAAGTTGAGGAAGAAGACAAAAGGTTCCTGTATAGTAACTTCATCTGGAAAAAAGCAAGCTGTTGTCGACCCGGTGAGCTGCAATATGGATGATAAAGGTACAGGAGAGGCACTAATATTAAGCCAAATAAATGATCCAGCAGAAACAGCATCTGAACTGTCAGCTGTGGTGTATCAGGGGTTAAACGTTGACATGGATATGGAATCATCTGTTTCTGAATTCAGTGGTGCAAATCTTGCACTTTTGAAAGAGGAGATTCATCAACTGGAAAGGGAGGTGTCTAAGTTACATCGTCAGATCAGTCTGAAAAAAAAGAAAAGGAACTATGCATATAGCACAGATAGAGTGCTATACACAAAAGAAATAGAGCAAATGGAGCTGTCGCTAGCAAGCAAATTTGACCACATAAGTTCTTTAGAGCAAACCTTAAATACAGTGGTGTGTGTGACTACTTCACAGCTTGAAACATTGGTGTCTTTACCACTAAACATGCCGACTGTGATAACAGAGGACTCTAATAGAAATCCGCTATATGATTCTATCAGAGCTCTGGAGGGAGACGCACCAATGACAGGTGAGCAGGAGGCGGGTAGTGAGGAGTGGAGGGTTGCAGGTTCAGTGGCTAAAGACGCAGCTGGATCAACTCCCTCTCCCCAGACCTCTGTCCCAATGGTGGAACATCCAGCATGTGATGACCCTGAGGTGGCAGATGGTGCAGGGGCGTGTGGTACAATGTTGATGGAGGAACTGGAGGTAACGGGGAGCGGGGTGCAGTGTGTCCCTCCCGGTTCAGGATATTGGCAGTGATGTGTCAAAATCTAAAATAATGTGTCCGCAGTCAGCCCCAGGTAAAGAATGTTAATTAGATAAAACCACTTTGTCCACCAGCGAGACCTGAGTTTCTGGAGTCTTTAATTGATAGTTTTGGGTTCAGAGCAGAAGACCTCTTTGCTTATATACACCCCATGGGGTCTCCAGAATACGATGTTAGCTTTCAAACATACCATGGGTTACAAGCTTTACAAGTGGCTGAATTGTACCCCCGCCGCCTCTTTGCCACATTCAACTCCCTCCTCTCCCCCCCCCCTCCCACTGTCCCGCCTTCCCTCTCGGCATCTGACTTCACCTCCTTTTTCTCCTCCAAAATTGAAGCCATCAGACGCAACATCTCCTCCTCCCACCCCTCCCCCCACTCCCACCGCTTCACCTCCCGCCATCAACCAGCTGTGGTCCTCCTTCATCCCCACATCAGGTGAAGAAGTTCGCTCCCTTATTCTTTCCTCTCCACCCTCTACCTGTCCTCTTGATCCCATCCCCTCCCACCTCCTTCGCTCTCTCTCTCCTACTGCCTGCTCCTACCTCGCACACCTTTTCAACCTATCACTCTCCTCTGGCGTTGTCCCATCCTCATTCAAACACGCTCTTATCTTCCTTATACTTAAGAAACCCAATCTCGACCCCACCTCTCTTGCTAACTACCGCCCTATCTCTCTTCTCCCATATGCTTCCAAATTACTTGAGCGGATTGTCTGCAGCCGCCTCACCAGACACCTCTCTGACAACTCCCTCCTTGACCCTCTCCAATCCGGCTACCGCCCCCTCCACTCCACTGAAACAGCCCTGGCTAAAGTTACCGATGATCTCCTATCAGCCAAATCCTAGGGTCACTACTCCATACTCATCCTCCTTGACCTCTCCGCGGCCTTCGACACCATGGACCACCCCCTCCTACTGCAAACTCTTCTCTCACTCGGCCTCTCTGGCTCTGTCCATGCCTGGTTCACCTCATACCTTGCTAACAGCTCCTTCTCCGTATCCACGTCTGGTTCTTCCTCCACCCCCTCCCCTCTCCCTGTTGGAGTCCCTCAGGGCTCTGTTCTTGGCCCTTTACTGTTTTCGCTCTATACTTCCTTGGGGCTCTCATCTCCTCTTTCGGTCTTCAGTATCACCTATATGCTGATGATATTCAACTCTACATCTCTTCTCCTGATCTTTCCTCCTCCCTCCTCTCTCGTGTAACTGACTGCCTCTCAGCCATCTCATCCTGGATGTCCTCTCACTTTCTTAAAATTAACATCTCCAAAACCGAACTCATTGTCTTTCCCCCACCCAGGCTCCCTTCCCACCATGACCTCTCTATCGTTGTTAACAACTCCACCATCTCCTCTGTCACCCAACTCCGCTGCCTAGGTGTCACTCTCGACTACTCTCTTTCTTTTGCCCCCACATTCAATCCCTTGCCCAAGCCTGTCGCTTCCAACTCCGTAACATTGCCCGCATCCGTCCCTTCCTCTCTCAAGATGCCACCAAAACTATCATCCATGCTCTCATCATCTCCCGTCTCGACTACTGCAACCTCCTCCTTACTGGCCTCCCCTGCTCCCGCCTTGCCCCCCCTCCGCTCTATACTCAATGCGGCTGCGAGACTCATTTTCCTCTCACGCCGCTTCTCCTCTGCCTCCCCTCTCTGTCTTTCCTTACACTGGCTCCCCTTCCCCTACAGAATCCTTTTCAAACTCCTCACCACCACTTACAAGGCTCTCTCTCAGTCTACTGCCCCTTACATCTCTAACCTCCTCTCCATTCACACTCCCGCCCGCTCCCTGCGCTCAGCCAATGATCGCCGCCTCTCCTCCACTCTGATCACCTCTTCCCACTCTAGAATCCAAGACTTCTCCCGTGCTGCCCCCCTTCACTGGAACGACCTCCCTCGCTCCATTCGTCTCTCACCCAATCTGTGCTCCTTTAAGTGGGCTCTTAAAACTCACCTGTTCCTTAAGGCCTACCAGCCATCCACTTAACCTCTCACCTCTTCTGGTTCTCCCCTGCCCCCTTTCTCTCTCCCCGTTGCTTCACTGGCTCCCTTATGTACCTGATTTTGTTTACCCTCCCTTAGAATGTAAGCTCGTATGAGCAGGGCCCATCTTCCCTCCTGTCTCCATACCTGTTCTTCCGCTCCGTCTCTACTGTATCTGCCTGGTGTTTTTGAAGTACTGGTACTTTGTGTTTATTGTTCTGTACTGTCTTATCCTGTATAGTCTACTGTTTGTACCATGTACGGCGCTGCGGAAACCTTGTGGCGCCTTACAAATAAACGATAATAATAATAATAATAATTGTAAAGATTCTGATCCCTGGTGTAATTTTAGGGCAGTACCGATTACCAGACAAGAAAGGGTGGGTTAAAGTCACTATATTAGTGAGAAAGGAATCCATATCTGTTGCAGATTTGAATTTTTGGCTAAGAAGGTATGCAGATATTATAACATCTTAGGTAAAAGTTCCGGACCCAAGCCGGAATGTCTGGGGTGGCGAGTGGTCTGCCACAGTGAAACTAAGGAACACAGAGGCTGGCATTGCGCATATTCCATTCTCGGCCTTTATCAGCCGAGATCACATTCACCTAGGATGTGCCATGGCTGTGTGGACTTTTGTCACCTTAGCATGAACTGTCCGGTTACTAAGTGTGGCCATTGTGGGGGCCTGGGCACCAGGCAAGGCCGTGTAACATCATTAGGTGTAATCTGTGTGGTTTGGAAGGCCACCCTTTTAGCCGGTGTCCCCGGGCTTTCCATAATGAGGTCCTGGACAGTGAACTGGTTCAGGTTGCGGAGCAGGTTGAGATGGTAATAAATAGATCTGAAGCACCTGATCCTGTTCTTTCTGTGCCTGATCCGGTTCCATTGGTAAATCAGCAACCTAAGGTGTAGGAGGGGGAGCAGTTTGTTGTGCAAAAAAAGAGGAGGAAGAAAAAGAGCACAGGTACGGCTGCTAGGTAAGAGCTGGGACTGGCTAACAGGTTCTTAGTATCCTCAAGTGATGAAGAATCAGAAGGGGAGGTCATTAGGGAAGAAGATGGTAGCTTAGTCCTGAAACCCAAGATAAAAAAACGTAAAAAGAAGCCTTAGTACCTTGTGATCCAAAAGTCTTGTATATAAAACCAAAGGATAAGAGAAAGAACAGAGTGGCGGATTCTGTGGTCAGTAAACCAGGGAGAGATATACTTAAAGCATTGAAAGACCCCAAAGCTAGTATTAGCCTTGTAGGTAATACTGGTCTGTATTCCCTTTGTCTTTGTTCCCCTGCCCTTGATTCCACTAGTTCCCAGGGTCTCATTCCTTCCAAGGTTGACCCTAGTTTGTTAGTTCCTACAGTGGAAGTATTGGCCCTTCCCATTCCCTTGTTTCCCCCTCCCCCGGATCCTGGAACTTCTCAAACTTCTCCATCTATGTTCGGTACTAACCTGGTTTCTGTATAAAGCAAGTTGGTAGTGGGTAATAATGTGATAACATATATAACTGTAACTCAGAAGGAAGGCTTCCCAACCAATAAAGTTTTCCACCATTAATGTGGCATCCATATTGTCCGAATGTGCTCGCTACATGGCCTTTGATTTTTTCAGCACAGTTGAGGCTGATTTTTTATTTTTGCAAGAGACCAGAATAGGTCGCTTAGCTGACCTTCATAAGGCTAAGAGAGAGTGGAGGCGTGGGCCTTCATACTGGTCTCTTGCGGCCAAGCTGCACAGTGTGGTGGCGGTCCTTTTTACCAATATGATAACTGTCCAACGAGTTATAGAACTCCAAGTAGGTAGATGTATGATTTTGGATATCAATCTGAGAGGACACGACCTGAGATTGATCAACATCTTTGGTCCACAAACCAAATGGGAAAGAAAGTGTCTTTTCAGGGAGATAAAGTCATATATTTTTTCAGCCCGGCAGATAGTCTTTGGTGGTGACTTCAACACTATTAATAGGACCAAAAACAGGGAAGGTTCAAGGACTTCTCTGGGCTATGACTCCATTTTTCTAGTTAGTATGAAGAGGCAGGCGGGTGGTGGATGTGCATATTTGACATTCGACATTCTCCAGACCTCACAGGTTTCACTTATTATAGAGGTAGCTGGAGGTCTAGGATAGATAGGTTTTTTCGTTAAGGAGAGCTTGAAAACTTTGGCTCCAGAGCTATAGGTGGTAGAGTTCTCTGATCACGTTTACTTTAGTTTATCCTTGAATGCTTCAGGGACTCTTCAAAAAGGTAGGGGCCTAGAGGAAGAGGCACTTTTGGAGGCAGGTTGGAGTAGGTCAGAGTGGTGGGAGGTATTTAAAAAGAGGACCCTGGGTTTCTTTCGTGACCTGGTAGCTAGAAAGATCTTGCTAGAGAAAATACCTATTCAGCATTGAGAAGGAAACTTGGATTCCTGAACTCTGAACAGGGAGATTGTGGGGAAATCTCCAGAGTGAAGGCTCAGATGAGAGAGGTGCAATATAACCGATTTGCTTCCTTAGTTCTGGAGAGGGATTACCAGAAGTACCACTCGCCTGACCCTTACCTTAACTGCAGGAAGTCTGTAGATATGAAAGAGGTGAGGGGCCTGTACGATGCGGAGGGTGTTCTCAGGGAAGATAAGGAGGGTATCCTTGGTGTTGTGCAGTCTTTCTTCTCTTATCTCTTGTCTGAGAAATCACTAGATAGAGAGAAGATTCACCATTTCCTGAGGGAGACACCTGGTCTTGATGATCTGAGCAGTTCATTTGAGTCTTTGGGCAACGAGGTAACGGTGGATGAAGTCAGAATGGCCATAGATGAGTTGTCTAAAAAGAAATCTCCAGGCCCGGATGGCTTAACCAACAGGTTCTTTAAGATCTTTGTGGACATACTGGCTCAACTCTTCATGGAGGTGTTTAATGAGAGCCTGGATAGAGGCTTACTACCTCTCTCCATGAGGGTTTCCGCACTTATTTTGCTGTCCAAAGGGAAGGATCAGTCGCGTATTAAGAACTGGTGCCCTATAGCCCTTCTCAATACTGACAGAAAGATTTTAGCAAAGGTGCTTTTTAATAAACTGATGCAGATCTCTGGTCAAATGCTTTCCCCCTCACGGCATTGAACTGTGAAAAGCTGAAGTACCTTCAGTGCTGTCCTGGGGGTCCGGGAGGCTATTGAGCGGTGTCAGGCTGAGAAGTGGGGAAAGTATTTTTTAGTTCTGGATCAGTCGAAGGCCTTTGACAGGGTGGATCACAAGTACCTGTGGGCTCTACTTCTGAGGTATGGTCTTCCAGTGCGGGTGGTGAATTGGCTTTGTACTATTTACAAACAGGCCGAGACCTTCCCTCTTGTGAATGGTTAGGTAGGTTTATCCTTTGTGGTCAACTCTGGAGTAAGGTAGGGTTGCCCCCTGAGCCCCCTCTTGTATGTGTTTGCAATAGATCCTTTCATTCCAAGGATTGAAGGCGGCTCAATAGGAGGGGTGCTGTTGGGTCCAGAATGTCCTTTGAAGGTGGTGGCCTACGTGGATGATGTCGCTGTCGTCTTATCGAGTCCTGCTGAAGCAATAGAGGTTGCAACTCTGGTCTGCAGGGACTCCGAGGCCAATGGCTCGAAAATAAACCAGGAAAAGAGTGACGTTTTCTGGATGGGGAGAAAGGTTGTCAGTTCCACCTTCCGGACAGCAAGATCAAAATTTTTGGAATTCAATTCGGACCTGGTGATTATGTCAAGCAAAACTGGGAGATAAAACTGGAGGAAGCTTCTCGGAAAGTGGAGAGCTTGAGGAGGTGGAAGATATCTCTTAGGGAAAGAGTAGACCTTGTGAAGACCTACCTGATCCCAGAGTTTCTGTGCATTAGCTACGTGTGCCTTTTGCCACAGTCGTTATGGTCTAGGGTTTATGCAGTTTTCTTCCTTTTACTTTGGGGGAATAGGCTTAACCTGATCAAGCGAACTGTGACCTACAGATCGAGGAGGGATGGTGGCCTGGGTATGGTTAACCCAGTGTTGTTCTTTATAACAACTTTTTTAAAGATGCACCTCAGTAGTCTCTTTCTTGAAACTCCTCCTCAATAGGTGGGTGGCTTTAGGGTCTGGGTGCATCTCTTTCTTAATGTTTGGATGGAGGGTGGCAGGGTGAGGACCTTCCGGATCCGTCATGGGTATCTCCCGACCTATATGTCTCTGGGATTGAAAGTGACAAGGTGTTGGGGCCTCGAGGTGGGAGAAGTCAGGAACTCCTCTAGGAGGGAGTTGGAGAGAAGAATCCCCTCTCACTTCTGGGTTCAGCTGTCACTGAGGGACTGCCCAGGTGATATGTATTCGGAGGGTCTTTCCTTGGTTTATTCCGGGAGAGTTCCTCTGAAGTTTTGGGACATTGCCTGGCTCTCATTCCATGGGAGGCTCTATGTGAGAGGGAACCTGAGGTATAGAAGTGCCGATGATCGTGATTGTCCATGGGAGGAGTGTCAGGGGAAGAGGAGACAATGACCACTTCTTGCTTGAGTGCCCCTTTAACATAGAAATTTACAGAAGAGTTTTCAGGACTTTGGGCACACCTTGCCTTTTGGGGCTCAGTTACCCTTAATGGGTCTATGGTGCTTTCACGGATAGGTGGCGGGATTTTGATCTTGACACCCTTTTTTTTAGTTTGTTTAGTTACTAGATACTTCACTTGGAATGCTAGGTGTCAGGTTTCCATCAGACAAAAGGTACTTCTCTGTGAAGTGGTGGAGGGTGACATTTTCCACGAGGTGTGGAAGTTAAGGGATATGGAGAAGTGCGGGATGAACAATGCAAACTGAGTCAGACTCTGTCGGGGTCTGAGGCCTATGTAATGGGGGTCACATTCCGGGGACTTTCTCTGTCTAAGGCTTTCTATCCTTTTACCCCACCTAGATTTTCTGAGTCAAATGTGACTTTTCAAATATGGCTTTTCATATGTCTTGGTTACTTCTTCTTTGCTTGAGTGGGAAATGTTTGGTATACGGGTTTGTATAGGTTTGATATGTTGTTATGATTTGGTTTCTGTTGTTTATTTGATGTAGGCACCCTTTTTGTTTTATGTTATGGTTTATTGATTATTTATTATGGACTTAAGCCGTGATTTTAAGGGGCATTTCCCCCTAATATATATTTATGTTTTATGCTTTGAGTGCCACACTTGGTTCAGATTGTTTATATAAGGTTGTAAGATTTAAATAAAAAAATATTTCCAGCCTCGCATAGTCCATGAGCATCCACCATTGTATTGGTTCCCAAGAAGGACAAGACAACGGGGTTTGCGTAGACTACTGCCAGTTGAACGAAGCGACCGCTTCTGTTGCCTATGCTCTGCCCCGAATTACTGGAGCAAAGTATATTTCCACTTTGACTTGAGCAAGGGGTATTGGCAGATAGGGCTGACCCCTGAGGCTCAGGAATGGTCTGCATTCATCACCCCATTTGGCCTGTTCGAGTTTAAGTCTATGCCATTTTTGGATGAAGAATGCGCTAGCCATCTTCCAGTGTGTGATTGATTACCTGCTGGAAGGGTGTAAAGGCTTTGCTCCTCGGACGTACTTGGATCACATTGCAATTTTCAGTAAATCCTGGGAGGATCATCTGAAACATGTAGGGCAAGTGTTGGAGAAAATTTACTGGGCAGGCCTGACCATCAGAGTAGACAAGTGTCAATTGGGTATGTCAGAAGTCCAATACCTGGGTCATCATGTGGGGGGAGGTAGGGTTAAGCCAGAACCAGCTAAGTTTGAGGCAATCTGAGACTGGCCCCAGCCAACAACCCAAAGACAAGCACTGGCCTTCTTAGGGACCTCAGGCTACTAAAGACATTTCATCCCAGACATTAGCAATGTAGCGATGCCCCTGACAGATCTCACTAAGAAGAAACTCCCCAAACTAGGTAACTGGACACCCGCTTGTTAGTTGGCATTTCAGTCATTAAAGGAAACCCTGATTAGTGCTCCAGTATTGTTGGCGCCCAATTATGAAAGGGACTTTATTGTGCAAACTGATGCGCAGTATGGACTGGGAGCAGTCCTTAGCCAGGTGGGACCAGATGGGCACGAGCACCCTGTGGCCTATTTGAGCAGAAAACTGACTGCTAAACCGGGTTGTGGGGTATGCCACAATTGAGATGGAATGTTTGGCCATAGTTTGGGCAGTGAAAAAACTTCAGCCTTATTTGTATGGACGACATTTTACTGTGGTGACTGATCATAATCCTTTAAAGTTGCTACAACACACCTCAGGGGAAAATGACCGTTTGTGATTATATATATCATCATCATTTATTTATATAGCGCCACTTCCGCAGCGCTGTACAGACAACTCATTCACATCAGTCCCTGCCCCATTGGAGCTTTCAGTCTACATTCCCTAACATACACACATATATACACTAACATATATATATATATATATATTTATATATATATATATATATATATATATATATATATATATATATATATATTGTGGAAAGAGCCCGCTACTGCAGAAGCACACGCGAACAACTTCTTCCTTTTTATGGTGCTTTATTGTCAGGATGGTAAATGTTTTCACACCGTATACTTGCACAGCAATCATGGAGACCCTAAACACTAGCTATACATAGTCCAGCTCTCTCTCAGGACCAGCCAGCTCACCCAGCGTTGGTCTCCGTGCACAAATGCTATAAACAAGCTTTTATACCTGATACTCCTCCCCCAGCCTTAGCTTGACGGACAGGTGACACACCCACCTTCTCTTTAAAAGGAAACGCTCATCACTGGCTCTGTAATTCAAACAGACACACCCTGTCTGTTTGCTGAAAGGAAGGATTTCAAGTCATGTAAGTTAAACCAAATTTAAACTATTACTTTTCATACATAGGTCTTTACATTCAATCTAGGTGCATTACTGCACAAATGTTTTACTCTACTTCCCTGCTTTCTCTGCATATTGCCAGCTAAATGCCTCCTTTTGTTACATATCCCTCCCCCTAGCGTCTCCAAGAAGAGGGACACAGACTTCGCGAGGAGCGCATATTTTCGTGACAGCGCATCTGCATTTTAGTGTAGAATCCCGGGTCTATGTTCTACTGAGAACTTGAAAGGTTGCAGTGCCAAGAACCAGCGGGTTACCTTGGCATTTACCTCCCGGTTGTTCTGCATCCATCTCAATGGTGCATGGTCTGTTATTAAGGTGAACTCTCTGCCTAGGAGATAATAGCGCAGAGCTTCTGTAGCCCATTTTATGGCGAGACATTTTTTCTCCACAGTGGCATAATTTTGTTCCCTTGGAAGCAACTTACGGCTTAGGTACAGGACAGGATTTTCTACTCCATTCTTCTCCTGTGACAGGACTGCACCTAAGCCAACACCAGAAGCATCAGTTTGGAGGAAGAACCTCTGGGTAAAATCCGGTGCTTGTAGAACTGGGGAGGAACAAAGAGCTAACCGAAGATCAGACCAGGCAGTTTCTGCAGAGTCAGACCAGGTTAAACTATATGGACAACTTTTTTTTAACATGTCCGTTAGTGGAGCAGCTCTAGTGGCGAATTGCCTTACAAACCGCCTGTAGTAACCTACTAAGCCTAAAAAGGTTCTTAACTGTGACTTTTTCTCTGGTCTTGCCCAATTTTTGACTGCCTCCACTTTGTCTAGCTGGGGTTTGACATGCCCTCGACCAACAACGTACCCCAAATATTTGGCTTCTCTCATGGCTATGGCACATTTTTCTGGGTTAGCTGTTAACCCTGCTGACCTTAATGAAGCTAAGACCGCCTCAACTTTGGCTAAATGTGATCCCCAGTCTGGGGTATAAATCACTATATCGTCCAGGTAAGCGGCTGCATAAGCTGTGTGAGGTCGTAGCAATTTATTCATGGCTCTTTGGAAGGTGGCAGGTGCCCCATGCAATCCAAAGGGTAGGACTTTATATTGATAGAGACCATCAGGGGTGGAAAATGCAGTCTTTGGCTTGGCCGTGGAAGTCAGGGGAACTTGCCAATAACCCTTTGTTAGATCAAGGGTTGTCAAATAATTGCTACCAGCAAGATTTTCCACTAGTTCCTCCACACGTGGCATTGGATAGGCATCAAACTGCGACATACTGTTTAGGCGCCTAAAGTCATTGCAGAACCTAATTGTCCCATTGGGTTTCGGGACAAGCACAATTGGACTATTCCACTCACTAGTGGACTCTTCAATCACATCTAATTGGAGCATCTTCTCGACCTCCTTCCAATGACTCCTGGCGCAGTGACAATGTCGTGTTCAATTAAGGTAATGCGCCCAGGAATGGAAGAGAAGACATCCCTGTTCCGGCGAATCATTTCTTCAGTCTGTTGTCTCTGCTGAATGGACAAAGCTGGCTCTATGGGCACTTCAGACTTTTCAATGGCAGTACTCACGACCTGAGGAGAGGTTTCCTCATCATGCCAAGGTTTAAGGAGGTTAACATGATATATTTGCTCCTCCCTTCTCCTACCTAACTGGTGGACTCTGTAAGTGACAGGACCGACAGCCTCTAGAACTTCATATGGACCCTGCCAATGGGCGAAAAATTTGCTTTCCTGAGTGGGAACCAGGACTAGGACCTTGTCCCCAGGCTTGAAAGATCGAACAACAGCACTTTTATCATAACTTTTTCTCTGTCGTTACTGAGCCTCTTTTACATGTTGCTGCACAATGGGCCCTATCTTCCTAGCCTCTCATACATTTGGGACACAAGTTGTACCAGATTTGGCTCCTTGGGATCTTGCTGCTCCCACCCTTCTTTTAACATATCCAAGATACCCCTGGGCTGTCTCCCAAACAATAACTCAAAGGGACTAAACCCTGTTGAAGCTAGAGGTACCGCACGGATGGCAAACATCAAATAGGGAATAAGAGTGTCACAATCTTTTTTCTCTTGAGCCACTGCTTTCCTGAGCATGTGCTTTAATGTGCGGTTAAAGCGTTACACCAAGCCATCTGTTTGTGGATGGTATACAGAGGTGTGAAACGCCATAACCCCTAGCAACTGGCACATGTCCTTCATCAGTTTAGACATGAATGGAGTACCCTGATCTGTGAGAATTTCTTTGGGTATTCCCAAGCGTGTAAACATCAATACAAGTTCTCTAGCTATGGTGCTAGACTTTATGTTTCGTAGGGGAATTGCCTCTGGATACCTGGTTGCATAGTCAAGCACCACTAGTATATATTGGTGCCCACGTGCGGATTTTTCTAGTGGCCCCACAAGGTCCATAGCTATCCGTTCAAAGGGAACTTGTACTATTGGTATTGGAATGAGAGGTGCCCTGTACATGGATTTGGGACAGGTTCTCTGACAAATGGGACAGGACCGTCAATACTTTTTCACTGCCATGTGTACACCGGGCCAGTAAAACCTAAGCAGAACTCGTTCCCGTGTTTTATCTTCCCCTAGGTGTCCCCCACAGACATGTGTGTGTGCTGCTTTTAACACTAGGGGTACATGGACCTAAGGAACCATTAATTGTTCTAATTTTTCCCCCTGTACATTAGCAACTCTATACAGGAAATTATTTTTAACAATAAAATATGGTATACCTTCTGCAGGCTGGGTGGCTTTCGCTACCCCATTTACCTCAGTCACACTTTTAAAAGCATGTTCCAAAGTGCCATCATTAAGTTGGTCCCGAGCAAAGTCCTGCAGAGGAAACAAAATTGGTATTGCGGACCAGTCCGTATCCTCACCGACAGGCTGGGTGGGCTCATCTGGGACATCACCGACCAGTGCTAGTTTGGACTGTCCATGTTTCCCCGCAGGTGGATGCTTTTGTGGAACTCCTGCTGTGACTCCCAGGATGGCATTCTGGTTTGGCGGTATCCAAAGATCGATGTCAAGATGTTGTGGATTCTTAGGCAGTTCCTTTAAGACCGGGCTTCCGACCGTTGCATCAGTTGCCGGCATGTCCGGCCGGATCCGCTCAGCGAGGACATCATTAAACAGTGGGAAGTCTCGCCCCAAAATGAGTGGATATGGGAGTTTAGGTGCTATGGCAGCTACCACCATAACAATTTTGTCTTTAAATGTGACTGGTAGTATTGTTCTTTCATACTCCTCTGTCGTGCCATGTACGTAAAGAACCTTCACCTTGGGCAATCGAGAAGTTATGGTTTCAGGTAAGGCAGAGCTGGAAACCAATGAGAGTTCACTCCCCGAGTCAACCAACGCCAGAACAAGGTTTTGGTTGATTAGCACAGTCACCCGGAACAAACAAGGACTTCCTGATGTGGGACTCATGGTAAAACAGCTTGGAAATGCAGGCCCAATATGTGCCACGGAACAGTCCATGGGTTCATGTAGTTTAGGACACTCTGCCTTAAAGTGGCCTGGCTCACCACATTTGAAACACTTCAGATTAGACAGCTTTGCACCTGGCCCTCTGTCCGTAGCAGTTTTGCCATTGGGCCCTGTAGCAAGGATTGTCAAACCTGGTTTTTGGCGTGGCAGCGGCTTTGGCACAAATGCAGGTTCTTTAGTCATTTGCTGTAGCGCACAAAACCGTTCTACCACGGTGGCAAGCTCTTCATAAGTTTGTGGGTCTGATTGCAGAACCCACCTTTGCAAATCGCGGTTCAGCCCCTGGAAGCCAGGACTTCAATAATCCGAGAAGCCGAATTCTCCTCAGGCTGCAGCCATTTCTTTAAAATTTTAGAAAGCTCAGCCACTTGCGCTCTGACCGGTTTTTCTTTATCATAGCGCCATTGGTGATAGCGCTGGGCTCGGCCTGGCCCGGAAACTCCAATGTGAGCCAATATCTCAGACTTTAGGCACAAATAATCAGAGGCCCGTTCCTCATCTAGATCCATATAAGCTCGCTGAGCTTCACCAGTCAGATATGGCGCCAGTCTCTCAGCCCAATCTTTAGGAGGCCATTTTGCCCTTTTTGCAAGTCTCTCAAAGGACACCAGATATGCTTCTACGTCATCAGCTGGTGATATTTTTTTGCAGAACCGGACCAGGTGGCTCATTTCTGTCATGCCTCACCTGGCTTAACTCTTCCCTTAAGAGCCTTGTGTTTTCCACCTGTGCCTCGGCAACTCGTAGCATCTGAGCTTGCTGCGGTTGCTGCGCAGCGGCCACATTGACGAGGGTTTTCAGTACTTCCTCCATGTTGACGTCTACGCGGGTTGGGTAGCGGAAACTTGCTTCCAGCAGCATCCCACTCCTGACACCACTTGTGGCAGGAGCCCGCTACTGTAGAAGCACACGCGAACAACTTCTTCCTTTTTATGTAGTTTTATTGTCAGGATGGTAAATGTTTTGATACCGTACAGATTTCACAGCAATTCTTGGAGACCCTAAACGTTAGCTAGACATAGCTCAGCTCTCTCAAGACCAGCCAGCTTCCCCAGCGTTGGTCTTAGTGCACAAATGACACAAACAAGGTTTTATACCGGATACTCCTCCCCCAACCTTAGCTTGATGGACAGATGACACACCCATCTTCTCTTTAAAAGGAAACACCCATCACTGGCTCTGTTTGCACTAACAGACACACCCTGTCTGTTTGCTGAGAGGAAGGATTTCAAATCATGTAAGTTAACCAAACTTAAACTAATACTTTTCATACATAAGTCTTTGCCTTCAATCTAGGTGCATTACTGCACAAATGTTTTACTCTACTTCCCTGCTTTCTCTGCATATTGCCAGCTAAATGCCTCCTTTTGTTACAATATATATATATGGAAGAAATGGGTGTGTGGATCCGCGCTCCCAAGATATGTAGTGTGTAGCAGGTAAAGCTAGAGGAGGGAGGAAGAGGGATGCACTGGACAAATAGATAATGAAGTATGAGCTGCAGTCAGGACAGGGGTAACCAATCCCCTAAAGTTGTGTAGTCTGGATAGTCCAGATGCGCTCAAATACTAGTATCAGTATGAGGGTGCAGTGCAACCCTAAATGGGTAAATATGTCTGGTTGTTTATAATGGGAATGTGGTACAATAAGAAACCATGCAAGACAATATTATGAATCAACAGATGCACATAAATGCAATGAAAAGGATGAGTCTGTTGCAGTCTTGGACAAACCACAAGTAGATGTGGTGTGGAGGAAAAGTTCTAAAGCTATGCTTGACTGTAGCATAGCACAGTCAAGCATAGCTTTAGAACTTTTCCTCCACACCACATCTACTTGTGGTTTGTCCAAGACTGCAACAGACTCATCCTTTTCATTGCATTTATGTGCATCTGTTGTTCTAGCAGGTAAAGCTGCCTGAGGGGACAGATAGTGTAAAGGGAAGATAATCCCCTTGGTGCTAAGATGATCAAACTATTGTATACATACATACAAACAAATGAATTGTGCAATTTTATTGCTGGCATAAACAAATGTGTTATTTTATAGAAATAGGTTGCAACCTTAAGCGGAGGTAATGTTAAACCTTTTCAGTAGTGAGACATATCATATGTCAAACAACAACAAGGGTCGTCAATAATCAATATAGTAGTCCTTGGGTCAGACCCAGAATGTATGTGGTAAAACAGAGTATCCTCCATAGGTGATGGATATATCAGTTTTATAAGTAAGAGGCAGTGTGCACCAATAGGTTTTCCCAAAAGAATCAGGTGTTAGGTACCTGATGTTCAATCTTTCAGTCTTGGCATAGACAAACCAACAGGCGTAGTTTCCGCAGTTCTCAAAAGATAGCAATGTCCAGAATGCAGATATAATGTCAATATAGTTAATAAGGATCGGTGTCAAAAGCGCTTCCTCCGTCCATAAGCTGGAATGATAAGCAGGTATAGTCAATCTGGATAAAGTGGTCTCAGGACGTTAAACTTACCCTGATTAGGGCTAAGATGACGTTCCTCTTCCGTGGTCCCTCTTGTCTGTGCCGCCGCAGTGAAATGCTGAATGAATGGAAAAACTGCCTGACTTCGTCCGGTCTGCGCATGTGGTCGATGAAAGAATAATACTGGTTCTTCGTGAGCTCCAACCCGGAGCTTGTAGTTTAAACAGATGAAACTGGTTTGCAGTGGTTATCCAACAGTAGGTTTCCTCAGGGATATAGGAGGTCTGCAGGGGAGATGAAGAATTTATAAAGGCGCCTTGTTATACAATTGTCCTCCATGATTGGTCAGAGGAATGGATGCTTCCCATTGGTTCTAACTGTGACTGACAGTCCCCATATCTAATTACACTCGTGGCCTCTAAGTTGTATACTGGATTTCAGGCCTGCCCACCCATTCAGTAAATACAGGACTGAATGATAGTAGTTGCGGGCTATCAAATGAGCTCATAGTCCATTTGTTTATACCAGCAAAAAATTGTGTATAATGTATAAAGAAAACTTTGTGGGCCCTTCATGCTTGAACGCAACCTGCACAAAACTTGTGTTTAAAAAACGAGCACGGAACTTGAGCGTAGTTCCGACTGTATACAACTTCAAGCGGATCTCAATATACGTTTATGTTTGATTCTGAGTATGGGCTCTGACTAAATAGCACTTTCCATATATTAACAGACAGAACAAGTGCAGGATATGAGCAACATAAAGTCACTTCAGAGTGTATGCAAGTAAAATTTTAAAATAAAGTAACAACTCATAATAATATAATCATTAATAAACAATATGTATTTAAAAACTGTTACGAGCCGCGGCGGTGCCCAGCCACCGCGACTCTCCTACCTGCGTCCCGGCCGTCGCTATGGCGACCGGGACATCACTTCCGCCTATGACCCGGCCGTTGCCAGGGCAACGGAGGGACGCTTCAGCGCTGCGTCCCGGCAATGAGAAGCCGGGCGCATGCGCCCATCAATATTACTAGCCTGCGGGCTAATGAATTTAGGTGCAGGGGGCTGGATATTATCAGAGCCAGGCTCTGATTGGCTGTCCTCACTATTTAAGGCAATGAGGTCTGCTACCTCATTGCCGGTTATAGCTTCTGTGCTCCAATCTGCTGACCTGCTAGTTCCTGCTCCTGTATTCTGATACCACTACTGACTCCCCGTGTATGACCCTTGGCTTTGAATTGGACTTCGCTCGTGTTTCCTGTGACCCTGATCTCTGGCCTGTTTACCGGTTCTGCTATTCACCTGTGACCCCTGACCTCAGCTTGTTTACCGATACTGTTGTCTGCTGCCGGCCCTTGACCTCTGCGTGGACCTGACTCTTCTTGCCTGGGTTCTCCCCAGCCGGTACACACTTCACGACCCTCTGTCAGTCTGCGGCCTAGTCTGTCCCCACCATCAGGGGCTCCAGTGAACACCTGATTGGCAGAGTAGATTCCGGGTTGTGTTGTGCCAGCTGGAGGGGTTCCTAACATTATAACCGGCCCACTCACGGAGACGAGGTTGGAATGGATGCAAGTGGATCCACACCGTCTCCGGCACAAGCCCTAGCAGCCCATGTTGAGTCCTTGTATCAGATGATCCAGGGATTGGCTGAGCGTCTGTCTGTTCAAGAAGAAGCCGCAAAAATTTCACAACCCACTCCAGGTTCCGTCTGTGAACCTAAGATGAACTTGCCGGATCGCTTCTCTGGAAATAGGTCCCTGTTTCGGAATTTCAGGGAGAGCTGCAAGCTCTATTTCTGGTTGAGACCCCGCTCCTCCGGGTCAGAGCATCAAAGAGTCGGGATTATCATTTCCCTTCTACAAGGTGACCCCCAGTCCTGGGCCTTTTCTTTGCCACAGACAAGTCCTGCGTTGCAGTCCGTAGACGCTTTCTTTGAGGTATTGGGTCTACTATATGATGACCCAGATCGAATGGCCTCCGCGGAAGCTCATCTACGGGCCTTGAAACAAGGCCGGCGGTCGACAGAAGAATACTGCGCTGAATTCCGTAGATGGTCACCTGATAGTGGATGGAATGATCCCGCCTTACGTAGTCAGTTCCGTCTCGGCTTATCAGAACAGATCAAGGACACTTTGGTGCAATACCCATCTCCTACATCTCTGGAGGATCTGATGCACCTCTCCATTAAAATCGACAGGAGGTTTAAAGAGCGGAAAACCGAAAAGAAGACATCATCATCTCCATCCGCCTCCGTTCCTGTTTCCACGGATGGTGAGGAACCGATGCAATTAGGGGCATATCGTCTTTCCCCTGAGGAAAGAGTCAGGAGACAATCACAAGGCCTATGTCTCTATTGTGGCACAAAAGGCCACTTCTCCCGTTCCTGCCCAAATAAGCCGGGAAAGAGCATGCCTAGGGAACAAGGGGAGAGTTCACCTAGGTCTGTTTCCCTGAAAAATGGTGTTTTGATTCCTGCACAGCTCACCTTCAGTGCCCGTTCTGTGAAACTATCGGCCTTCATCGATAGTGGAGCTGCTGGCAATTTCCTTGACATCGAGTTTGCCCGTTCTGCTGGAATTCCGCGGATTAAACTCCAATCTGCCATTACGGTATGTGGTTTAGACGGTAGTCTGTTGCCAGGCGGCAAGATTACTTGGGAGAGCAGGTGATGAGTGGAAGACGGCATTCAACATGCTCTCGGGCCACTACGAATATCTGGTCATGCCGTTTGGCCTTAGTAATGCTCCTGCTGTATTCCAGGATTTGATTAATGAGGTGTTACGTGAGTTCCTGGGACACTTTGTTGTTGTCTACTTAGATGACATTCTCATATATTCCAAATCATTGTCTGTGCACCAGGGTCATGTCAGACAAGTCTTACAGAAATTGCGGGAACATCACCTCTACGCTAAACTCGAGAAACGCGAGTTCGAGGTTCAGAAGGTATCCTTCTTGGGCTATATAAACTCCTCAGAAGGTTTCTCCATGGACCCAACCAAGCTCCAGGCAATCCTGGATTGGGTACAACCCAATAACCTCAAGGCGGTCCAGAGATTCCTGGGATTCGCCAATTATTACAGGTGTTTTATTGGCGGTTTCGCTGACATCGTGGCTCCTATCGTCACCTTGACCCGCAAAGGAGGTGATCCAGCTGTTTGGTCACAACAGGCAATAACTGCATTCAAAACCCTGAAGAAAGCTTTTGTGTCCGCTCAGGTCCTCAGACACCCGGACCCTAAGGTACCGTTTATTCTTGAGGTAGATGCCTCTGACGTCGGTGCTGGAGCCATCTTGTCACAAAAAGATCCTCAGACCCACCGCTTGCATCCATGTGCCTTTTTTTTCCATCAGTTCTCCTCAGCGGAAACCAACTACGACATGGAAAACCGAGAATTGTTGGCAATTAAATGGGCCTTTGAGGAATGGCGACACTGGTTGGAAGGCGCTGCACACCAGATCTTCGTCATAACGGATCATAAGAATCTGCAGTATATACAGTCAGCCAAACGTCTGAACCCCCGAAAGGCTCGTTGGTCGCTATTCTTCACTCGGTTTAACTTTATCACCTATCGTCCTGGTTCTAAAAATATTCAAGCGGACGCCCTGTCCAGAAGTTTCCTGGCACATCATGCTCCGGTCACTAGCCCAGAACCTATTGTTCCTGTGTCTATGATCCACGCCGGATTAACTCAAGATTTGAGCTGTACCTTACAAAGGTTCCAGAGGTTGGCTCCTGATAATACTCCTGTAGGATGCTTGTTTGTTCCTGTTCATCTAAGAAAGGCAGTCCTTACTAAAGCACACAATAGTCAGTCTGCTGGACATCCTGGAGTCTTCAAAACATTGGAAATCCTTTCCCGTACTGTATGGTGGCCATCACTGTCTGCCGACGTCAAGAGTCACGTCTTGTCGTGTGAAGTTTGTGCCAGGAACAAAGTTCCCAGGACTTGCCCGGTAGGTCAGTTGGTTCCGTTGGCCGCTCCTGCAAAGCCTTGGACACATTTGTCCATGGACTTTATCGTTGATTTACCACCTTCTGCGGGACACAATACCATTTGGGTCATGGTAGATCGCTTCAGCAAAATGGCACATTTCATTCCATTAACCCGACTTCCTACTGCTCGAGATCTAGCCACTCTCTTCATACAGCATATTTTCCGTCTCCATGGACTTCCTTCTGATATTGTTTCTGATCGTGGATCACAATTCATTGCACAGTTCTGGAAATCCTTCTGAACCCTACTCGGAATTAAAATCAGTTTGTCATCCGCATACCACCCTCAGTCAAACGGTCAAACCGAAAGGGTTAACCAGGCCTTAGAGCAATTTTTAAGATGCTACACATCAGAATTCCATGATAACTGGTCCTCCTTGTTACCCTGGGCGGAATTTGCTTGTAATAACTCATGTCATTCATCCACCAAAGTCTCTCCGTTTTTTTGCAATTATGGCTTTCACCCCAGATCCAACTCCTTATACTCACTCAAATCTGCTGGTATCCAGGAGATCCGCTCCACTGCCAGGGACCTCAGACTTATCTGGACGAAGGTACACTCATCTTTGAGGCGAGCTTCATTTGCTGCAAAAAAAAATTCTGACCGCCACCGTAGCATCTGCTCTCTCAAGGTGGGTCAGAAGGTATGGCTCTCTACAAAAAATATCAGGCTCAGACAGCCTTGCAAAAAGTTGGGCCCTAAGTTCATTGGGCCATTCTCCATTATCAAGAAAGTTAATTCCGTAGCATTCAGGTTAAAAATTCCGGTTTCGTTAAGGATCTCCAACACATTTCATTGTTCATTGTTGAAGCCTGTACTGTATCCGAGCCAATCTCCAAGTGTGCCTGGGAGAAATTTGAATGGACCACGGAGATATGTGGTCCAAAGGATCCTGGATTCCAAAAGAGTGCAAGGGCAGGTGCACTTCCTGGTACAGTGGAGGAACCGCGGGTTAGAAGAGCGGTCTTGGGTTCCGCGGAGACAACTCCATGCCCCTAAGCAATTGAAGGAGTTTTTCAAGAGATTCCCAAGAAAACCTGGATGTCGGGGTCCCTCGACCCCTCCTCAAGGGGGGTACTGTTACGAGCCGCGGCGGTACCCAGCCGCCGCGACTCTCCTACCTGCGTCCCGGTTGTCGCTCTGGCGACCGGGACATCACTTCCGCCTATGACCCGGCCGTTGCCAGGGCAACGGAGGGACGCTTCAGAGCTGCGTCCCGGCAATGAGAAGCCGGGCGCATGCGCCCATCAATATTACTAGCCTACGGGCTAATGAATTTAGGTGCAGGGGGCTGGATATTATCAGAGCCAGGCTCTGATTGGCTGTCCTCACTATTTAAGGCAATGAGGTCTGCTACCTCATTGCCGGTTATAGCTTCTGTGCTCCAGTCTGCTGACCTGCTAGTTCCTGTTCCTGTATTCTGATACCACTACTGACTCCCCGTGTATGACCCTTGGCTTTGAATTGGACTTCGCTCGTGTTTCTTGTGACCCTGATCTCTGGCCTGTTTACCGGTTCTGCTATTCGCCTGTGACCCCTGACCTCAGCTTGTTTACCGATACTGTTGTCTGCTGCCGGCCCTTGACCTCTGCGTGGACCTGACTCTTCTTGCCTGGGTTCTCCCCAGCCGGTACACACTTCACGACCCTCTGTCAGTCTGAGGCCCAGTCTGTCCCCACCATCAGGGGCTCCAGTGAACACCTGATTGGCAGAGTAGATTCCGGGTTGTGTTGTGCCGGCTGGAGGGGTTCCTAACAAAAACCCAGGACTTAAATGGGTAAACCTACGTTGACACATCCTATGCACGAACTTACTGTACGTTACCTGTGTTTGTCCATTCCTTTTCTCGACCATTCCGCTTTTCAAGTCTTAGGCAGTCAAAAGTGTCATTTGCGTTCACACATGACCGCATTACATTGCGTTCATTGGCATAAGGTTCCTTTCTGAGCATACGCAGAGCTATTTCACGCAAGATACAGCATGCAAAAGGATGTCCGAACATGAACAGGCCCTTTATGTAGACACTAAATTACATAAATTTGTTATATGATTCTATGAAAACATAAATTTGTTATATGATTCTATGAACACACAATTTAGGATACACTTTTGGAGACACCTGTAATACAGATTGTTACAAACAATATAGCCTTAACTTTTTAAACATTTCTTTATCTAGCATGGTACATAGAAGCATTAGTGATCCCAGAGGCACCAGCATGATTGCTAGAGGCACAATGAAATCATTCATGCTTGACACTTTCCTGGTCCATGTTCTCAAATGTCATTGTAATGAGCACTTGCAAATGCATTTCCTGGCACAGGTCGCATATTCTCTGGCTGTGCTCCCCTCTGCTTTACTCTCTTTAACACAATGTGACACAGCACAGCAAGTGTACTTGCTGTCTGAACCATAGAAATGTGCCTTATCCAGTGACTTTCTGAGGGAAAGTTGGGTGTTATCATACGCTGTGGATTCAGTCCTGCAATCTATTATTTAGGTGCTTGAATATATTTGTCAAACCATTTTATTTTATTTTAGATAAGGAACAGATTTTGATGCTAAAAACTATTGTCAATGCCAAATTAAAGTATATCTAAAGGAAGTATTATCAAAGAATGGCATAATATAATAATAATTCTTGTTAGATAAAAGGGATAGATCACCCTTAAAATAACTTGCTTGTCCTGTTATGCACGTTTTGTCGCTATCCAATAACGATTGTCGAATCTCGATTTGTGTTTCTAACGCACAAATATTTATTCTCAAAAAGTAGCAGAATAATTCAAGCGAAATAATAATAAGTACGGCCGTTACTTATCGCAGGCACTCTGGATCCAGTGAACAGTCATTCAGGTCTGAAGTCTGTGGTCAATGTGACTGAACACTAGATGAGAGCTAATGCTTATATGCAAACAGAAATACAGTAAAACAATGCAGATGTTATGGCTTGCTTCTATTGGTCCAGGCTTCAGGAAGGTCCAGGGGGTTGCAGATCATAGGCTAGTTCAAACTAAAGAATCCAAAGGTGGGGGTCATCTCTCCAGGGGATGTGCTCCTTTCTTCCTGCCAAGACTCCAATTACAACTAGTCTATTAGCATTTTATAGTCAGCATCATATTAAAGGTTTATTCCCTAACATCAATAACTAAAGTATGCAATGTGCGATCTCCTCGCCGAATGCACCGGACAGCTGCTGATGTAAAGGGGATTAATATGATATCAGACATGACACATTTCTCTTAACCTGAACCATATGTATCACTAATATGCATATATGCATATAACTTATAATATTACACATAAACACTACTATATTTTGACATAAATAACTATGTGTTGCAACTACGATTAATGTGTACTATTTACAAATGTGTGTGTTTGTGTGAATGTATACAAAAGTGTAAAAACTGTTATTGCCATGTGTTGCGGCTGGATACGCCCTTCCACGCCGTAGCGTGCTCTACGCATAATTTTAGACAAAGACGATCAAGTTTGCTCGATATTAATTGAAACGACTTTATCCAATTTGCTGACTTCGACAGTCCTATGGTCCATGCTCATTTACATTTGAATTACAAATGGAGTATTAGTTTTCTAAAAATCTGTTGGAGTGCCACACTCTGATTTTTCCATTGAATACAGGAGAGAGCAGAACAGTCTGTGAAATGTTGCGATTCTAGTGGGACAATCCCAATTTTTAGTGAGTGTTCTGCCCAATGTAAGGGGCAGGCCAAGACTGTGAACTCTTTATGTACACACAGCATTATTTATATACTACACTATGGTGCTAGATGTCCTGAAAGTCAGGAGTGTTGGTACATATGTCACGCTCCGGCGAGTGGGCACTGCACCATTGTGCCAATGGTGTAGCCCCAATGATGCATAGCCATGCGCCAATTGTATGAACACACCCACTACCACTTTTAAAAAATGTTTTCAGTGCTCAACTATAAGGGGAGCCCATGATGTTGTTGTACCTCTTGGAAGCCCTGAGCATTGTTTACAAAGATGGCGTTCAACTCTTTTGCCAAATTAACACATCTGCCACTTTAATATTATAAATGTCCGTAAGGTAATGTAAGCATGTTGCCTTAGTGGGTAGCACTTCTGCATCCCAGCACCGGGGTCATGAGTTTTAATCCAAAACATGGCTTAATGGTCTGGAGTTTGGCCTTTAATCATTAAGGAAAGTAAATGTTCCACCATAATATGATACAGGGGCCTAAGTATGTGGCATTGGGGGGGGGAGTTACATTTCTAATCTGAAGACAGATTTATATTATGGGTAGGGCACCTCCTTGGAAAGCTTTGAAGCTAAAGTTTGAAACTATTCATAAAAATCAAGCAAAAATAAAGCAAGTGTTTATATTACAGTTTTTTTTTATCTGATTAATAGAGAACTCACATCTTATTATCTCCTCCCTGAGCTCCGCCAAAGGCTGGGGCTGGCGTCGGCGTAGGTCACTCCAGTGCCGCTGGAGCTGTACAATGCTCCACCAGTGGTTAAAACAGCACCAGATTTAGCGGCACACCCTCTCCTTAGATACTTTGCCCCTTTGTTCAAAATATTATATTTGGATTTTTGGTGCTCCAGCCCAGGATTTGGATATTGGTCAGTACTCTGTGCCATAAACAATGCAGATGAAGTAGCTATAGGAATGGAATCTGTCTGCTTTTCTTTCATTTATCAGGTCCTCAGAAGGGGGTTGAGGGCCGGTACTGATGGATGAGAAGTGAATAGCACTATTTGCAATTAGTACTGATGCTGTATAGGTTATTCTCTCCTTTCCTATTTGGTGATGTTGCATTTGCCAATATATAAGTATTGAATTTTCAACTATCTGGGGGTGGATTACAATGTAAGGTAGTTCAAAATGTTTTTTGTTGTGCTTGTAAAAAGGTGAATCTCTGACTTTTGAAAATCCACTTTTGGACACTTTACAGGTCTATAATTAAAATGCATAAACATTTATATACTAATTTTCATGTACTTGCAAACTATGTAAGAGCCCGAGGAATGCATTGTTTTTCTTAAGAATGCAATAAATTAGAGTTGGGGGGGGATTAAACAATGTAAACATTTTACATTTGTTGTTGTCTGATGCTGGCCAAAGCACTCATGGGGCAAGGACCAGACGGCAACATAATTTTAGCGGGCGTGAAATAGAAATCTTGGTGGAAATGACCATTGATATATTCCATTTGCTCACTAGGTGTGTGTCGGCCTTAGAAAAAAGCCGTCATTGGAAAGAAATCACTCAACAAGTGAACGCCATCGCTCCTTGTCAGTGGACGTCCAATGAAGTAAATAAACGGTAAAATTAGGCTGTCAAAAACCAAAAATAATTTGGAATTACTCTAAACATAGTACAAGACTGACGACTGTTACCTTGAAACATGTTTTACCAGTGTAAGTCATTTGTATTTGAATGCCAGATTTGTACCATTGTAGTGTCAAAGAGTAGTTGCACAAATTTACATGTTACTTTCAGACAATTATCCACTCAGGCCAAGGAACACACATTTAGCAGTGTGTGTGTGTGTGTGTGTGTGTGTGTGTGTGTGTGTGTGTGTTTTTTTGTGTGTAAATTGAAACAGAACAATGTTATGTTTCCTGGTCTTTAATAAAAAAAAGTATTTAAATTAATCTATTTATGTCTTTTGAAAAGCTGGTAAGACTATAAACAAAATTTTAATAGAGACAAGGAGGCACAAGGAACAGGTGGCCCACCACAGGACCGCATCTTATCCACACTTGCGACCCACCCCAACCAGAGGAGTCTCTGGTTGGGGTGGGTCGAATTGATACCGGCAGCGACACACCCCTAATACAGCTGTTATCTCCCTTAGGTACATTTGGACTATGTACAATTGGTATCTGTTAATGTTTATGGAATATGTGGCACCTCTATCAGTATGCACATCATACTGACTCTAATTTCATTAATGATTCTCAAATGTGTTAATCTTTTGTTACAATCTAATTCTAAACCTAAAATCAGAATCATCTTAATTGATGCATCACTATTGACATAAATTAAAAGTTTTTTTAAAATAAAAATTAAACCTAAACATCTTTTTTTAACATTTTTTACAGAGCCGGTGGCGGAGCATGAAAGTCAGGCTGCAAACAGAGACGTACAGCAAGTGGAGGCGGCTGCCCATGATGTTGAGTCCCCTCAGAGGGAGCCTGCAGAACTCGAGGCAGCAGACACTTTCGCACATAAGCCAACACTTTGAATCTGCCACTCAGTCCATTGACTTTAAAGTTTGTAATATGTCCAAAACCCTCACCCGTCTACAGCAAAAATTTGATGCACATGACCACTTTAAATTCAACCCTCTTGTCTCAAATCGTCATCATTTAGCAAACTTCACAACGCCCTCCACTAAATGTCACTCCTTCACCTACTCCAGACTCTCAGCTCACTAATCCTAATAACACAGGTCTGCAAAAAAAAAATTTTTGGACAGCTGTTTTGGTTTAGTTGACTGATTCTTATGTTTTTTTGGTGCGCTGAATCCAAAAATGACAGCTTTTTTGTCCTGGGACATCAGGTTTTCAAACAAACGGGTGGTCAACGTTTAAAAAAATCTCTTTACGCAAATATTTTATTTACATGAAAAATATTAACTCATTTGCACAGGTGACGACAAAATTAACACAACACTCAAGCAGATTTCTTGTGAAATCGTCTTTTTTTTAAACTCTAAACTTCTTTTTGAGCTTTTCCTCTTGTAGGTGGCTTCCGGAAGATCCCTGTACAACATCCAGCAGTAGTCAGCCATCATCGTAACACTCCATTTCCCTTGATACCTTCTTTCCATTTTTTTTATATCTTGATGGAAACGTTCTCCCTGCTCTTCACTCACTGCTCCCAAATTTTCAGGAAAATAGTCAAGGTGTGAGTGGAGAAAATGGACTTTTAAGCTCATGGAGCAACCAAGCTTGTAGAACGCTTTCAACATTGTTTCCACCATTTCCTTGTAATTTGGGTCCTTTTGGTTTCCCAAAATGTTTTTTATGACCACAATAAAGGCAACCCACGCTTCGTTTTGAGTTGGAGTCATTGAACTGATGAAGTCTTTGTCGGATATGAGTTTTCTAATATTCGGGCCAACAAAAACCCCCTCTTTCAGTTTTGCCTCCGTTAAACCTGGAAACTTGGATCCCAAGTACTTGAAGCATTCGCTATCTTTGGGAAGTGCCTTAACAAATTGCTTCATTAATCCTAATTTTATATGGAGTGGTGGTAATAAAACCTTCTCAGGGGGTACCAATGTATCTCTGAGAACATTGTTTTCACCAACAACTGGACTTCTTGGTGGCCAATTTTTTTGCTGCCAGTGATTTTGTCGGTCTCTACTGTCCCATAAACATAGAAAACAAGGGTATTTGGTGTACCCAGCCTGTTGTCCCAGCAGCATACACAATACTTTTAAATCCTCACATACCAACCAGTTTTGGTTTTGATAACCCACTTTCTTGAGTATCAACTCCAAGTTCTCATAAGTCTCCTTCAAGTACACCGAATGAACAACAAGAATGGACGCATAACGGCCACCATTGTGAAGTAAAACGGCTTTTAAGCTTCTTTTGAAAGAGTCAATGAAAAGCCTCCATTCAGAAGAATCATACTGAATGTGGAACTGAGCCAGCAACCCCTCTAAATCACCATGAACTCTGAACATATGAAACAGAAACTGTCAGGTGAATTTACACACTTTCTTGGAGGCATTGCACTAATTTTGAACCACACAGACGATAGCAGGATGACGACTGAAATGAAATACAAGATTGTGGAGGAATCAGAGAACAAGTTAATGCATGAAAGAACATGTTTGGGCAGACCCTAACAAGCACATTCAACAATGCAGTGATCACCATCAGGACCAATAAACATGTATTTTCATGTTTTTGGGAGCACTGGCAGTGAAAATAAATTTGTTTTTCCATGTTCAGTTTTTTTCCCCCAAGTATGATAAATTTGAAATTTAGCGATTTCCAGCTACCTGTTTGACCAAGGCACATTTCGATTGTGAAAAAAACTGACGTCCCAGGAAAAAACGGTGGTCATTTTCAAATTCAGCGCACCAAAAAACATAAGAATCAGATAAAATTATGAAAACAGCTTTTTAGTTGCAGACCTGTGTAATTTACCCCTTTCTGTTTCTCTGCCTCCTGTCCCTTCCCCTTCTCATCCTCCTGTCCCTGGCCCTTCTCATCCTCCTAGCCTTTCTCATTGTCCCGGCCCTTCCCATCCTTCCACACACCTCTCGGCACACCCCGCATATCCCCCTGCCTACCCCCATGCCTACTCCCCTGCCTACCCCTTTGCCCATCCCCCTGCCCCTTTGTCACGCCGTTGGTCCCACCCTGCTGACCAAGAGAGTTCTGATGCTTCCTCTGAGCCCACAATATCATGGGTGACTAGAAGTCAAACTCATGTTTCCGCATCAAAAAGGGGGAAAAAAACTTTTAAAAAATGATTTATTTTTTTTTAAAAAAAAATAATTTAATTTTAAAAATTGACATTGTCTAATGAAAATAAAATTAAACATTTATTTGAAAATGTTTGTTTGTAGTTTTTTCGTAAAATTATGCAGTGAGTACACTGTAAAATCAGTACACTGACTCAACATAACTTAAACACTAATATTCAAACCACAACACTACTGTTTACTATACAAGTAGGGATGTGCACCGGCGACTTTTGAGGTCTCGTGTTTTGTGTTTTGGATCCGGATTTTCGTTATTTTTGAGGTTCGGATTTGTCTCGCAAAACACTTGACGAAAGGTCTCGGTTCGGATTTAAGGTATTGGATTCGGATTTTTTTTGAAAAAAACATAAAAAGTTTAAAAATCAAGTTTTTGGGCTTATTTTCACTCCTAGGCTATTATTAACCTCAATAACATTCAATAACAAGCATTTCCACTAATTTACAGTGTATTCTGAACACCTCACAATATAGTTATTAGTCCAAAACGTTGCAACAAGGTATCTTTCTGGACTGCGTAGAGGAGTGGGTCACCACAATATATATTAAAAACCCTGAACTTTTATGATTCGCACCAATAAATGTACCTGGACTGTGTAGAGGAGTGGGTCACCACAATATATATTAAAAACCCTGAACTTTTATGATTCGCACCAATAAATGTACCTGGACTGCGTAGAGGAGTGGGTCACCACAATATATTAAAAACCCTGAACTTTTATGAATCGCACCAATAATTGTACCTGGACTGCGTAGAGGAGTGGGTCACCACAATATATATTAAAAACCCTGAACTTTTATGATTCGCACCAATAAATGTACCTGGACTGCGTAGAGGAGTGGGTCACCACAATATCTTAAAAACCCCGAACTTTTATGAATCGCACCAATAAATGTACCTGGACTGCGTAGAGGAGTGGGTCACCACAATATCTTAAAAACCCTGAACTTTTATGATTCGCACCAATAAATGTACCTGGACTGCGTAGAGGAGTGGGTCACCACAATATCTTAAAAACCCCGAACTTTTATGATGCGCACCAATAAATGTACCTGGACTGCGTAGAGGAGTGGGTCACCACAATATCTTAAAAACCCCGAACTTTTACGAATCGCACCAATAAATGTACCTGGACTGCGTAGAGGAGTGGGTCACCACAATATCTTAAAAACCCTGAACTTTTATGAATCGCACCAATAAATGTACCTGGACTGTGTAGAGGAGTGGGTCACCACAATATCTTAAAAACCCCGAACTTTTATGAATCGCACCAATAAATGTACCTGGACTGCGTAGAGAAGTGGGTCACCACAATATATTAAAAACCCTGAACTTTTATGATTCGCACCAATAAATGTACCTGGACTGCGTAGAGGAGTGGGGTCACCACAATATCTTAAAAACCCCGAACTTTTATGATTCGCACCAATAAATGTACCTGGACTGCGTAGAGGAGTGGGTCACCACAATATCTTAAAAACCCCGAACTTTTATGAATCGCACCAATAAATGTACCTGGACTGCGTAGAGGAGTGGGTCACCACAATATCTTAAAAACCCTGAACTTTTATGAATCGCACCAATAAATGTACCTGGACTGCGTAGAGGAGTGGGTCACCACAATATCTTAAAAACCCCGAACTTTTATGAATCGCACCAATAAATGTACCTGGACTGCGTAGAGGAGTGGGTCCCCACAATATATTAAAAACCCTGAACTTTTATGATTCGCACCAATAAATGTACCTGGACTGCGTAGAGGAGTGGGTCACCACAATATATATTAAAAACCCTGAACTTTTATGATTCGCACCAATAAATGTACCTGGACTGCGTAGAGGAGTGGGTCACCACAATATATTAAAAACCCTGAACTTTTATGAATCGCACCAATAATTGTACCTGGACTGCGTAGAGGAGTGGGTCACCACAATATATATTAAAAACCCCGAACTTTTATGAATCGCACCAATAAATGTACCTGGACTGCGTAGAGGAGTGGGTCACCACAATATCTTAAAAACCCCGAACTTTTATGAATCGCACCAATAAATGTACCTGGACTGCGTAGAGGAGTGGGTCACCACAATATCTTAAAAACCCTGAACTTTTATGATTCGCACCAATAAATGTACCTGGACTGCGTAGAGGAGTGGGTCACCACAATATCTTAAAAACCCCGAACTTTTATGATTCGCACCAATAAATGTACCTGGACTGCGTAGAGGAGTGGGTCACCACAATATCTTAAAAACCCCGAACTTTTATGAATCGCACCAATAAATGTACCTGGACTGCGTAGAGGAGTGGGTCACCACAATATCTTAAAAACCCTGAACTTTTATGAATCGCACCAATAAATGTACCTGGACTGCTTAGAGGAGTGGGTCACCACAATATCTTAAAAACCCCGAACTTTTATGAATCGCACCAATAAATGTACCTGGACTGCGTAGAGGAGTGGGTCACCACAATATATTAAAAACCCTGAACTTTTATGATTCGCACCAATAATTGTACCTGGACTGCGTAGAGGAGTGGGTCACCACAATATATTAAAAACCCTGAACTTTTATGAATCGCACCAATAATTGTACCTGGACTGCGTAGAGGAGTGGGTCACCACAATATATTAAAAACCCTGAACTTTTATGATTCGCACCAATAATTGTACCTGGACTGCGTAGAGGAGTGGGTCACCACAATATATTAAAAACCCTGAACTTTTATGATTCGCACCAATAAATGTACCTGGACTGCGTAGAGGAGTGGGCACTGGGCACCACAATAAAATATATAAAAAACCTTCAACAGATCTGCATTACACTACACATACGGCTGCTCCTCCATCCTCTCCATCATATACATGTTGGAGTTTTAGCGTGTGACAACCTCTTGTTTTTGATAATGTCAGTGCATTTTGAATATTTTTCAATTTGCCCCACACCACTGAATGTACTTTATCTATGATACGCAATACGCATCTATCTATCTTGACTGCGTAGTGTGGTGGCCCCGGTACACAATTTGGTACCGAGGCCACAATATAATTAAAAAACCCTCCACGTGTCAGAATTCCACCAAACAAGTATCTGGACTGCATAGTGGGGTGGCCCCGGTACCCAATTTGATACCGGGGCCACAATACCTCCTCCAAACATGGTACAGACAATTCGTCATTGAGATCCCAGACAGACAGAGTCAAAGTGTTATTGTTTGACTTTGTAAACCCAAAAAACTGTCCCTGTTGCACATAGTCGTGCAATGAAGACTGACTTTTTCATTTAAAGGCACGATCTTTCAAGTGTAGTGTTTGTAAGTCTAAGTCATAATATACTTTTGGTAAAATTGGTTTATTTTGTTCCTCTTTATGGTAATTAGTAATAGAATTAAAGTATGAAATAGAATTAAAGTATGAAATAGAATTAAAGTATGAAATAGAATTAAAGTATTAAATAGAATTAAAGTATGAAATAGAATTAAAGTATGAAATAGAGTGGTATATAGAGTTGTAGTGTGGTATAGATAGAGTGGTCCACACAATATAATAATAATAAAACCCTCAACTGGTCTGAATTCCACCAAACAAGTATCTGGACTGCATAGTGGGGTGGCCCCGGTACACAATTTGGTACCGAGGCCACAATATAATTAAAAAATTGGGCATCAACTGTCACCGTTGTTTAATATCTGATACACCTAAATATGGACTGCACAGTGGAGTGGCCCCGGTAGTAAATTTGGTGCCGGGGCCACAATACCTCCATCAACCCTCTAAATCCCACTCCACTGATGGCGGACACCGGGCGCACGTCTAACACCAACATTGCAGTTACAGCCGCAGTTATACGCTTTGCAATAGGGTGACTACTATCGTATTTTGTGGTCATGGCAAACGACTGTTGGACGGTCAATTGTTTTGTGAAAGACTTAGCGGTCTTACGACTTCCCCTCTGGGAAGATGACCGACTAACAGCAGCAACAGCAGCAGTGGCAGTAGTAGGCGTACCGCTGCAGGATTCCTCGGATGAATCCCGTATTGAGGAGGACTCAGTCTGGCTGCTGACTTGGGCTGCAGGACTGAATCTGATGGAGATTGTGGAGGAAGTTGACGAGGAGGGTGTTGCTGGTGTGTATCCAACTGGACCACGGGATTTAGGTGTCCCTGTACCGATGAGGGTCCTAGCCCCAGTTCCTGAACTAACCACTGAACTATGAAGGTTATTCAGGTGACGTATAAGGGAGGATGTTCCTAGGTGGGCAAGATCCTTACCCCTGCTTATTTGAGCTTTACATAAGCTACATATGGCCATACATTGGTTGTCTGGATTTGGATAAAAATAACTCCAGACCGAAGAGGTGCATTTTTTGGTCTTCTGACCAGGCATGACGATGGGCTTTTTCATCCCATGGACATCAGCTGTTTCCCCCCCTGGTGCCTCATTTACAATAACTACATCACCATCCTCATCATCAAGTTCCTCCACAGCGCCAGCTACATCATCAATAGCCTCCTCCCGAGCCACCTCTTCCCGTACAGTGATGGGAAGGTCAGGCTTGACAACCACCAACACCCTTGGACTCGCCTTGGGGATTTGTGATAATTTCTCTTTAGAAGGCAGAGTTGTTTGCTGTTTTGTTGCTGACAGCATAACTCTCTTCAATTTTTTGTAGGGGGGGGGAGGAGGAGGAGGGCTAAGATCCGTGGGTGAAGCTGAACCACTAGTCATGAACACGGGCCAGGGCCTAAGCCGTTCCTTGCCACTCCGTGTCGTAAATGGCATATTGGCAACTTTACGTTGCTCCTCAGATGATTTAAAGTTTCTCTTTTTGCTACTTTTTCTTAACTTGGGCTTTTTGGATTTTACATGCCCGGTACTACGAGATTGGGCATCGGGCTTGGAAGACGACGTTGATGGCATTTCATCGTCTATGTCATGACTAGTGGCAGCAGCTTCAGCATTAGGAGGAAGTGGGTCTTGATCTTTCCCTACTTTATCCTCCAAATTTTTGGTCTCCATTATATGTAGCACAAGATACTGCAGAATGTGTGAACTTGGTAATATTGCAGTACCAATGGACTTATACTGCTGGATTGGTTTTGCAAATTTGGTTATAATTATTATATATTTTTTTTTTTTTTAATTTTTTATTTTTTTTTACTTTTTTTTTATTTTTAAAAAACTTGGGAATAGTGGGGAAATAACTATGCCCTTAGAAGCACAGAGCACAGGACACAGCACCACTGGACTGAACAGGACACGGCACAGGACCCAGCAGCACTACGGAACTCAGCAGGACAGAGCACAGGACACAGCACCACTGGACTGATACTGCAGAATGTGTGAACTTGGTAATATTGCAGTAAGAAATGGACTTATACTGCTGGATTGGTTTTGCAAATTTGGTTATAATTATTATATATATTTTTTTTTTTTTTACTTTTTTTTTATTTTTTAAAAACTTGGGAATAATGGGGAAATAACTATGCCCTTAGAAGCACAGAGCACAGGACACAGCACCACTGGACTGAACAGGACACGGCACAGGACCCAGCAGCACTACGGAACTCAGCAGGACAGAGCACAGGACACAGCACCACTGGACTGATACTGCAGAATGTGTAAACTTTGTAATATTGCAGTACCACTGGACTTTTACTGCTGAATGTGTGAACTTGGTAATATTGCAGTACCAATGGGCTTATACTGCAGGATTGGTTGTGCAAATTTTGTGGTAATTAAAAAAAATTAAAGTAGTTTTTGGTATTTTTTTAAAAAACTTTTTTTTATTTTTTTAAACACAGGGGAATATTGGGGAAATAACTATGCCCTTAGAAGCACAGAGCACAGGACACAGCACCACTGGACTGAACAGGACACAGCACAGGACCCAGCAGCACCACTGACCTCAGAAGGACAGAGCACAGCACACAGCACCACTGGACTGAAACTGCAGAACACAGCACAGCACAGCACAGCACTAAACAGCACTAAACAGCACTAAACAGCACAGCACAGCACTAAACAGCACAGCACAGCACTAAACAGCACAGCACTAAACAGCACAGCACTAAACAGCACAGAACTAAACAGCACAGAGGACCACCTAACACACCCTCCCTCTACCCTGATCAATGCCCGAGTGAAGATGGCGGCGACTAGCGGGGAATTTATAGGATCCGAGTATCGCGAGATCCGACAACGGGATTATGAGTCAGAGCCTCAGTTTCACTTTTGAATTTGGCGCCAATACCCGGATCTGTCTCGGATCCGACTCGGATCCGCAACGTTCGGGTGGGCTCGGATTTCATAAATCCGAGTGCGCTCATCCCTATATACAAGTGGCCCAGCAATGTGTTTCCAAAGTTGCAATCAAATGATGATTGTTGTCAAATTGAGTGTAAACAAAACATACACAAGCATCCCCCCTCCCCCCCAAAAAAAACAAAAAACAATACAAAATCCAAGGTACATTTTAAATGCAAATCACTAATTTAGTTGTTTAAAATTGTTTCAGGCACAAGAACAGGTGTGTAACCTAAGAGTACACTTGAACTGTGAAAAGTGATAAGCATGGATGCTTAATTGTTGCATTTTTTACAAATAAAGATACATTTAGAGCTGTCTGCTCCTTATTGTGGGGTCTATAAATATGTGTGTACCTCTTAATGTAGAACAAGCAAAGGTTTTATTGACCTGGGGTCTGTGTTGTATGTACAGGTTTTTTTTAGTGTCCTTATGTGGCTAATTAAGGGAAGAAATGATTGATTATACAGTTTAGGCAAAACATGTTGTATTGTAGTGCACTTTAAATTTACTATGTGAAGTGCAAATGCTTTAAACATTACATGAATTGGGGAAAAAAACATACTGTAATTTATAAACAAAAGAGAGTACTCATTGGCGCCACTTGCAGTGTAGTGTGGTTTGATTTTTAAATTTACTTGGAGTAGAATAGTTTTTAATAAAAAAAACCGTAGGTAATCCAGGGAAGATTTTAAGTAGGGTTAAGACTTGTTCTAGTATAACTGAACCTATCATAGTTAGGTGTTTTGGGTGGCCCACGTGTTTTTTTTTTTGTTTGTTTTAGATTTAAATTTTAAATAGTTTATTGTATTCACCCTTTCTTTGTGACATTTTACATTGTCAGTTTGATAGTGTTTCCCTTTCCTTTACAACTCAGTCCCTCTAGGTCACAGCATGCCATGCAGCCAGGGCATATTCCTGACCTAGTAGTACTAGTGTTACTTAGGTAAAACCTGCCCATCCTTAGACCCACATTGCACCATTATGAAGTTATATTATTACATTATTTTACCACACACACACACTGCTTAGTGAAGGTAAATATGTTAAAATGCACATGGTTGTAAAGCCCTATATGTAGGAGAGGTGGAGGCAGTGTCGGACTGGGGCATGAAGGGCCCCCAAGGGACTGCTATGCTAGAAGCCCACCAGCGGGGCTGTGGCTAGCCATCAAAGAGGTGAGACCACAGACTAGAGGGGGAACTGGTCAGCCCATGAAGGACAACTAGCCCCATAGTGTAGTAGATAAAGAATGCAGTGTGTATATAAAGAGTACACAGTCTTGACCTGCCCCTTACAGTAGGCAGAACACTCACCAAAAATCGTGATTGTCCCACTAGACTGTCCTACATGTTCTTGTCACCACCTGTGGCTGCTGGTTTCTTTAGTTGCGGCTTGTCTGGATGCTGGAATATTGGGGGCCCTATTTGGAAAAAAATGGGTACATTTAGAAAATTTCAACCAGCCCTGGCGTTAAATCAATAGGACCTACAATACTTAGGCCTTCCTCCAGCCCCAACATTAAAGTAATAGTATTCCCATTTAATAAATAAACTTATTCCAGACAACTTACTCACTCCAGACAACCCCAGAAATAAATTAATAGCATTTACGTATAATAAATATACCTATTTCCCACAACCGTCACGGCCATTAAATAATTTATATTCACATTTAATAAATAGACCTCAGGCTCCTCAAACTCATCCCCACATTCAAATAATAGCCCCCAAACCATCCCATCTTAAATTAATAGTCCCCACTATAAAATTAAATTGCCCCACCATCACCCTACAAACAAAATAGCACACATTAGTTAGCGACCACCTACCATACACACACATTACATTGCCACAAGCCCACTGTGCCATCACACACACATTACTGTGCCCCTTAATCACCATGCTGTGCCTCCTTATGATCACACTGCGCCCTCCATGCTGCTTTTGCCCCCCCCTTTCTCCTGCCCCCCACTTCTCCGAGCCTTTCATCACCTTATGCCATGCTGCTTTGGCCCCCCTTCATCACCCTATGCCATGCTGCTTTGGCCCCCCTTCACATTCTGCCATGCTGCTTTGGTCCCCTTCACACTCTGCCATGCTGTCTTTACCCCTTCTCACTATCTGCCATGCTGTCTGTGCTCCCCCTTCACTCTCTGCCATGCTGCCTTTACTCCCCCTTGCTTCCGTTCTTGCACTTGCCTTTTCTATCGGCTTCTTTCTTCTCTTCTTATGTCTTCTCTCTTCTTGCCGACTCCTCTCTGCGCCGCTCCTCACTGAATGTCATGCTGCTTTTGTTCCCCCCTTCTACGGGCCCCCCTTGATCACCCTATGCCATGCTGCTTTGGCTGCCCATCATCACCCAATGCCATGCTGCTTTGGTCCCCCTTCATCACCCAATGCCATGCTGCTTTGGCCCCCTTCACATTCTGCCATGCTGCTTTGGCCCCCCCTTCACACTCTGCCATGCTGTTTTGGCCCCTCTTCACATTCTGCCATACTGCTCTGGCCCCCCTTCACACTCTGCCATGCTGCTCTGGCCCCTCTTCACATTCTGCCAAACTGCTCTGGCCCCCCTTCACACTCTGCCATGCTGCTTTGGCCCCTCTTCACATTCTGCCATACTGCTCTGGCCCCCCTTCACACTCTGCCATGCTGCTTTGGCCCCCCTTCACACTCTGCCATGCTGCTCTGGCCCCCTTCACACTCTGCCATGCTGCTTTGGCCCCTCTTCACATTCTGCCATGCTGCTTTGGCTCCCTTTCACATTCTGCCATGCTGCTTTGGCCCCCCTTCACACTCTGCCATGCTGCCTTTGCCCCTTCTCACTCTTTGCCATGCTGCCTTTGCCCCTTCTCCCTCTCTGCCTTTACTCCCCCTTGATTACGTTCTTGCACTTACCTTTTCTATCGGCTTCTTTCTTCTCTTCTTCTGTCAGCTTGCCGACTCCTCTCTGCGCCGCTCATCACTGAATGTCGGGTGGGATGACGTCATGCCCGACATTCTGTGAAAACGGAGCAGAGAGGATGGGGCGCCGGCGCCGCGGTCACGTGAGTATTTTTTTATATATATATATATATATATTTATTTTTAAGTTACCCGCTCCCCCCATCAATGAAGAGAGGAGTGATCAGGGGCCTACCAAGGGGTAGCACGGCCCCCCGTCAGCACAGTTTCCCATCTCCATAGGGAATGTATTGCAGTGGGGAGTACTCAGGGCTTGTTTGCCATTCTGGAGGGTGGACAGTATGCTGGGTGAGGACACTTAAATTGTTGTATGATAGCGTAATAATGTATAAACAATTTGCAAGTTGCTTCCAAACTAAAATTTGGAACACATGTTGAAGGTTGGTTTGGTTTTCCAATTGTAACATGTGCCCCAACGATTATTTACAAAGTTTCAGCTGGTGCTTGCAAATATTACCATCCAGATTCTGCATTGAGTGTAATGCAATGATATTTCCCTGATCAATCTCTTTGTTAATTTGTAATAAGATTAATTTCCACTAGTGTTACAAATATCCTATATAACAGCTGTGTTTATTTACATTCAGCATGTCCTAATAAACTGGTCATGTGATCCAGTTTAAACGTTAACACTGTATATTCTGGCTGGTAAAATCCTTTCCACTCTTAAATACAAATTAAATAAACACATACAAGGTACACCTAATACAAGCAGACCAGACAATAATTGCCGTTAACCATGTGGATAATTATATATAATAATAATTTAATACGTGTAAGAGACAAAGTGCAGTTTGGTTGTGCTTTCATGTGGTTTACTGTGACAAGATTCACCAAAATGCTAAGGTTACCTGTAACACAGACTTTTTTACACCAAAATACAGTTAAACAAATGACTGGTGTGTGCAAGTGGTCACAGATAACGATTTGTCTACGGCCACCATTTAGTATCTTTTGAATTGTGTATATATGTGTGGCATGAATGGAACATTGTCTGAGCGTACATAATTGCAGATGTTGAGAATTAGCAAATAATTTTATGAAGCAGGTAAAATTCCAAAATGGTGGATAGTGTCAGTGCTTTACTAGTGGACTCAACTGGACTGGGAGAAAATCTTGGTGTGAGGAATAAAGCAGAGGATGGTCTTGCATATGACACCAAGGTTTGGAACTTAATTGTGTGTAGTTTGTGTTTTGGGTTGGCTCGTGCGCAAGTTTGTTAGCAAAGTGCTGATTGTAGCAGGACCTTCAAAATTTAAACATGGTTTTAACATTTCCTGACCTAGGGAGCTTTGAAACATACAATTCTAACCTTTAATAATCCTACTTTGTCCACATTTACAGAAGTCAGGGGAAGATATATAGATTTTACTACTATCAGCTAATATGTGGGAGTAGCGACAAATTCAACTAACGCATGGCCCAAGAGAAGAGGGGTTAAATACTAACATCAAAAATATACCTACTATAAGCGAAATTTGTACCACTAAATATAGTGTGAGTTAAGAGGTGTATGTTGGTCAGGGCAAACCAATAAAGGATGTGTAAGAGAGATAGCAAGTGTAAATGTATCCCAAAGGACAATGGAGTTAATGGTGTGTATGAGAAGAGGATGTACAGCAGTGTACTAAGCAGCAGAGAGATAATTAGGAATGTTTGCTGAGACTACTGCCTCAAATTTTTAATGTATATGATACATTAGTAAACAATTAAATCACAATACATAGAAACTAAGACAATCCTATTTGATTTTTTGGTCCTTGGATGATGACCAAACAATAATGGCTAATTGAAGAAAAACATAGGCAGGGTTGTTTGGTTTTCAAGGTAGTTCAACGTGTGATAATCCAGGATTCTAAACTGTTTTACATCTTTTGCTGTTGGGAATAAAAAAACAAAAACAAAAAATGAGCTCAGAGATTACTTTAAGACATGTACTTTCTATACCCATTTGTACAGAAGAAGGTGCCCAGTGTAAAATAACATATAAAGTCTTGGGTTATGCTCTACACAGTAGTATTCAGAATAGTGGCTGGTGACTTCCATGTTTTTTTTTGTGTAGTGTTGACTGTGGTGGATTTTCAGAAAAATTTAAATTTGTGTCATCATGAATTAAACCCGTGGATTGCCTAACGTTGGCTAGGTGGAGAGACCAACGTCTGAATCCTACAAAATTTGAAAATTCCACTTGAATGCTGGACCCACACTTTAAATTATGATTAAATCTTAAATGTAAACAAACAATAGATACTTACATTCTTAAAATGGCTCCTAGTCCATGGCCACCTCCTCAGACTCCAACTGTCAGTGCTCCGGGCCCTTCTCCCTGCTAGCACCTTCCTGGTGGTGCTTGTGGGTGATAGACATAGAAGCTGGTCACACATTAGTTCTTTGACTTATGTTGCATGGTTCTCATTTACATCAAAACACTCTCAATATGTTTTAAATTTGGCATTTCTAACACTGTCGTCATTGTGTTTGGTAAAAAGTTTTAGCAAATAATTTGTTAAACATGTTATTGCCATTGCCTGCCAATAAAAATCTGAGATTTAATCAACTGATATTATTAACCCAGCATATGGGTCATGAAATAAGATTTGCAAGCTAAGCGTGAGATTTTAAACATCAAGCCGTTTTATAGTAAAACATTCAACATTAGTGAGATCATAGGTTGAAAAAAATATGTTATTTGGTTTGTTTTTTGGCCAAAATGCTTGTAATAAATAACTAAACTAAGAAATTGCCAAACATGTTTGAGTTGGGTAGTAAATCTTGTCTTGTCTTACACTCTATTTTGATTACATTTATTATGGATTCCCTTACTTTCGGACAATAACACAAGTATGATTTGCTAAATTTTTGAGTCCAAAATCAGTTTTTAAAAAAAATTTACTTGGGTCATTTAAAACTCAAAGAGCATTTGTGTATTACACATTTGACATGTGAAATTAAACACATATGCTAAATTATGTGCAGTACCGCAAACAGTTTGGTCAAAGTCGGTACTGTTGTCTGGATGTGGACCATTGGCTCCAGGCTACTCTGCACAATGCGCAGGGTGTCCAAGATGACATGAGGAGTGAGCCGATAGTGAAGGACAACCTCAGCATCTGACATCCCAAAGAGGCTGACACGTGGCCTGAAGACACGCTCTCTAGGACGGCGATGTTGTACCAGTTGCTGGTAAGGACGGTGTGGAGGATGATGTTCCGCGAGAAACAGATTCTCATCCAACACCAGAATCTCCTGTATGTGTGACAAAAGGATTAATTTAAAATCAAGCAAAATAATTAGCTGGGGCCTTTACAGCTTGGTATTTCCTACGTAGACTAAAAAATGCAAATCTACGCATCATTTTGAGGCTTCATTTATTAAAGTACAGTCAAATATGATGGGAAAAATAGAAAAAACTTGAGTCAATGCATTTAAAGTGCCAAAACACCACATCAGAAACATCACCATAAAAATACAGAAAGAAGAAACACAACAGACAGAAAAGTAGGTGGGAGTGGATACTTACCACACAGGAGATCCAAAAGTGGAGCCTTGAAAATGTAACCAAAATAATTGCACTGCAGGTGTCAATACCAAAATCATATCTGCAAATCTGGTTGGGGGTCCAGGTTAGAAAGAGAGACAAGAAAAAGGAATAAAAAACCCAGAGTCAATACTCAGACCGCAGTCAAAGTGACAAGACACAGTGCAAGAAGATTGTCAACGCCAAATAGTTTACAATACTTTACTGCCACGACACAAAACATACAAAAAGTGCAAAATCTAAACACATTACATTGAAATGTAGAGATGAGTATTGTTCTAATCGTCCAAATAATGCTTAGAAAATCATTTAACAGTTTGTTAAAGATATTGGCACAAATGCCTCTAGCCAACACTCTTCCGATAACACTACAGTACGCCTAAACTCCCAAAAAATAACAAGTGCAGCAAATGGTGTTTTGAACCGATTCATAATTAAAGAAGTGTCTGCAAGTTGACACGCTGCCGTGGATCTAATGACGACAGATGCAGGTGCGGTAAGAAAACAAAGCTCCCTTGTATGTTTGAAAAGTACCAAACTCATAGCTTGTATTCCGATTACTAAGAATGAAGTTGTAGTAAGTGTCTGTGTTCATTTGTGTTGTATTTATGGTAACAATATTTATGTGTTCCTTATGTGAAATGTAACAGTTGTCTCACTTGCAGACATTTTTTTTTTTGCCTTGGTCTAGTCTATATAGTGCAGAGCCGTAACTACGGCGGTGCGGGTGGTGCGACCACCCCGGGCACAAGCCCAAGGGGGCGCAGCCGCCTGATACCTGCCTCTGTGCCTACAATTCATTCAGGGCATCAAAAGCAGTGCCGTTCCACCGAAAGTTCGGCATTTGGAACGCATTTGCGTTCCAAATGCCGAGGTGACCTGGAAGAAAGTTGGTTTCATCCCCGCTGACGAGCGGGTCATATCCAGAGCCATGCGCTATCACGCTTACTACAGGAGCGTTTAGGAGATCCTCATAAGCAGGTCTGTGTTTTGAATTTTTCACGTGCTGTCTATTGTGATTCCCTCCGGAGGGTGAAGACAACATTGGGTAAGAAGCACGTTGTTTAGTTTGAACTAATTTAGTTTTAATTTCTGATCTATACTGGATTTGACCCAGAAGTGGTATAATTTGGAGTTACAGTCCTTTCAAACAAGACGTTTTTTGATTATATATTTTTATTTTTTACACTTTATTTTTTACTTTTTATTTATTTTTATTTTATTTTTCTACCTGTTTTTGATCTGTGACTGCGAGTTTTCTATCCACTTGTATGAGACTAGAGCAATTATTACAATCCATCTGTTACCTCAGTACTGAAGGTTTGTCTGTATACCGGATCCACTGGACCTAAATGCTGGCTGGTTATATGTTTTTTATACACTCTGTTTTTTATATATTCTATTTGTGTATAGATTCCTCCAATTGTACTGTCCGTAAATAAAACACTGTTCCTTTTGGATTGCCTATGTTTCCAATATTCTCCGTTGGTTCTTGACAGATTATCCAGTTATATTGATATAAACACCAGTGATAGAGGCTTTTCGCAGCGCAACCTGTTTTGTTTGTTAGGATCTTTACGAAGTCCTTGCAGGACAGATCAATAACCTTTATAATCAAGTTAGCAATGGTCTGTGAGAGGCAGCTTGACCCTTCCTGTCTGCTGAAAGGATGACAAATTCTGTTTTTCTCCACTGTTCTGTAACATCCAGAACCATAACTAGGCAGGTGCGGGCAGTGCTGTCACCCAGGGCGCAAGCCCAAGGGGGTGCAGTTGCCCGATACCTGCCTCTGTGCCCAGGCGAACCACAGCTCTAATCTCGGCAGCTTTCCCCACAAGCAACAATTCATTCCCGGCATCAGAAGCAGTGGAACGCATGTACATTCTGGGGTAAATGCATGGTCCTCTAAGGAACCCACAGACCGCAAGTGCAAATACTAGTTAACCACTGTGTTTGACATGTGGTGCCACTGGTATTTAACCCAGTGCCATATATCTATATAGATATAAATATATATACATGCATTTGGCTTTTCATGCATTTGCAAATATGTGTAACAGAATTTTTTCAGTAAAGTGCCAACCACACCCCCACATTAGGTTGGCCACACCCACTCGGCAAATGTCACGCCCACTTAGATGGGGGGCGCCGGTGCCCTGTCTCGCCCAGGGCACTAAAATGTCTAGTTACGGCACTGATATAGTGTATATAAATTTAAATCTGGATGTTGCCATAGTGGTTAGGCATTCAACCTACCAACATTAGAGTACTGCGTTTAAATCCAGTCGTGCCCATATCTGTGTGGACTTTGCATATCCCCATGTTTCAATGAGTTTACTTGAATGTGTCACTAATAGAAAAGTTCGCTAGTATATGTTTTGGTGACAGCTATGTCTACATAGCTGTGTTGTACCGTGTATGTATATTTATGATTGCGAAATATTAGCCGTTGATTTCACAAACACAATATGTGTGCATTTTTTAATTGTTTATCCTTAAACCTTCATGTTGTCAGTTAGTGCCTGTGTTGTCTTGTATGATTTTTCAGAGCAGTATTACCTTGCTTTCTGACTTTTGCACTCACATGTTATTATTTTACCTAATAGAACATGGTGGTTGTCATTCAAGTCTTTGTGGATTCAAATGTATGTAATGCTCAATCTGTGCGCTGGGTTAGTGGTTAGACAATCCACTTTTTATCAGTGGGTTCCTGAGTTCGATTCCTGACCTGTTTTGTGAAATGTGGGTAAATTGCATGCTGAAAGTTGTGTGCAGCTGCAACACGAAAATGCAGCTGTTCAATTTAACTTGATTCCAAAGAAATAGCAAATATCCACAGATAAAAGCAAAAAACATCTAAGTAGCCAAGAATAATTAAAATTAGACAAAAAATGTCAAACATTTTCAAGTCCTTATTAATATTATTATTATTATTATTATTATTATTAATATTACTATACTATACATGATTGATTTTACCTAGTAAATTATTTAAACTGTGCATGTACCACAAATTTAGGGCTATAATATTTCATTGTATAATGATTCACATTTATAAAAATTATAAAAGTAAAAATGTCTTTTCCTTCTAGTCTACATAATGCACATATTAGTTCCACTTGCATGCTGGCTTAGTGGTTAGGCAATCCACCTTTCAACAGTGGAGACCTGAGTTTGAATCCTCACCCATGCCCTTATCTCTCTGGAGTTTGTATATCCTCCCCATGTTTGTGTGAATTTCCTATGTGTCCTTTATGCAAGTTGGTTTAAGTTTGCACAATTTATCTGAACAAATTAAGCTGTTATGCTTTTGTATTATTATTAGCCGTTTTTAACAAATATCAACACCTGTTACACACATCAACCATTTTACATTGCAATTTATTACAACTGTGGTTGCAATAAAAAAAAAGATTGTTTTTAGAAAAAAGTACATTGTTAAATGTTTGATATAAATATAAAATTAAATGTAAAAAAAAATGTTTTTTTGAGTGGTGTATTCAGATGTATGTTGTGCGTATTTAGCTGGGAATGTTTTGAACGAACAATATTTTTTGATCAGTTTAGTGTTGTTATTCAGTGCTGCTCCTACAGCTGCTTTTTACTTAAACATGACCCCGATCTTCCTTAACTTGAAGCAGGAAGTTAAAATAAAACTCTTAACTCTGTACAGATCTCTGCCCATTCCCCTCTCATTCCCAACCCTTTTTTCTGAAGTGTTTGGAGAACTTCTTAAGTGCAGTTAAGAAGGATTATCAGTTTAAGAAATTCCTAGCATACGCAACAGATCTTCCTTCTTAAATTCCTTTTCTGGGCATGCACAGAGAAGATTTTCGCAAGATCCGCAAAAAACGGCAGATAAGTTCAGTAATGAATCCGGCACTTTGTTTTAACTTCCAACTAGAAAATTTTTTGAACAACAACCTCAATTACCATTATGTACTTTTTATAATACTATTTCTAAGTTATTTAAGAGTGACTCCTCTAAATGGATTTAGAGATGAGCAAACATTTGCTTATAGGGACTCAATGAGGCTCTGCAAACAATGTGAGTACACAGCAAACAATGTGCGCAAAAAAAAGCATACTTACATCCAAGGCCAGCTCTATTTGGGGCTTCACTGCACATGTGAATCTCCCCTGTACCCAGCCGCTTATTCTGATCCCTGCTCTGTTCAGAGTGCAAACTCGGAGGCTAAGGGGGAAGGCTCTTTTCATGTTCCACAGGCACTGCTTGCATAAATAGTAACCAACTTTTTAAAATGATTGGGGGTGCTCATATTAAACTTCCCTCTGTATGTGCTGATATTAGTAACAGTTCTCCAGTACTTACCAGGCATACACCTCCTGACAGGTGTATCTGCATCTTCGCTCACGTCTAATTGTCACTCAATGAGCACTTGGCCATGGAGAGAAATTTGGAGGCTGCATTAGTTCTCCTCTCTGGAGGTTTTATTATTATTTCCCAGCCACCCAATGCACCAATAAGGACTGTGAAAAGTGCTCAGACACATGGCAGAGCATGGATTATTAAGCCCAAGTCTCTAGCATATAGAAAATGCTCTTTCATCTGCTGTCAACCTTCTTCATTGCATTATTGTCAAAAACTTGCAGTATAATGCACTTTTAAATTTGAAATAAAGTGTTCTTTTCAAATTTTCTGAAGTTAATAGAATCTGCAGTTTAATGCTATTATATTCCTAGGGACGTAGTTCCATCATTACTTATGTTGTGACATTTGAAATTGTCTCTGATTTATGAATCACTATTTTGCTTTACCTGGAAATGTGAGCAGTCTTGTCTGTCAGAGTACTGGCCAGAACTCATCCTTCCGACCTTTTGTTGGGCTGCAATTCATAACCTTAACTTTTCAGTAATCACAGAGAGCTTGATTCGTTAAGTAAAACATTGAGTCTTACTCAAGTTTTCTGGACAAAACCATGTTGCAATGCAAGGGGTGCAAATTTGTTTATTATTTTGCACATACGGAAATACTGTCTCTTTTTTTCATGTAGCACACAAATACTTGATAGCTTATTTATACACTGAAATTTAAAGTTGATCTAGGACATGCCCTACCCCAACTATAAATCTACCATCATATTTAAAATTTACCTCCCCCTCCAATATAACATGGTTTTGCCTTACTTGCTTACTTTTGCTTAACTTTCCTTAATGATTCAGGCCCAGAGTCATTAATTATTCAGTGTGGACAATGAATATAATCTAAATCAGTCACCCATGCTATCAGTGGTGTTGGTATAATTTCAGACTCACAATTTATGGGTAATGCAGACCACATCTCCGTCCTGATTCAGAGTGAGATGTATGTCTGTTCGCATAGCGTATATATATATATATATATATGCATTTTTTCACGTTTGCTCCGGAAGTGAACATATGCAACTGAGGCTATTCAGACCTTTTAAGCACTTACAACTTCTTACATCTGAAGAGGTATGACAGGGAAGGTAAAGGTTTTTTACCGTTAGCATTCTGTATACTGTCTTTTTAATAATCATTGATAGGAAGTGCCCTTGTGGTGCAAACAAACCCAAGATGCTGGGGCCTTAATTGCCACTATTTATTTATTGAACACTAACATCACATTATACACTTTTCGCACATTTTTTTCTATGTTTCTGTGTGGCACATCTTGTGTTCTCGGGTTTGGGTACAGACTCTTATGGGCGACCCTCTACACTATTCATCAGAGGCTCCCTCCTTCTGGGGAGAACTGAAGAACCAGTTACCCTGGGAAAGCTTTGGTCTACCTGGGGGTGAAAGGGGCCTGCCCAAGCCTTGCGGTAGAGGTGCCTGCAGACCCTTGACTCCTAAGGTTGGGGATGTAAAGAGGTCATCCCTAGCATCCCTAGTTTCGGTGAAGGGGGCCTGAAAATTCTCTCTGGGGCCTTTTGGCTCCTGGGGATGGGAAGGAATGGGGTCCTTTAACTTTAGGGAAATTTCCAAAGTTCCAAGCCTCCAGCACTGGCTTTTTGCACAGCATTGTGTGATTGGAAACACTAAACCTCGGGCTTCAATAAAAAAATAAAAATCTGTTGCAAACATACAATCACATTAGTTTTCACATACTGATTATTGTTCTGTGTTTTGATAAACCTGTAACAAAACATAATTATTGTGTATGGCTATGATGGGCAACAGGCGGCCTTAGAGCCAAATGCGGACCTCCAACCCTTCAACTTCGCACCCCTTCCCTCCCCTGACTCACTATTGGTCCTTTTTAAAGCTTTATGTCCCGCTTAACCCATATCCCCAACCCAAATAAGGTTTATTGTGATAAAGAAATTAGTAAAACCATGGAGGGGAGGTGATTTTACAGCATCAATCTCGAAGAAGCAAAATGGATTTTTATTCTTGATACTTTGACACCTATGGGTCTAAACATCGATTTTGACCTAGGCTGCTTTTTAAAGACCTAGACTATTTTTAGTATTTTTTCACCCTTTAGTGGCCTCCGCACGTTTTCAGAAAGTAAATATGATACATCTGTACGTCACATATTCGACCCTAATTTTATCGGTGACATATATTATCTTTACTGTTATAGAGGTTTTATATACGCTGGCAATAACACTAATAACACTAATGAATAGATAATATTTTACTTCATTACATTATCAACTATTCCACTATACCTATTATTCATGCTATTTTACGTCTACACATTGATAGGTTCATACCTGGGGTTATGGACTAATAAGATGAAATGAGAACGGTCTTTGGGGGTTGTTCCCCATTCACATAAATACCGCCCCATTCAAACTGACTCTCTCTTTGCCTTCTATCCTGAGGATGTCCTGACTGAGAGCTGAAATGCGTTGAAAGAAATGCGAATATACATTGAACTTACTGATTTTATTGCAACTATTAACTGAGGAATAGATCTTTTCAATTTAATCTTTCTACTGTGAAATGCAAGAGAGAGTGTGCGTTACACATGTTGGAGCCGAAAAACCGAAAGTTCGGCTTTTGGAACGCAGGGTGCGTTCCAAACTACAGGAAGCCATGGAAGTCTATTGAAAGGGCACAAGCCGGCAGTGCATCGCACCAGCCAGGGCAGAGCTCACTACACAGAGTCCGTAGATGTTTGGAATGATCCTGCGCTACCGAAACCACTACTAGAGACTATGTTATGAGCATAATTACATATGTGAGTACTTGATTTTCATATTTTGTGCATGCACACATCGGACTTTATTTTTGGACTATACTTTGTGTTTGTCATTTCCACACACCACCGAGTGGGAGTACGGATTACGATTTACCCTAGAAGTATAACCTGGACCATTGGATATAGACTTTTAGGTATTGAACTATTGATTTATTTTTACCTAACAGAAGGCACCAATTTGATGAGACCATGCTCTATATATTATTCATCGTAATACCTCATTGTTTGATACACTAAATATTCTTTTATATATTACTGCTCAATTGAAATGGTTTATATTAATGGGGTTCGTTTTGTACAACATCAAATAGTGAGTTTTTCAGACCTATATTAGGTTTACAACAAAAAATAAGTTTCCAGTTGTTACATGCAATACATTTGCGCCGTGGGATGAGGATTGTTTTTGCTTTATATATATATTGGGGAAATTTCTGGAATTCGTCCCCCACAGTCCCACATTGGCAGCCACATATACTGTACACTTCAGAGGAGTGCTGTTGTCACTAATTCCACTTGCTACTAAAAACTATTGATATTTCGTAGCCATGTGAATGATATTTGCGCGTCATTGGTGTGATTCCTTTAAAATAACATTAATTTTAACAACTGTAAACTACAGTATAACTGTTGTTCATATGAAACTGTCAAATTACGAGTTTTCTGTTGAATACGATGTTGTGGGAAAGGGGGTTCATGAAGTCGGTTCAATATTGAAATTTTAATACCTTGTTTATGAACGGGTGTATTTGTAAAAAAAAGTCAATATCGACAAGTAGTTATTTACCTCCTAGCTGCATAGGTATATATACATAATTTGTCTTAAGGAAAGTATTCCCCCCACCGATATAGAATCCATGTTCACTGCTCAGATGCCATTTACCGCTGCATCAATAGCCGCCGGAAATGGGCGCAGGCCAAAATTCATGAACTTGCGCCAGATGCAAAATAATGACAGCTTTAAACTGGAAGTAGAGCAAAGTTTTCAATCTTTTATATATTAATAATCTTTGGGCAGTTCTTTCTCAGCTTTTGACAATGGGGTACTGTTTCTGTTTGTAGTGGATTTTGTGAATATTTGCACAGCGTGACAGTATTTTTTATTATCTCTGCTTAACAGCCCATCAAGTCAAAAAAGACCAATAGAACACTGAAGGAAGAAAATAGATTTTTTTTTAATGATTAGGAATTGCAATATTATCTTGTTTATGCTAAAAATAAGATTATTTGCTTGCTTTGTGATATTGCAATATTAACATTGAAGAAATGCAATCAGCATTATAAAACTCATAAGGACCATAAATATTTCAAATTAGAAAGAGAGGCGCAAAAGGTTGTATTGCAGAAATTCATAGATGAAAAGCAAAAACAATCCTTTCCAGCATCAATAAGATCTGGAAATAGTGTCACTGAAGCAACTTATGAAGTAGCTTATATATTCGAGTAAAAAAGGGAAGCCATTCAGTGATGTAGAAACTGTGAAAGCATTGTAGAAGGTTTAGACCCCGATAATGTTTCAAATTACAAACAACTGCCTCTTTCAAGGAGAACCAGCATGAATTAGGCTAAGTACACACATGTGGACATCTATACCAAGGCGGTTACTCAATGTGACAGGAATGAATGAATGCATATTGTGCTGTCATTCTCTACAAATATAGGACCAGTTAAAGAGCACAGAACTGAAGGTGTCACGGGCACTAGGAGTCTTTACCCAGTATCACCCGCTGATGGTCTTATCAGAGCAGTAGAGTTGGTATATGATACTCTGGTGGCAGGGTGATAATGGAACTGGAAACAGCAGATGGTTAGAGAATGCTCAGAAAGTCTATGACTAGCAGCACTGGTAAACAATAGGTAACTGAACACGAGGATCTGGATGGACAAGGACACGTGAGGGTAGTCAGTGGTCTGCGCACGGCAAGTTGTACCACTGCTATAGTGAGAAGAATGTCCAGGAGGAATAAGGAGGTGGAAGTCAGCGGTCTGCGTATAGCAAGTTGTACCGCTGTCTGTAGTGAAGGAATGGAATCCAGGTGAAGGTAACGGGGAAGTCAGTGGTCTGCGTGTAGCAAGTTGTACCACTGCTTATGTGAGAGGATATATGCAACTGGTGACACAGGGAAACAGGAATCAGTGGTCTGCCTTTAGCAAGTTGTACCACTGAATGTATATGTGAGGAAGGACACGAGGAGATAAATGCAATGCAGAGTCTACACGGGTACACTGAACTTGATCCCACGTTGAACTGCACACAATAATAATAATGAATGAACAGCACTGCACAGATAAACAAAGTCACTAGAATAGTCCAGCAAAAGGAAACACAGTCAATAATAGCAATAGTCTCAGAGGATGGAAACTCCGGAGGAGAACAACTCAGTCCAGATGGATATGCAATATACCAGCACAGTCAATGAGAAGTATGCATACCGTGGTTCAGATGAGCAGGCTGTTAGAGATAGGTGCAGGGATACCTGAGTGGCAGGGAACTGACGAGATGAGAAGTCCTTGCAGAATGGAAGCGGCAGGTAGGTGCAGCGCACTGTAGGTAGGCCAGCAAGGATGACAAATACTCAGGAAGCAGTAGTATATCGAATTGAACAGCAGGAGACCACGGGAGAGCTGAAGCGATGTAGCAGAGCTGGAAGCCGAGGAGCGTAGACTCGATGCTAACAGGCAAGTTGACACAAATGGACACACTGTAGAAGCAGTAGGCAGCGGGTCAGCAGACGGCAGGTAGAATGCAGACTGGAGCGCTGAGACGAGCAGGACTCTGTAGACACGCTGAAGTAGCTAACAGGAATCAGCTGGAACAGTAGCGATGTAACACAGGAGAGTTGGAGAGATCTGTAACTTGTTAGACACACGGAGGCAGCGGGTAGGAATCAGCTGCTGGAGTCACGATGAAACACAGGAGAGTTTGAAGTAATCTGTAACTGTAGATATACGGAGGCAGCGGATAGGAATCGGCTGCTGGAGTCACGATGAAACACAGGAGATTTTGCAGTAATCTGTAACTGTAGATATACGGAGGCAGCGGATAGGAATCAGCTGCTGAAGTCACTAGGAACACGAGGAGTAGAAGTGGTCTGGAAACCACAAACGGCAAACAGGAATCAGCATAAACTGAACACACGAGCAGGCACTGGAACACCTTCAGAGACTCATGAGGAATGAGACTCCAAGATCAGGCCACGTGGTATTGACCACAGGTGCTTAATATAGGGAGTGTTGCCTGATCAGCCAATTAAGTTAAAGGAACAGAACTGAAGGTTAAAAGGGACTGCACATGCGCAGTACCTCATAATAATGGACGGACACGGTTCCTAGCTACCTTAGAAGTAGCACTCACAGTCCGGTGAGTGACAGAAGGTAAATCATATGGAGTGTGTATGCATGAATTGCCCGACCGGTGATTGTAGGTACAATCATTGTAGATAAAAGATCGGTCTGAAAATTATCCAGTGTGTACCTAGTCTTAGTCTTCAACATAACAGAACAACTTCATGCAATACTCATAAAGGAAAATATATATTATTCAAACGCTTTGGATGAATCAACTGATACTAATGACTTGGTGCAAATTTTATACTTCATTGGGGCCATAACAGAAGATTTCCTTTGCTATGAAGAGTTGCTCTCTTTGGGCACTCTTGCCAGCAAAACACTGGGAATAGATATATTCAACAGCTTTCAAGATAAATATTGTGAACTAGGACTGAGTTTGGTAACTTTAATGAGATTATGTACAGACGGTGCACCTTGCATAACAGAAAAACATGAAGGGTTTATTGCACAGATAAAAAAAATTAGAGAATTATACTCACGTTAATTTTTTTTCCTTGAAATACTCCATGGCAGTCCTCACAATGGGTTAATACCCTACTGAGCTGAGTTGTAGACAGGAAAATTTTTGCCCACTTGGAGGGTATATAAGGTGGCTCCTTCTCCATCCTGGTGTCTTTAGTAACTTCCCAAGCTGTTCTTCAACGTCACTATAGAACACGGGTGGGAAATAAAGGGCTGCTATGGAGTATTTCAAGGAACAGAAATTAACGTCTGTAATTATCTAATTTTCTTTTTCTACTCCATGGCAGTCCTCACAATGGGATATACCGAAGCAGTAAAGAATAGTAGGAAGGGGGGGGGGGGCAAAAAATAGTCAACACATCAATAACACCCAAAATAATATTTAAAGTTTGTTGGAGGACATTCCTTCCAAACTGTGCATCAGCAGAGACTGATACATCCAGTGAATAACGTTTAGAAAAGGTATGCATTGATGTCCACCCGGGTGCCTTGCATATGTCAGTTGCTTATGTCTGGACCCTGTGCGCCCAGGAGGTAGCCACCACCCTTGTTCAGTGCACCTTCAGCAGTTCTGGTATTTCACGACCATTCCCGCTGTAATTGTGTCAGGCGCCGCCCGCGATCTCCGGGACGGCCGCCTGTATCGCGTCTGGTTGCCTAGCAACCAGACGCATCAGCCGAAGAGATCAGCCGAATCCTGGATTCCCGTATCCGCTATGGTCGACAATAGTTCCTTGTCCACTGGAAGGGGTTTGGTCCGAAGGTGGCATTCATGATCTCCCTCCTGAGCGGTCAAGCACTAGCCTAGGCCTCGCCCTTGTGGGAAAATGGAGACCCTCTTCTTAATAACACCGACTCCTTTATTGAAGCCTTCAGGAGAGTCTTCGATGACCCTAGGAGAGTAGCCTCTGCTGCCACCAGTTTGCTGAGTCGACAAGGCAACTTATCTGTCGGGCAATATGCCATCCAGTTCTGGACCTTAGCGTCAGAGTTTCTCGGGATCTTCCCTCTGACCTTGATACCCTGATTGCGCTATGTATTAAAGTAGATCTACGTTATCAAGAACGCACCCAAGAACGTCCTGTCTCTAAGCGGGTTGTCCCTCGTCTGGCTCCACAATTCCAAAACCTGGTGCTGCCTATGGCCGAACCCATGCAAGTAGGACGCTCTCGCCTATCTCCAGAAGAAAGAGAGAGGCGCTTCAGGCAATGCCTCTGCCTTTACTGTGGCGATTCTGGACATCTTCTCAAGGTCTGCCCTAAGAGACCGGGAAACCCGTCCTCCTAAACGGTAGCAGGGAGGCCGGTTTAGGAGAATCCACAGTTGCTCCCTACTCTAAACACACTCCAGAGCTTCTTATGGCAGTCACCCTGAGCACCCCTAGAGGTCCTTTCTCCACCACGGCCTTTGTGGATTCCGGCTCCTCCCCTGGGAACTTAATTTCTGCTACTCTCGTTGCTGGGCTTCAAATTCCAACACTCGCTTTGCCTCAACCATTATCGTTAATGGCAGTGGATGGAAACCGTGTCATCAGCGGCTCCATCTCCTCCGTCACCTCTCCCATTCGGTCGACGGTAGGAGCACTTCATAGCGAGATGATTCAGTTCTTGGTGTTGCCAAAATCCATTAACCCCCTTATCTTGGGGCTACCTTGGCTACGAAAACATTCTCCGCAGATGGATTGGGATCGTGCTCAGGTTACCCGTTGGGGTACAGGATGTCATCATAGATGTCTGTCTAGTGTTCAGCCTCCCGGTTCTCAAGTTATTACTCAGTCCACTGTTACGGAATCAGTCCTTCCAGCAGCATACGCCAAGTTTCAGGATGTATTCAGTAAGACAGAGGCCGAGTCGTTACCTTCCCACCGTCCCTGGGACTGCTCCATTACTTTGCTTCCCAATCAACCTATACCCAAGGGGCGAGCTTATCCTCTTTCTCGCCCAGAGACCTTGGCAATGTCTCAATATATCACGGAGAATTTTAAACATGGGTTCATTCGCAAGTCTACCTCTCCTGCTGGGGCTGGATTCTTCTTTGTCAAGAAAAGACGGGTCCCTTCGCCCGTGCATTGACTATAGACCCCTGAATCGTATTACTATCAAAAATCGGTACCCGTTACCTCTTATCTCTTTGACAGGATCAGTGGGGCTCAAGTATTTACCAAACTTGACCTGCGAGGGGCCTACAACCTCATTCGTATAAAGAAGGGCGAAGAGTGGAAGGCCGCCTTCAATACTAGGGATGGTCATTTCGATTACCTGGTAATGCCCTTCGGTCTTTGCAATGCCCCTGCCATCTTTCAGACTTTCGTTAATGACATCTTTCAAGATCTGTTGTACACCTCTGTAGTTGTTTATCTAGATGACATTCTAGTGTTTTCTAAAGACCTGAGTTCTCAGCAAGAACAAGTGAGGGAGGACTGTGCAAATACTATCTTTATTGCAAGTTGGAAAAATGTGTTTTTGAAGTTCTCCAAGTGTCCTTCCTTGGGTTTATCGTATCCGGCTCAGGACTACAGATGGATCCCACCAAGGTGTCTGCCATCTTGGACTGGCCTCAACCGCAGGGCCTTAAAGCAATCCAAAGATTCATCGGGTTCGCTAACTATTATCGGCAGTTCATACAAGATTTTTCTTCCATTATCGCTCCAATCACAGCGTTAACCAAGAGATCTGTCAACCCGAAGATATGGTCTCCTGAAGCTATTTCTGCCTTTGCTACCCTTAAGAAAGCCTTTTCCTCGGCCTCTGTTCTCTCCCAGCCGGATCAACAGCGACCTTTCTTTGTGGAAGTGGACGCCTCTTCTATAGGCATCGGAGCCGTGTTATTCCAAAAGACACCTTTGGGTACTCATTCTCCATGCGGGTTCTTCTCTAGACGATTCCTTCCTAATGAGATTAACTATGGAATCGGAGATAAAGAGCTTCTCGCTATCAAAGCAGCTCTGGAGGAGTGGCGACACTTACTAGAAGGCGCTTTATATCCTGTTACCATATTCACAGACCATCAAAATTTAACATTAATTTGTGAAGCTCGCTGTTTGAATCCTCAGCAGGCCCGCTGGGCATCATTTTTTGCTCGCTTCAATATGACTCTTACTTTCTGTCCATGGGCTAAAAATGGGCGAGCAGACGCTCTATCCCGCTCTTTTGATGATATAGACCGCCTGAATCCATTGATTCCTCAATGCATCATCGACCCTTCTAACATTGTGGCAGTTACCAATACTGTTAAGGCTGTTCCCCCTACAGGACGATCGTTCGTGGAACCACAGCTACGACTCAAGGTGTTGCGATGGGCTCATTCTTCTTGTATCGCGGGTCACGCTGGAATAAAGAAGACCACATTCCTTCTCTGTTGTCGTTTTTGGTGGCCCACTATACGTGCTGATATACGTGATTTTATTGCAGCCTGTACCATCTGTGCCCAACACAAGACTTCCAGGAAGGTTCATGCTGGATTGCTTCGACCGTTGCCCACGCCTATTGCTCTCTGGGAAAGTATAGCCATGGATTTTATCACTGACCTTCCCTGCAGTTCGGGATTCAATACCATCTGGATCCATTACCGAATACCATCTGGATCCATTTCCGAATACCTGCTCCTTAGTTCCAGCGGTGGACTCTCTCTATTGAGAATTCTCCATCATTTGGGCCAAAACCAGGGCAGCCCTGCAGAAGGGGACTCAGCACCACAAAACATTTGCGGATCGTCACCGAAGACCTACTCCTTTATTAAAGGAGGGGGACCAAGTATGGTTATCCACGAAAGACTTAAAACTAACGGTACCATCTATGAATATGGCCCCACGTTTCATTGGTCCCTACACCATCTCACAGGTCATCAACCCTGTCTGTGTCAAGTTAAAGCTACCCGCTTCATTGCGATGTCACAATACCTTTCATGTGTCCTTACTTCGACCATTGGTGATTAACAAATTCTTTGTACCTCCTTCTCGACCTCCTCCAGTTCAAACTTCCTCAGGAACAGAGTTTGAGATCAGCCGAATCCGGGATTCCCGTATCCGCTATGGTCGACAACAGTTGCTTGTCCACTGGAAGGGGTTTGGTCCTGAAGAAAGATCTTGGGTGGACAAACCAGATTTTCATGCCCCCCTGCTGCTCAAGAGATTTTTCCAACAGAGGGGAGGAGGAGGAGGGCATACTGTCAGGCGCCGCCCGCGATCTCCGGGACGGCCGTCTGTATCCGCTGTATCGTGTCTGGTTGCCTAACAACCAGACGCATCACTTCCGGCCGCCCGGCCGCCAGTTACTGCCCACAGAGCGTTCCCGTTGCCTAGCAACGGGACGCTATGCTAAGCGCGCTAGGTGCTAATCATGACAGCGCTCAGCGCTGGGTTCCCATTGGTCAATGGGACTATATAAGCCTTCCTAGTGCTCCCTTCCAGTGCCAGAGTTTCAGGTCTACCTGTCCTCCAGCGTTTCCAGCGTACCTGTGATAACTTGTCTCCTGACCTTTGCCTGCCTCCTGATTATCTGCCGTTTGCCTGTGACCCTTGTGACCCGGATTGCCTTGACTACCCTTTTGGATCTCCCTTCTGTACCACGCTGCCAGAACGCTACCGACCCGGCTTGACTCACTACCCCTTTGGATTCTCCTTGTGTACCTGCCTTGCCCTCACCATTGCTGAACCGGCCTGTCTGACATTTCTCTCGTGCTTCGCTATCTGACTCGTGGAAGGACCGCGACCTGCGTGTTCCCTGCAGCTGAGTCCATACCTCCTTGCGGGGTCCCTGGTGAACACCAGGGGCACGTTAGACTCTGCACCTTCCTTCGAGTAGTGCCAACGATAGCAGGTACGCTATACTCAGTCGTGACAAATTGATTCTTTGATCCACCTTGCTAACTTGGGCTTGAAAGAAGCACAACCTCTGCAAGACCACTCTGGAAGTACAAATAGTTGTTTTGTCTTTCTGAGACTCTATGTTCTAGTAATATATATAGATATTGCTTTGACCATGTCCAGAGTATGAAGCTGTTTTTCTTCTTCATTAGTTGTGCGCAGAGTGATGGCAGAACTATCAAGCAGAATGCTAAGACCAGATATCTGTACCTTCAATGTGGAGGGAGCTAATCCCTTAGCAAAGCCGTCTTTCAAGAACTCTAAGATCACCAGAACACTGGCTATCATGGGATCACCCATCCTGTTCTTTACCCAGAAAATGAATCTTTCCCAGACCCTGTAGTAAATTGTAAAGGAGTTCTTTTTCCTTGCTTGAACTAATATGTCTACCACTTCGTCCGAAACACCTTTGAGTCTTAAGAGCGACTGCTCAGTTGCCAGACCAATTGAAGGGAGTCTGGTTCTCAATGTAATAATAGGCCCTGATATATGAGGTCTGGTCTGCTTGGCAATGGCCATGGTTGCCCCTAGAGCATTCTCCTTGCTACCGGGAACCAGGGGCGACGAGGCCAACATAGGAGGACTGCTATCACTTCCGCCGGTTCCTTCTTCATTTTCCTCAGTAGCTGAGAGATGATTGGAAAGGAGGGACACGTACCGTAGATTTAAGTACCATGCTATCGAAAGGGTGTCTATCCTTGCTGTCCTTGTACCAGGAGTGAAACTGGGGTATCTTGTCCCCTGTTGCCATAAGATCTATTTCTGGAATCCCAAACTTTTGACTTATTAACTGAAAAACTTCCTTGTGTAAAGTCCATTCTCCTGGATGTATTTGGTGCCTGCTTAGGGAGTCCGCAATGACATTGTCCTTGCCCACCACATGGAGGGCTGAGAGCAATTTAATGCCCCTTTCTGCCCATCACATTAGGGTGATCACTTCTGCTGTCATTGCTCTGCTTATGGTTCCTCCTTGTCTGTTTATAAAAGTCACTACTGTTTTGTTGTCCGAGAATATTCTTAGATGCTAGGACTGGCCTCATTTCCAGGATGTCAACCTGGAGATGTCTCTCCTCCTCCAGTCAGGTGCCCTGCTTTATCTTTGTATACATGTGAGCTCCCCAGCCCATGGAACTGGCATCCGTTGTGACAATCGTTCACTCTGACTCTGAGAGAGTTACACCCTGATTTCTTAGGCCCAGATGCTGCCACCAATAGAGGGATCGTCTTGCCTTCTTTGGAAGGTTGAGCATAAAATCTAGTGATCCTACCGTCTGATCCCATTTGGCATAAGGACTTGACTGAAGGCTCCTCATGTGCCACCTTGCCCAGAAGGATGCCTATAATCAAGGAGAACATTCCCGGAAGGCAGAGGCAGTTTTGTGCTGAAACTCATGTTCCAGGTTGAACTTGATGTGCTTGAGACTTAATTTTGATCAGTCTTTCTTATGTGAGGCATACTGTCACGAAAGTCAGATAGTTGGAATAGTTTTGATCTCTGCTTGAGTGACAGCTACCCTCAGAGAGGTGCGGAATCTAACGGAGAGGTATTCACCAGGAGTTCCCGCAAGGGAATACCATCTTAGCTGTCCTCAACCGCAGTTCGCAGTCCTCTAGGGGGCGCAGAGCAAATAATACAGAGAACCACAAAGTAACTGTAAGGCAGAATGAAATGTAGCCTCAGGTGTATAGAATTGTGGAACAGGACGAATGCTGTGCGATGATCAGCAGTATAGCCACAAATCTCGATAATAGGATAGGCTGAGCAGGTTGTACTGTGAAGCCATGAGCTGCCGGACGGAAGAACTGAGGAATAGACTAGTGTAGAAATTCAGGAACAGGACAGATACTGAGCGATGCAGTATAGTCACAGGTTTTACCAGCGGAATAAGCTGAACAGGTATAGCTGTGAAGCGATGCACTGCAATGAGCACAAGTACTGAGATCCACACAGGTGTTAGAGCTCTGGAACAAAACTGATGATGAACGATACTCGGCAGTGAGGCCACAGGTCTTGATTGTAGAATAAGCTGAACAGGTAATGCTGTGAAGCGTTGAACTGCGAAGAGCAAAAGCACGGAGATCCACACATGTGTTATAACTCTGGAACAGGACCAATGATGAGAGAAGCCGTAGCCGAAATCGGGAAGACAAGAACAAAGGCAAGTATGAACACGAACGGGAGTCAGAGGAGATGCTTCCTATCAGGTAGGGAGACCTGCTGATCTGACACCCATAGAAAGGAGGAGGAACCTTATAAAAGGAACTAGCTGGTGATCCTCTTATCATCGTGGAGCAGAGGTTTTAAAAGGCTCCTGGGGTTGTGCATGTGCAGAATACTAGGCAAGATGGCGTCCGAGGATAGAGAAACGCCAGGCTGTACAACAGATAGGAGTAACCATGGAAAACTCATGTATACAAGGATCAGAATGGAACTAAACCGGTGAGATGCGTGATACATACTTTCTCCTGCTCTGTACCAATTCGTACCCCTAGAAACAGGAGTTGCTGTGAGGCTACGAGATGACTTTTTGATGTGTTGATTTGACAGCCATGTTGTTGTAGAACGAGAACTACATGAGCAGTAGCCTTTTGGGCCAACTTCTCTGACTTTGCTGTGACCAGAATGTCATCCAGGTACAGCCATAAAGCTATGTCTCACTCTCTGAGTGCTGCTACCAGAACTATCGGGACCTTTGTAAAGGTTCGTGGGGACGTGGCAAGCCCGAACCGGAGGCAAGTAAACTGAAAGTGCTTTCCAGGTATACAGAATCTTCGAAATTGTTGGTGCTGGCTTGTAATGGGGATATGAAATATGCATCTTTCAGATCTATTGCGGTCAAGAAGTCTCTTTTCTCTATCCCTTTGAGAATGGAACTGACTGATTCCATTCGGAAATGTCTTGCTTGTACAAACTGATTGAGGGACCGTAAGTCCAACACAGTCCTGAAAGACCCTGATGCCTTTTGAACTAAAAACAGCTATGAGTAGAATCCCATGCCTTCCTAGCCTGCCGGGACGGAGACAATAGTTTCTGCTTCTATTCTGCTTCCACCAGACTTCTGAGGCTGTCTGTTAGGGGTTGTTGTTCTATGAAAGATGTTGCACTCCGCGATTGGATAAATCTGTTTTCTTGTGGCCAAGTGTGAATTTGTATGGCGTAGCCCCTAACCACAATCTCTTGGACCCACCGATGTTTGATGGTCTGTTTCCAAATCACTGCAAAGCGCGCAATCCTGCCCCAGACTGGAATTTGCAGAGACTGGATCTGAAGACAGCCATTGGGTTCTCAGCTGTCCTTGTTTACCCTTTCTTGTTTTAAAGCGCCCAAAGGACTATCTTGCCATGGTATTCGGCTGTCTAAAATACTGTCTTCCAAGCCTATAGGCACGAGCTTCTCTAAATTATTGTCTAGAGGAACTATAAGGGAAACATTTTCTCCTGTTGTCTTGGGGTAGGCAATTAGCCATACCACTTGCTAGCCTTTGCATCATATTATCCAGCTTCTCACCAAACAGAAAATTACCTTTGAATGGAAGAGTTTCCAGATGGCTTTTTGCCTGCCATCCATGGACGTAGCCAAAGAGCCCTTTTTGCTACCACCGCCAAAGACATGCTCCTCTAAGAAAAGGCAATAGTATCTAAAGAAGCATTACACAAAAAAATCAATGCTAATAATTTCTAGGGATACAATCTGCTGATTTTATCCTCAATATCTGTATGCAAGGTGCTGATCCACAGTCTGAGGGTTCTGGCTACTGAGGCCATAGCTACCCCTCATTTAAGTGTGATCCCAAAGGATATGTGTAACCTTTTGAAAGAGCTTTCCATTCTCCTGTCCATGATGTCTTGCAATGGACCTCCATCATCCAAAGGGAGAGTGACGCTTGCTGAGAGACCGGCTATGGCTGAATCAACTTTAGGCACTGAGCACCATTTTAACACATCCTCATCCTGAAAGGGATACTTCCGATTTAACCTTTTCATATTAAGGCAACTTTTATCCATGGTTTGCCATTCTTTACAAATCAATTCCTTTACAACCTTATGGGCATGGAACACCCTAGATTTCTCTTTATGATCTAAGAATAGTGCATCCTGCAGTCTAGCGGGGGTTGGTACATCTTCGATACCCAAAGACTTATTTATGTGTTTCAGGATAACATTAGCTGCATTCAGATGAATAGTCCTAGGATCTTCTTCAATTTCATCCTTACTATCAGATATGGATTCTACGTTCCATAATGAGCTGACAGACTCAGTGGATGGGCCGAGTAACTCGTCCTCAATGTCCTCCCCCCTTGGTGCTCTACTCCTCTTTGTCCCCTGTTCTTGGGGCTGAATTTCCTGCATTGCTCTCATCATCCATGAGAAGAATTGTTTAAACTGCTCTGGAGGTTGAGGATCTTCCACAGTTTTAGGGGCACATGACACACATAAAGTCCCAACATAATTTTTATTTAAATTGACATCACAGGCTGTACAGACAATTTGTTAGCCTTGCTTGATCTATTTCCTTGCACAGGTTCCATAGGGGTACTGTACAAAACAAATCCAAGAACTTATTAAGCACCTAACTGCCTAAAGCAACCGCAAATAAACACCCATACTAAGGGCTTACCTTAGGGTGTCCTTCAGCTTTTTTGGGGCCTCTTTTGCGCCTAGTCCATCTGTGCAGGTATATCCAGCTTCTGGATGAGGTATGCCTGCAGCTGAAGACAACAATAAGCCCCTTGTTATGGGTGTGAACTGTTTATAAGGCTTGCTGGCAGTGACGTCATCATTGTGAGTCAAATCTGCAGTCGTCATTTAGTGTATATAAACAGTATAGATATACCCTATTTAAGTGCCTCTCTCCAGTAAGTCAAACTTTATTTTCCTCAGAAAAAGAAAAATCATGTTTCTTAAACACCGGCGCTTTTACCGCAAAGGGAGCGCACTGCGCATGCACCTGCACAGGAGCGTACTAGCATGCGCCCGCACAGGAGCGCACCACTACCAGCTTCCGACAACCACACTGTTGACATTCCAGCACTCGGGCCTAGTATTCCAGCATTCTCCTTGTTCACAGTTCCATTGCTGCTCTTTGATCCAGAGAGGGGGGCGACCACCATCAGGCTCCAGCACTGCACAGGCCCCCGCTACTGCTACTTCACTTGTAGTCAGGAAAGCGTCCCAGGAAAAGCCAGACCTATGCAGGTAAGCCTTGAGACAAAAAACACTACACTACACTACGCTTCACTGTTTAACTCACTGAGACAGGAAAAAAAAGATACCAGGGGGTAGATGTTCCGATTTTTGCAAGTCGCCGGAAATCAGTGACCTGTTAGGGGAAATTTAAAGCGGCGATGCCTTGTAAAGGCAAAACTTACCTTTACAAGGCATCGTCGCTTTAAATTTCCCCTGCAAATTTGCCGATTTCCAGTATCAGAACTTGATACATTTACCCCCAGGATGAAGGAGCCACAATATATACCCTCCAGGTGGTGAAAAATGTTACTGTCTACAATTCAGCTGAGTAGGATTTTAACCCATTGTAAGGGCTGCCATGGCGTAGGAAAAAGTAAAAAGTATTAAGAGATCCAGATGCTCTAATTTTTTTTCATTGCATTGCATCAGCAAAATCTGTGTGATAAGGTTACTATTTTAAGTGACACTTTGCAACATTGTGCACATGCAACACGGCATTGTCAGTTTCGTAACATGCTAAAGGTGGATGATGAGGTATTCAGTGCGGATTTGCCTTATCATTCTAAAGTGTGTTGGCTATCACAGGGACAGGTGTTAGACAAAATTTTATCTCTGCGAGAACAGATAGTTCAATTTTATGAAGGACAGCCAGGGCTGGTGCAAGGGTTCTCGGCACCCTAGGCAAAATGTCAAAATACCGCATGAACACACCATATACCCGCTTCACAGACCCTCACATGCTTGACTTTGTGCTTTTGTGCTTAAAAAAAATAGAAAAAAAGGCAAGCCTTACCTCCTCCAGTGGTCCAGATGCAGTGATGTTTGATGCAAAACGCTGTCCAGACTCCACTACAGACACAGGATTTCTAGAGGGGAGGTATCCAGGTGTTAGATTTCGGAACAAAAAACTTGACACAATAAGCCTAGGAATTATGCACTTGTTAAAGGCATGGGCCTCTTCTTTCCTTTATTGGTCCACATGGAAATAACAAGTAATCCAAATAGATGGCCCTAACATGTCCCTTCATCACACCACTTACGCCCCTCTGCATCACACCACTTACCCCCCTCTGCATCACACCACTGCCCCCCCTGCATCACACCACTGCCCCCCCTGCATCACACCACTGCCCCCCCCTGCATCACACCACTGCCCCCCCCTGCATCACACCACTTACCCCCCCTCTGCATCACACCACTGCCCCCCCTGCATCACACCACTGCCCCCCCCTGCATCACACTACTGCCCCCCCCCTGCATCACACCACTTACCCCCCTCTGCATCACACCACTGCTCCCCCTGCATCACACCACTGCCCCACCCTCTGCATAACCCAACTGTCCCCTCTCAAGCACACTGCTGGGACTCAATGTGCCCCCCCTGGGTCTCAATATCCCCTCCCTGGATCTCAATGTCCCACCTCTAGATCTCAGTCACCACTCCCTGGATCTCAATGTGTCCCCCCTGCATCACACCACTGCCCCCCCTCCCTGCATCACACCACTGCCCCCCCTTTGCATCACACCACTACCCCCCCACCACCCCCCCCATGGGACTCAATGTGCCCCACCGAGTCTCAATATCCCCTCCCTGGATCTCAATGTCCCATCTCTAGATCTCAATGTCCCATCTCCAGATCTCAGTCACCCCTCCCTGGATCTTAATATCCCCCCCCCTGTAGCCTACCAATGCCCCCCTCCCCTCTTTCCTTACCTGAAACTTGTCTCCATGAAGCTGCTCCTCTCTGCCGGGCTCCTGACACTGTCGGGACGTGATGATGATGTCACGCCCGACAGTCAGTGAGGGGACGGTGTGCCCCATCGGCTGTTGGAGGGGAGGGCGGCGATGGCGATCAATAGTCCCTTCCCCCTCCTTGTAGATTTATCTCAAGCTGTGCGGCGGCCCTGAAAGCTATGCTCAGCAGTCGCCGCACAGTATTACTCAATGTATTTAACCTCTGTGGTGCCCACCAGAGCCCAGCGACTTAGGCAGATGCCTAACGCTGCCTAATGGGAGCGTCAGGCCTGTGGACAAGATCAGCAATGTGTATAATTGAAAGATGATTTCTATAGGAATGCTGCATTTCTGTGTGATATTGTTAAATCAAAATTATGTTAATATTTCTTTACAAGATAAAACTAAGTATATATATATAATATGTGGCAAAAAATCCAAGTATTTCGAAAAAGCTATCTTTTTTCAAAACACTTCATCTTCACAAGGAAATTTAGGATGGACATATTCCCCAGTTAGCAAAGGTCACTGATGAGCAGGATGATATATGCAACTCCTTTGAAGAATAAGCAGCTGTTATAGACTTATTAATTTGAGAATACAATGAAAGGTTCACTGACTTTGAGGATCATGACATCACACTCAAATTACCATTTCAGCCTCACCTAGTTGATGTCCCCTAGGCACCTAAAGAAGTAGAGATGGAATTGATTGAGCTCTCAGTAGAAGGCATTCTAAAGCATACTTGCCAACTCTCCCGGAATGTCCGCCCTCTAGACATGCCCCCGTCCCGGATACAACTTGCCAAAAGTAGGCAAGTATTTTCTAAAGTCATTATTTGATGCTAAGAAAGATCCAATTGAAATACGGAAAAATGCAGTAGAAAACCCATGCTTTCGGCAAGCCCAAAAATACTTTTCAACCACTTATTGCTGCAAATCTACATTTTCCTACCTACCCCTTAAACAAGACACACTTAAGGATCAGCTGAAACTGTGGATCTCCATGCTGAGCCCAAATATTCAAATGCTTTCCAACAAAAAAACAGACATAACAAAGTCATTAAAAGCTTAGTTAACTTTAGATTTAAGTTAGTTTTACAAAATAATGGTAATTTTTAAGTATACTTAATTGAAGTTTCTTGAATGCAGCCTTATTTGTTTACAGCTAAATTAATGCGGAAATCCAACAAAAAAAGGTTCTCCATATCTGATTTAGCTGGTCAACACTATCGAAAGTGACAACAACTACTCAGCTGCTGTGGAATAGTAAATCAAAGACATGGGGCATATGCCCGTACTAGGGCCCAGCGGTTGTGCATTCTGCGCATGCGCCCCACATCCGCCAGTAGGAGGCGCTGGTGTCTCTCTCCACCTCGCTGTGCGTTTGTTGGCCTTCCTCTACAGGAAATTGTCACTCACAGTACCCGGAACCAACATTGACTGACATGTCCTTCAGCCAATAGCACCAGGGGTATGTCAGTCAGGTGGTCAGTGTGTGGGTGGAGCAGTCGTGAAGCGGTCGGTTGTTCCTGTAATGGCGGAACGCGGGGACTCCGATGTCGAGAGATACAATAGTGAGATTAGGTATGTGACGGCGGGTACACCGCTGCGGCTGTATGTGTAAGGGGCGGATGTGTGTGCTGGGTGGCTCGGCCACAGCACAGCCCGCGCACTGATACTGCTATATGTAACGTGTCCAGCAGTGCACATGTCTGTTATTGGGACACTGATTCTATTGGGGTGTGTGTAGGTCCGATGACCGGGTGTAATGTAGACAGTATGGGGGGAGGGATCCCAACAGTACCATCATTTATTACTAGATCGCCCTGTACATCTGTTCCTTTCACTTCTTACATGTTTGTTGTTGCTGATTTTGCGTCTTACTATAATCACACAACTCCTATTCATATGTGGGTTGTTGCATAGATTGCCCCTCCTCCCATAGTGGAGCAAGTACAGGAATTGTTCTTTGCTAGCATGGGAGGATCACACTGCCATAGCTCTGATATTATGGCTTTTAAACTCTGTGTGTGTATATGTGTGTATATATATATATATATATATATAATATATTTTGTAATCTCCACGTACAAGGCAGCTATCTCTTACACCTGAAAGTGGTAAATGAATGCATTAATTTAGCATTTTAAGCTAAGGTAGGTTTCAAAGGTGGTGTTTAATGTAAAAAAAATATTGCTAAAGGTTTCTATTGCAGTGGAGCTTATTTATTGGTTTATGGCTAGCAAATAAAGCTGTGTCCACATACTTTTTTTTTCTTTAACTACAGTTTGATAGTTTCATAGAGGGCCTCATTTATAGGTCTGTTAATTAAAGGACAAACAGTCCTATCTCCAGCGAAAATGGGTGTCTTTTGCTGGAGATAGGGCATCGCCCTGCCGGCAGTAAAATTCTGCAGGTCTCGCCGGAGATAGTTTTCCCATGCAAATCTGTACCTCTTCAAACTGGTCTGGTGAAGTGATAAGTAATTCATACCACTCTGGGCCAGTGGCGCTCAGGTGCCTCATCAAGATTTTAATGGTAAATTATGACGATATGCGATTTTCTTTCCGCGGCCATAGAAAATCTCATCGCTGCATTTTCATTAATAGACTGCAGAGAGTGAATTTAGATTTTACAGCAAATCCTGCCAAATGTTAGACTTACACTTGGACAAACCATGTTGCAATGTTTGCATGCAGTGAAAAAACTGCATGTAGCACCCACATACTGGACACTGCCATTTAGATTTGCGCTAGGATGTGCCTACTCCCAACTCTAATCTGTCCACACTTTTTAACCCAGCCTCACTCTTTCTTGCAGCTGAATGTGACTTTGTCAAGTTACAAAATTGCACACTTTAGCCGTTTTTTCTCAAAACTCTAAATGAGTCTTGGGGCTAGATTTACTAAGCTGCGGGTTTGAAAAAGTGGGGAAGTTGCCTAACCAATCACATTCTAGCTGTCATTTTGTAGAAAGCACTAAATAAATGATAGCTAGAATCTGATTGGTTGCTATAGGCAACATCCCTACTTTTTCAAACCCGCAGCTTAGTAAATCTTGCCCTTAGTGTGTGTTTCTTATAAAGGAAGGGATCCGGATTTCATTAGCAAACATGGCACACAGTCTAGTTATTCTAAATGCATAGTTGTCTGCTGAAGTTCACCATTCATGTCCTTGATTAGGAAACTTAATAAATATTGCAGCATGTAGTAAGTACCCCTTCATTAATTGTCTGATTGTCCAGAGCTGTGTTAATTAAATACTTCTGAACACTAGTGGGTATGTTGACATTGGTCTCATTGTCCGACCCGTTTAAATGCATTGGACTAGTGTTAAAAATCCTAGTAAAACCATGTCATTTAATGGCAGCGGGTAATACTTATTTACACTGTCATTTCATATTCTGTAGTTAACCACAGCAAGATACTCTTGTTACAGTTTACAGGTAGAATTGTTACAAATTAAGGCTACTTCTAAGTACTCTGTAGTCTCTTGCTTTTTTTCTAACATACTATTATTTTGTTACTACCCACCTATAAAATGTAAATTAGAAAAAAATAAACAGCTTTAGGTGTTATGTTTATTGTTTGTAAATATTTTAACAGTATTTTACATTTACTAATGTTTATTAGATACATTAACTATTAACTACTAATTACTATAGCATTATATGTATAGTTGTATCCACAAAATGCTTTCCAAATGCAATAAAAATATAAACAAAAATAAACAACTCTGAAACAACTCTGAATAGATATAAATGCTTTGATAGAGAACAACAAGGCACAAATATAAAGCACTTAATTTAACAATAGTTTGAAGGGTGCACAAACCAATAAATAAAAAATAAACATTTCAAAGAGTAACTAAACTTGAAACAATATATTGATATGCTGTAGAGTAGACTATACTGTCTTGTGTCTCCTTGTAGGTTGCTCACTACATGCTGCCAAGTCTGTCCCACATCATGCAGGTATCCATGTATACTGCAATTTTAGCATCCAATTTAGCTTTGTTTTTCTCTAAAGACATAAGTAGCTTAAATCTCAATGTGTGGGCCTCAAAATGCCATCAATCTGGATAACACATGGGGGTAAATGTATCATACTCCGGTTTGTACAAGTCGCCGTAAATCGGCTAGTCGACAGCTAAAATTTAAAGCGGCGCTGCCTTGTAAAGGGAAACTTCCGATTTCCGGCGACTTGTACAAACCGGAGTATGATACATTTACCCCATCGTCTGAGTTTAGCAGCTTTCCATCAGGATGCACAGAAACTGAAGTTGGATTCTTTGTCAGGTATGCCAGTGGTGTCCTGTTGGATCTCCATGTTTGGCCTGGCACTGAATGGGCAGAACTTTTGGATTTGGCCACACTTATCTGTGGGGCCATTTTTTACAGATATTTGATTGCCTGCTCTAACTTGCAAGAGTGTATATACTTTCAACTTTTGGTCATTACTCTTGGCGGTTTACATATTACTTTTCTAAAAAATAAATGAAAGATAATTAGAGCATAGCATTGCCATGGTTAGGAAATTATATATGAAAATACCACCTATGTTGAGAGAGTGAAACTTCTAGTCAGTTTAGGCAGTTTGTAAAGCTGATTTATGTCTGTATAAAACACATATTTATCTTGCATGGCATTTTAAAATAAGTGCATTCATGTTTTCTTTCACTTTTTTGTTTCTGTTATAACGAACATTTCCATATAACTTTGCCCTTAATTGTAAAGTATATTCTTTTCACAAATAGGCTTTCATAAAGTATCCCTAATATATGTAGTTTTATAAAATGACTGTAATCTGTTTAAAATGTTTTTTTTATTTCTTTCGATGTAGCAGTTTCACGTGCGTCACTCCACTGGACTCCTCCCCCCTTCCTCCAGCATTACCTTCATATCTTTGCCAGTCCTCGCTGTATACTGACTGCTGGGAGACGGCAGACCTGGAGCCTCGGGGACTCCACACATGGTGAAATATTCATTCTGTTTTGATCCGATGGTGTGTAGTGAAGGCATTCCTTGAGTTAATATCCATGACATCTGTCCAATCTGGTTGTTCTTTCACTAGACTCCAATCAGCCCCAGAATAAATGTTTGGTCGCACAAGGAGTTCTCCAGTGTTCTTTATACAGTGGAGAACAATGGCGATATGAAGGTAGCAGTGGGGAGGGCAATACTAATGGACATTTTCTTTTAATCTTTGTATATTTACTTGACATGGCAAGTTAACAGTTCATACTAATGAAAAAATACTAAAGTCCTACTATGAACCTGCTGGTTTGCCAGATGTTTGTTAAAAATACAACCTATTAAAGAACTTCTCTTGATAGTCACTTTTGCACATAGAAATTTGAAGAATAGTGTTAGGGAATTAAGCCTGTAAGCTCCAGTGAAGCAGGGACTGATGTGAGTGATTGCATATTCTCTCTACAGCTCTGTTTAATATGATTGGCACTATATAAATAAATAATAAAACCTTGTTAAATTTATTTCAGGATGGCACAACAACAACAACAGCAGCAGCAGCAGCAAGCCCTGCGATTTCGTGGTCCTACACCTCCACCCACTGCTGTCTTGAGAGGTCCTCCTCCTCTTCTGCGTCCCCCTCCTCCGTTTGGAATGATGCGTGGACCTCCGCCACCACCACGTCCTCCATTTGGACGACCTCCTTTTGATCCAAATATGCCACCAATACCACCACCAAGTGGCATTCCTCCTCCAATAGGCCCTCCGCATCTTCAGGTAGAAATAGCACATTCACAGCCAACTATTCTAGTTTATTTAAAATGTCTACATTGCTTTTTAGAATATGCATTGCAAGATGATATAAACATTTTTTTTTCTTCATAGCTAGTTTTTGTGATGGATCATTAATATGTATCAGGCAGTTTAAAACAGTCTTTAGTGTTGTGTGTAAATCTTGTGTAGAGGTGATCTATGCTCAGTAAAACAATTTTTGTATCTAAAGAATATAGAAGTCTGTACTAGTATGTATGTGTGTGTGTGTGTATATAAATATATATATATATAATCTTAATATCATATCCCAATATCATATAGGGTTTAACGTTTAATCATCTGTTAACAATTTAGCACTGGACTGCATTAACCATACTCGGACTGCATTTAAACTGGAGAAGCAGAGTGGTCACTGGGGAATTTGTTCCCTATGAAAAACTTTCACATTGGAACACATGATAAAGTGCAGTGACTACAGTACACATTTTGTTTTCAGCACATTGAAGTTTAACACATGTTATGGTGTGAATAAACAGGAGAGTTTGGCATTGGAAACAATGTTGCCTGTGACTACTGTATTTTACGTCTAAGTGCACTTTGGCATTGGTTAACGTTAGTAAAATGAACATGTGTTGAAGATGTGTGAGGAAGCTTTTATGCTTCACTTCTCAAACACCACAGCACAGAATCTCTATACCCTTTTAAGCTGTCCCTTCAAGCTTGCCCTTAGTCCTTGTCTCTAATAAACCTCTAGTCCTTCATGCCCTAAATATTTCTGTGGTCTACATACCTATCCGGCTGTGCCCACCCCTGCAATATCTGATTAATATTCCTGACTTGTGTTTTGTGCCTAAAAGGTCAGCAGAACAATCAAGTCCTCAAACAATCATCATTTATTTATATAGTGCCACTAATTCTGCAGCGATGTACTCGCATCAGTCCCTGCCCCATTGGCGCTTACAGTCTAAATTCCCTAACATATACACACACACAGAGACTAGAGTCAATTTAATAGCAGACAATTAACCTATTAGTATACCAAAAACAGAACAGCAAAATGGGGTATTTCTGCGCAGTAAAACCAAAGGCAGCCCTTCACCTTACAGTACACAATTCCCAATTGTACTCTCTTATCACATGTAAACAACAAACATAAGGGAAAGATGGCGCTATTGGTAATATACTTCTAGTCCTTGGAACCAAATGTTGAATGTAAGTCAATGCATAAAATGTCCTGAATTCCAAATACTTTTTTGGAATTCAGGACATTTTATGCATTGACTTACATTCACCATTCACCATTTGGTTCCAAGGACTATAAGTATATTACCAATAGCGCCATCTTTCCCTTATGTTTGTTGTTTAACCTATTAGTATGTTTTTTTTAATGTGGGAGGAAACCCACAAACACGGGGAAAACATACAAACTCCACACAGATAAGGCCATGGTTGGGAATTGAACTCATGACCCCAGTGCTGTGATGCAGAAGTGCTAACCACTAAGCCAACATGCTACCATACTTAGGACAGGAATCCGCTCCTCACTGATGACCTCTGGAAAATTGCTGAACATTGAACTTTGAGTCTGCTAACTAGTTGTACGTTAAAATTTTGGATCATTGTGGCTTCTTAAAAATAATCTCTATTGCAATACTTTGTAATGTTTTTATTTTGTATCTATACATTTGTGATAATGTTTTATCTTTACACAGCGACCTCCCTTCATGCCCCCTCATATTGGAAGTATGCCACCTCCTGGAATGCTGTTTCCGCCAGGGATGCCACCAGTGTCTTCACCTGCAACAATGTCAAATCCCAGCCAAACTACTGCTCCTACACAGGCACCAACATTGCCACTAAATGAGGAAATCTGGGTAGAGAATAAGACTCCAGATGGCAAGGTTAGTAATGCAACCATTTGGAATATGAATTCTGCATATTATAGGTGCATGTAGAATAATACCCACTTCCTGGATATATTACATTAATAATAAGTGGTGGTTTTGTTTTTGGTGTTGCCATTGTTTTTACCATTCTTTGTGTATGCGCATGTTGACTTGAGTTGCTCTTCAGGCTTAGATGAGGACCTGTTGGAGTTGGCACTTAACTAGTTAACTTGTTTAATGTATCAAGATGACCGACCCCTCCCCTCTGCAACCCCTTGTAGCTCCTCAGTTTAGATTAAGTGCCCAGGGGAGTTGGGCTTACTTTTTGTGCTAGTAGTTTTATAATTTTATTTTTCCTTTATTTTTATTTTATTTGGATCTGAGGAGTGTGTTCTACAGATAGAGAGCACACTCCTATGGGGCAGCGGCACTAATCTGTCTTGTGATAGCTGAATAGCTCTCACTGACAGAGCTGGCAGTGTTTTAACAGTGTGGACAGGCGGCTGTCACACTGACAGCCTCCCGAAAAAAGGCGCTGCCTTTACAGGCATAGAGTGTCGGTACTCGGAGCGATGGCGACCACCATTTTGCTGGGGTATACCAGGCTCCCCCCTCAGAGGAAAGAGGGGGGAATCTTGGCTTAAGCTGCAGGATCCGTTTTTTTAGCCAGGACGGAGGATAGAACATGTGGTGGCCGCCACAGTAAGGGGAGAACACCGATTCAACGAGCAGCACCAGGACATGGGGGGGGGGGGGGGGGGAAGCTAAGGACTATAGAGCTCCCTCACCTCTTCCACATACATGGATGAACCCATCTGCGCACCAAAGCAATTGCCCGGGAAGACAGACTTACTCAGCCTAACACTATCTTCAGGGGACACTGCTGACTGACTCCTCTCCTGCATGTCGTGCTTAGCTGGAATGCGGAGTACCATGATTATATACCTTTCTATTCATATTAGATAGAGGGATATTTTGGTCTATGTTGGCAAATAGTAATAAAATCAGTTTGTATTCTGCCAAATTTCAAGATACAAGACACAACTTTTACTGTATAGATTAGTTGCTATACTTATATTTATTCAAGCTATATCTTGTGTGACTGTATTGCTATTGCTTAAGTGTGTTTTTCCTCTTAAAACAAATGTCAGACAAGGGAAAAGCACCACTTACAAAATATTTCACTTGTTCAAAATGTAAGGTTAAGTTGCCTATTGGACAAAAGGACCCGGGGGCACTTTGTACTGACTGTGACGCAGGGACGGTCACTACGCAGGCCCAGTCTAATGTACTACCACTACCGGAAGAACCAGCATGGGTATTTTCCATGGCGCAGTCTGTTAATTCTCTGGTCCAACAACTTACTAAGCCTACGGGTTTAACAGCGGTTTCTGCTGTTCTCCCCGCTGATTCAGTGCAAACTGCCCTTCCTGTGGCATTGGAGATGCCAGTGACCGCCGGGACATCAGAGGTGGCTGTGGCAGGTCCATCTGCTGTCACGAACCCTGGCCCTACCTCTGGAGAACCAACGTGGTCCTTATCCTTGGTCAGAGGCCTGGATAGATAAACCGTTTTCTAGGGGCTCCAAGATCTGGACTCTAGAAATAAGAGGCTTCGGTCTACAAATCCTCTCCTATCCCTCTCTGATTCTGAGAGGTCTTCAGAAGAGGAGGACGAGGCCATTTTTGACTTGGATTCTATGCAGATAATGGACTCGGAAGAATCCTCTAAATATCAGGGCATTTGCGATCTGGTCTTAGCAGTGAAGCAAGCCTTGGACTTTATGGATTTGGATGATCCCAAGTCTTCAGATCAGGGTCTTTTCATACTAATGAGAAGACACGTTATCCGTTTCACAATTAGTGCAATTAAGAAACATAGCAAAAGCAGCTTGGAAACAGCCAGACCGGAAGTTTACGATTCCAAGGAGATTCCTTACCCTGTACCCGCTACAGGAAGAGGACCTGGCCTGCTGGGAACAGATCCCAAAGGTTGACACTCCAGTAGCTCGTTTAGCTTGCCACACTACGCTTTCGGTGCCGGGTACAGCAGCCCTGCAAGATGCCACTGACCGCAAGGTCGAGGCTCAGTTAAAAGCTATCTTTCTTGCCAGAGCGATGGAAGCATGGGCAGATCAATTGGCCGAGGGACTGCAGGATTCAAAATTGCTTCCCCTTGCCTTGCATCTAAAGGAAGACTCTGGATACTAATGAGCCGGCTCAAAATGCAGCCTCTGTTTCCTCCTACATACAGGCTTCTGCTGTGGCAGCGAGAAGGACGCTATGGCTGATGTCCTGGGACATGGATACAGAATCTAAGAAATCACTTGAAACGTTACCATATTCAGGCGCAAGTTTGTTTGGCCCTGAATTGGACAATATGATTTGCCAGGTCACGGGTGGTAAAAGCACTTTTCTGCCAGTGAACGTTATGAAGACAAAACCTCTTCGATTTGGCTCCTTTCGGCAGCACTTTCGGGGGGACTTTTTTGCTAGAGGTAGGTCCTCCCTCGCTACGAGACGGCAATCCGCGAAAGCTACGGAAAAACCAGCATCCTGACTGCCATCCACCCCTTCTTGCGGCAGCAGAACTGGGGGGGACAATTGAGTCTGTTCAAAGAACAGTGGGATAGGATCCTCCCAAGACCTTTGGATTCATGGGATCCTGACGAGAGGGTATATGATAGACCTGTCAGGTCCAGCCTCTCGTCGCTTCTTTGCAACATCCTCACCCCGTGATCCAGAAAGGAGACGGGCGATGCGGCTCTGTGTCGCTTCTTTTCTTTCTGCAGGAGTCATTTGCACGGTACCAGACAACCAGAAATGACGGGTTCTATTCAAACCTGTCTCTGGTCCCGAAGTCGGATGGATCATTCCGACCGATCACCAAGCCTGCTCTAGCATGACAACTTATCACTGAGTAGGATATGTCTCAGTTGGTTAATTAACTAACCAGACCATGTTCTAATATAAAATCTTTAATATTTCAATATTAATATGTCTATATTGATGCTTGTTTATATGTGAGAACTTTTTTTGTGTGTTTTTTACTCATCCCTATTTTTTCTGGTTTTTTTCCTCTAGGCTTATTTTTACAATGCTCGAACCCGTGAATCTTCATGGAGTAAACCGGATGGAGTGAAGGTTATCCAGCAGTCCGAGCTGACTCCAATGATGGCAGCACAAGCGCAGGCCCAGGCTCAAGCCCAGGCCCAAGCAGTTCAGGCACAAGCTCAGGCAGCCCAAGTTCAGGGACAAGCTCAAGTGCAGAACCAGGCTGCTCATACACAGGCTGTCACAGGTGCCTCTCCAACAACAAGCAGCCCTTCAATAATGGTATCTACATCGGCTTCTTCAGTTAGTCAGTCGTCTTCAACTAATACTACCACATCGAATTCTGTTTCACAGGTGGTGCCTAGTAAGTATCAAAACGCTGTACATTGACTGTACAAAAAATGTTGTGCAATGACCTGAAATAGTGGGTAAAGTTGGTTCTGCTCAAGTGAGCTTACAGACATTTGGGGAATACTGAATACATAAGTAATTATAGTAGTTTGTAAGCTAACTACAGTAAAAGAGAAATATCCGCCATTAAAGCAGCCATTGGCGTCTGACATCTTGGTGCATCTTTTGGTGGTGTGTATACAGTTGGAATGAAGGGAGACAGAGAAAGGTGGATTCAAGTAGATATGTTTATGGTGTTCATAGCAATCAATGATGTTTCTTTAATTTCCTAAAGTGTACTCAAAACACTGCCACAAAGGGCACATTAAACTTAGTGGACAAGGTGCATGGTAACGTGTCAAAGATGCAGGACGGTAGGTTGATGTGATAAGGCAGGTAGAAAGGTGGTAAGAATATTGGGAAATGAGGAAGGGGGAAACGGGGGACAGGATTAGGTACGGTAGCATAGTAGGAAGGAGAGGATAATTGTACTGTCGGTGGTGGCTTGGAAATCAGTCAGTGTAATGCAGGTAGATCATGTTGCAAATAGCCACTAATAATGTTTGGACAGAAGTCTGGCTAGTCTGATAGTCAAGAAAAAGTACAAGTTGAAAAGTGGACAAGGTCCAGTTCAAACTCCAGGTAAAACTACATGCTTGAAATGACATGATTTAAATTGCAGCATTGAAGATGCAGGCCTCTGCCATAGCTGGCTGTTACAATACAGATCTTAAATAGGAGTCAGTGAATTAACTGTTGCATATAGATGACTAGACAATTGGCACAACAATCTAATTAATAGAAAGGAACAAATAAAAAGTTGTTGTGAAATGACTAGCTATTATAAAGCTTTACCCCTTTTTAAATAGAGAAATCGAAATACACTTTACTACTATGACACCATAACATTTGAATTTACTTTTTGTATCCACATTCTGAGGACAGCATCTGCACATGCAAACGATCTATTGTCTCAACAAATCCTTTTTCTACCACACAGGTTCATCTGCTCCTGAGCAATCCCAGAGTAATTCTGTTTCTGTGACAGCAGCATCCACGATCAGTGTTGCAACCTCTCTGCCCACAGTTTCTTCAGTGCAAACTCTTCCTCAGCCGCTGTGCCAGACATTGCCACCCACTGTTCCTCATGCGTTGCCACAACCCACAGCAGCAATTCCAGCCTTCCCTCCAGTTATGGTACCCCCATTTCGTGTTCCCCTTCCCGGCATGCCCATACCACTACCAGGTAATGTATCCAGACAGTTATTAATCACAGCACACTCAAGCTTTATTGCTAATTGATATTGTCATACACATGGACTAGAGTGTGTGCAAGTGGAACATTGAAGCTGCACACTATTTTATTTTTTATTTTATTTTTTCCCCCATCAATCCTTCCTTTAGCACAGTGATTAATGATTTCTATTTAATGTTTGCTTAAATGGCACACACATGGCCTCATAAAAGAAAATACATTGACAGCAATAAATAATGCAAACCTCTAAAATGATACCCTAAGTTTGACTTCATTGTAAACCTGGTGTTTAAAGCTTTTTTGTTTGCAAATGTGAGATTTGCTCTTTTTACAGCACATAGTTTAAAAACAATACATATTGGGGGGAAAATTGTTTTGGTCATATTTCCATTCAACATTACTGTTGATCAATGTGATCAGACAGTATAACAAGTGACCGCTCTCTTAATACAGTGTTTTGTAGAATCTTTTTTTTTTTTTTTCTTAGTCTTGTCATTTTGTGAAATGACTGGAGGTGGCAGTGTCGTATCATTGTACGATCATTATTGTAAAGATTGGGAAAATGTTTTAATAAATAATTATAGCACACTACTAAATGTTAAGAGGTAAAGGCACTCTGGCTCCATTTCATTTGAGAGCAGTTTCTTGCCTGTCGGCATTACAAAAGTATTTTGGTCTTGGTGACGAAAGAGAAAAAAAATAAATCTCATATAATTAACAACAACAAAAAAAAGATTGAAGAAGTCCTTAAAACATCAGAACAGAGTCTAATTATGAGATGTGAAATGCTTGGATTATCTTTTCCCACAATTTTACCTTTTCTGTCATTTTGAGTGCCATGCGTAACATTTATAAACTAAACCTTGGCACCCCCCTCCTTTACGGCATTGCTCCTTTCAGTAATTGTAGGAAAAGACAGATTGTTTGATGCCATCACCAAACAGTAGCAATATTATGCTTTTTACATTTTTTTTTTTTTCTGTATAACAGATCCTACTGTATATCTGTACAGCTTTTTAAGAAGAATTCTGGTGATAATATTAGAACTGTGTAACCAAATCAAGAAAGAATTGTTCTACCTTCAAATTACTTAATAATTTGTATATGCCCTCTAGCATATTTTAGTAAATACTGTTTTATTGCTCTTCCGTCCATGTTTTTCACAAAAACTTTATCACTTACACGCTTATTTAATATTCTTAGCTCCCTGCATTGGCTATAGTTGTCATCTGAGCAGTTTTGCATCACATATTTAGTAAAAGCATGAACTAATTTTATATTATGGAATATATTAAACACCCATTATTATAGTAAATTATATTCTTCTTGTGACTAATTTTGTAATCCAGTTTCTACCAGTTTCTACCACCATTGCTTGTCACATGACGATGTAGAAAACGTATCAGATGATCCTATTTTGCAGCTGGCAGCTTTTCATTATCCAACAGGTGCTCTTGCCCGTGACATTTCTTTTATTAAGATGTGCTTATTTTTCACAGCTATTTTGCAGAAAATCCTTGCAAAACATACATTTTATATTATATTTTTATTCTTATTAGATTCCAACATATGTTTTTTGGGGTTTTTTTTTTTCCCCGCTCTGAAATGTTTACATTGATCTAAAAAGGCTCTATAAAGCATTACATTAAATTGTTATAACCTCCCATTAAGGGAAGCATGTACATTTGCTTTTTATATGGGAAAAGTATGTTATTGACCAATTTTAGTTCCCTTGCTCCTTGGTTCTTGCTGGCAGGTAGTGTGCATAGTGCTTGGATGCCTTAGGCTGGCTCCATGTAAATCTGTACACGTTGGCACTCCCTTCAAACTGCATTTTTGTTGTTGCTGAAAACAGACTGGGCGTAGAGGCAGTTCTCTTTTCAGTTCATGTTGTCCATCCACTTTTCATAATTGTACTTCTATATGGACTTTGAGCCTCCAGCAAACAGTTAGTGATGCCTGCTTTTTAGATAAGTTATACTGCATCTTTGAAAACAAAATCGGTTTACAGTAAAACAGTCTAGCATAGATTAGACAATTACAGTAACTTCAGATCCCATTTCATGGATTCATACTACAAAGCAACTTTACTTTCACACTGCTCACAACTATGAAGATGTCTGAAATTAGTGGCAGTGTGGAGGTGAGTCAATAATATAATGACTGCAGTGTTAGTGTTCAGCCCCAGTGGTAGCAGACACAGTGACAGCCAGATTCAAACATGTTTGCATATCCATTTTACAGGTGTAGCAATGATGCAAATAGTCAGCTGCCCGTATGTAAAGACAGTCGCTACCACCAAAACCGGTAACTTTTTAATGTTTTTGTTTGAGTTGGCATGGTAGTGAATGCTGGTGTATTTTATACCCATACTTTCAAGTGCAGTGTTTTGCAACCTCCTTTCCTCCTGCCCCTTCGCAGCACAGCAGTATAGTTACCTGTATTTAGAAGGTAATTAGACATGCTTAGATATGTTTTATGTTTTACCTGACTTCAGCAGTCTTAAAGTTTTAACACGTTTACTTGTTATCCCAACACTGCTTAAGTTTTGTTTTTCTTTTAAGTGTTACTTTTTCTGCATGTGTATGTATGTGCTTTGTTGCCTTAAAGGACAGTTCTACTTTCTAAAATGAATTGTTCCCGTACCATACCTGAATAATTGTGGTCCTTTTCTATGTATACAGTCTGCCAAAGCTGCGCCCCCTCACACACACAGCAGTCTGCACTAGTAACAATTGAAAGTCCCAGTGCATTCCAAATGTTGCCACTAGAACTATAGTATGAGTGGATTGAAGCTGTGCATTGTTTATGGTGAGGTCTGATTTCATCATTTTCTTATAGAAAGTGGAATTGCCCTTTAAACAATGTCTTGATGGCTAATTGCACCACAAGTCTCAGACATTGTTTGTCATGGCTAGTATATGTCCTAATTAATTCTTGTCCTCAGTAATTATGTAACTTTTAAAATATACAAGGAACTGTTATATTGCTATACATTGCTGCCTCGATGGTCTTTGTCTATACTGTACCGGTACCTAGGGAAGCAGTATGCTTGTATACTTGCAACTGTTTCTTTCACTGCTGCTCTGTTTTGCTGCTTAGCTCTCAACTCCTATCCAACTGGCTGTATGAAGTCATCACAGTAAATAATTGATACATCCAACAAACCCTGTAGCAAAATAAGTTAATATCTCAGCCCTGCAGCAGCTTCAGGAGTACCAGTCTTTGCACCTTGGGAAGTGAGACTCTTGTTGTATAGCAGTTGGTCACCTTAAGAATGCAAAACAATTGCCATTCAATCGATAATGCTAAAATCTGACTTGGGCCAATCCATTTAGAAGTTGGTAATGTGTTTTTAAAAGGGACACTGATTGTTTATGTTTTTATATATACAGTAGCATCCTGTAATGTTACAAAAGACCAATATTCGTTTGGAATCACTAAGCAATCTGCTAGGCTTCACTTGCTGGTATCTCTCGCTCCTTTACTCATTTGGTCTGGTACAGCATAGCAGTGCTATAAACACAGATACCTGTACAGTGACAAGAGGAAGTCATTGAGGCAAACTGAGAAAGGTTAAACTCTGGCAAATATTCTAGTAATAAAGCCGTAAACATGTACACTGTTTATTGGCATAAAATGTGTAACAATACGTTCTGCTTTATTTATGCCTCATTGTGAGGGTGTTGTTGAACTGATTTTTTTTTTTCTTGTTAGTAATTTGTGCTTAAATATTGTCTTAAATTACCTGTATGTATTTATATGTAACAATTCCTTTAATTTTTAGAAACCCTAGTTTGTCATCATAGCAAATATGAATGTGTTTAATTCACACTTGTTACCATGCACAGTATCTAAAAAAGTGTAATTTTAATCTAGTGAAAATGTCTGTAGGTGTCTTGCCTGGAATTGCTTCTCCAATTGTCCCAATGATTCACCCTCAAGTGGCTCTTGCTGCTTCTCCTGCAACGTTAGCAGGAGCAACGATAATGTTAGAGTGGTCCGAATATAAAACTGCTGATGGCAAAACATACTATTATAATAACCGCACTCTGGAATCTACATGGGACAAACCTCAGGAACTGAAAGAAAAGGGTATGCATCTCCCTCCCCCTTTATTATTCCTTTGACTTGGTGTGCCAAATATTGTTTTCTTTTTTGTTTACATTGATCATTTATGTGGACTTGAGAGTAAATGAAACACAGGAGGATTATAAATTCATATAAAGTGTTTGACACTGCACATATAAATACTGTTTAGGATTAATAATGCATGCAAGTAAAGTCCCTTCATTTTAAAGCTAGATTGTTTGGCAACATTGTGTAATGTGTGTTTGAATGTATTGTAACCTTTGTTTATGCTTAGAACGCCTGTTTTTATTTCTCTTTGTTTAGGGAAAATATATTTCCTTTGCCCCTAGGGTGCTTTTATGCTCCCAAGCATTATTCTCCATATCTTGTGTTATGAATTGTCCCATTCCCTCCGTTCTTGTTTTACTCCACCTTACTCGGTAAAGTTATGTGCACTATAGCAGGGAAATCGGTACCGTTTTCCCTGGTTACTTGTTTTGCTGCATGTAGACTTGATATAATGCTTTACTCTTTACCTGTAGTGAGATTACATGCATTCATGCTGTAGATCCCACTTCAGTTTGTAGGTGCTTGCATGGTTTCAGTTTGTTTTTGTAACTAGCACTGCGATAAATTGGCTATCAATGCAGGTTTGTTTTTTTCTTTTGTTTTTGAGGTCTCCAGACCTTGTATCTTGTTCAACTGTACCACCACCTTTTTCTACAACTTTGAAGTTGATAAGGCCACAGTTTGCATTTGGCTCATTTATACTAGCTCAGCCAATATGTTTCAGTTAACCAGATCTTGGGTAGTTCATGGTCAAATATGATACAACCGTGTGTGGCTCATATCTATGGTTTTGACAGATACTGGAGGGAGACTAATGCTAGTTTTACCTATTTATTCTGTTATCGAAATAGTATACTTATGTGTCACCATTCCATTATGTTTTTATTATGAAACATGACCAGACCACTTGTGAGGAAGTTGTTTTCAGCAGTGTCTAATAACTCTCTTTAGATAAAGAAGTTGAGAAAGTAAAAGAACCTGTTAAGTCTGAGCCAATTGTGGAGGAACCCCAGCCAATGGAGGCCGAGGAAGAGGTGCCAAAGGAAGAACCTCCCAAGGAGATAAAGGAGGTAAAAGCCTGCAACCAAGTCGCTTGGTATTGTCCTTTTTGATTACTTTTTGGCAGGGAATGGGGGGTGTTGTGTGTGAGGTTACGCTACACTTAGTAGTATAGGAATAACCTCTTGGGGTAAACAGTTTTGCCCGCTTATGATATGTACGTGTTTTCAGAATCATATTACACCTTTACTGAACCACAGGCCCCAATCATTGGATTTCATAGTTGTTCATGAGTACACAATCTTAAAATATATTTGAAGATCAGTGTACATATACTGTTACAAATGGCTTATTACTTTAATTTCAAATTTAATCTGGTTACTAAAACAACTTTATGTCAAGTGCAGTTTTCTCTCAAATATATCTATACATATTGGTACAACATGGCTAATATGAACACTGAAACTACTTTTATGATGCAGATTGAGATTAATTGTAATAATAGTTCAGTCTGCCATTGAGTTTTTGTGCCCTCATTTTACTGTTTGCGTGGTTATCTACTTTATGTATTTCATTTTATGTTTTCCTTATTTGACTGTTCAATATAAATTGTAATAGAATCATGTGTTTGCTTTTCTATGATTGTCACTGTTTGACATTTAATATTAGACTGCTCCAACCTTTATATTATTAATAAATAAATAAAAAAACAAACTAAGCCATGCACAATAGATAGATGGATAGATCAACATTGCTACACAAATAAGACACTTGTGTTCTGGGGAGTTCTCTACTGAATTAATTGGCTGCATTGTGAGTAACATACAGCTACAAATGTAGGCCAGGAACTATTGCTAATTGTTCCTACCTGCATGACCATTGTTGCACAGCATTCAATATAACCCTGCACAGCATATACAGAATGTGATGATACTTTATTGTCATTACTAGTGTTTTTTTGTTTTCAAAGAATAATATAGATAAAATATGTGAAATAACTTTCCCAGTTCCTCACCCATATGTAAGTAGTGTAGTAATTGTCTATATGATCCCAGATCTGCTTGGTGATTTTTGAGATCTTCGTTATTTACCATTTGAGGGTAAATTGTCACCTATTTTGTGGCCATTTTTTCCATTGTAAGTTTATCTTAAATATCTGAGCTATATTCGTAGCCAGAGATTTATGTAGAGCAGCCCGCTCTGCTCACATATAAATGAGATTCTCATACTCTTGAGCTTGACAACTGGAGTGCTTTTATATGCCCAGGCCATAAAAAAACACAACACTCACTTTACTATTATCTATGTGTTTGAATTCTAGATAAATTAGCATTTCAAACTAGTGTTCCAATGGTAGAAAAACTAGAGGGGTGGGTGACAGCCATTATTCTGTTTAGAAAGAGTGGAAGCTTTTCTACATAACATATAGCGCCAATTTCATAGGAAGTAAACATGCTTAATGTCTTAGGGTTTTCTTTTTACGTTGTTTCTCACCCTATCAGTATCAGTTCTCTGCTAGGTGATTCCCCTAACAGGAGCCAGTGGTTCTTGTGACAGCCTGGCTAACTGGGATAATGAGCAGAAACACCAATCGGATGCCTGGTCCTCCACCTCACACACCTCTTTCCTCACCATATTAAAATGGTGAAAGAGATAATAAAAAAAAATATATGCTTCACAGAGGCTCCTGCTAGTGGAATCATTGATACTAAAATGTATACACCAGGTCAGGTGTTGTGAAAATACAAGCTTCAGAATGCTGTGCCAGACAATAGCCAGCCGTTTGTCAACAGGGTATGTGGGACTTGTAGTTTCACAACACCTGGCGAGCCACAGGTTGTCCAGGCCTGCACAAGGCATTAGTGCAGCTTTAAGCCAACTAGTCACTTTGTGTTTTAAGAAAATTCTTGTTAGCGATTCGTCTGACTAATAAAGTTTTCTTTGTGTCATACACAAAATATAAGGTATCTCCACAAAATGAAGAACAGGATGTTTTTGGTTTTTTTTTTTCTTCTTTTAAAAAAAATTATGCCTCAACCGTGCCTTATTTAGAAACTTATTGATTCTGGAAGCATTCATGAAAAAATAGTTTTAAAAAATTATGTTGCTGTATTTAAAAGGATCCTGTCCTAATTTCAAAATCTTCCAGTATTTAAAACAAACACTTATTAGACAATGGAAATCTTACTTTGTGAAAGTCTGAAATTGAAAGGTAAAATATGGGGGGTGAAGCTAAATAAATAAATCTGTTCACTGGAAGATACGTAAATCTGAAAAAAAATTAGTTTATTTTACCGTGGGATGTCGTCCAGAGGGGGAGAGGAGTGCAAGGGGTATGAAACCAGTCCACGGATTGTCCTAAAGAAAGTTGAATATGGCTCTTTTAGAGTCTCTATTTATGCAGTTATTGGACTGTTGTAGGATAAGAATTATAAAAAGGCTTTATCATGGATACAGAAGGATGATTGAAGAGTACTGTGATAAGCCAGCCAGAGATCTTGGCATAGCAATGTAGAATTAGCCCTAAGAGTTGGGCAGATGGGTATTTGCCTCATCCAGGATTCCCTCTTTTTTGCTTGACTTATGTATATGACATATACAGTCATGGGCAATAATATTGACACTTTTTTTTAATTATTTTTTTTTTTGCTATCAATGTCCAATATCTGACAGGTGTGTCCACATGTCCAATGATATTATCTTGTAGCCACATATATTTTACTGGAATTTGGTACTTGAGGCTATATAACTATAATAATCTTGCTTAAAATAAGCCTATAACCATCCGCTGGTAATTAGTTAGATAGTAATATGTTGTAGCCACATAGTAGTTGGGTTTTTCCACATGAATTGTCTCTAAATCTATGTTGTGATTAGTACCTGATTTGCAGATTATATGCTGCTCATACCCAGGGATTTTTGTGTGTGTGATCTTCTCACATTGGAATCATGTCAGTGTTTTGAGTTTGGCACTATATATATTGGGATAATCTCATTTACCATCCTTGAGTACCCATATATTCACAGGGATTGTCAATCCCGTTTATTAACAGTATTTCACTTGCACTACCAGTTGGGGGACACTGCTCACCTTGGAGTATAGAGGATGCTGTGTGCATTAAGGCACTAAAGATCTGTCTAGCCTGCTCCCCCTCCCATCTATAACCCCTCCGGCCAATATCTTTTATTTTTTTATTAATTTTTTTTTTTTTTTTAATAATGCTACAGGGTTGGGCAGGTTTTTACTTTAGCTACTAGGTCACAAACCTTGTAACAGCACTCCAATCTCTAAAGACTGTTAAATAATCTGCTAGTGAATACTTAAAACAGGCTTTCAATGGCAAAAACAAAAGGACATTTAACACAGAGGAACGATACCAGTCACTGGAGAGGCAGAAGAGAGGAGAAAAGCAGCATGCAGCTGGACGATTAATGAGATCGAATATGAGGAGGGGGCTTGCCGGTCAGTCTGTCGGCGGGGGTAGACGGATCCTTGTATCGCTGTGCCTCAGTTCTCTATTTATACTTCCTATGTGGGGCACCTAAAGCCCTAATGCCCAAAATGAATAAAAAAAGAATCCTGCTAAAAGCTCATCTTTAGGGGATGTACTGCCACCAAGAAGTGCAGGGTAAGTGGGCAGCAGCCGCTTCTTACCTTTCGCAGGGACCCAGAGTGAAGGAACCAGCCGGGCTGTTCACCCCTCTGGGTCCTAGGATCAATCCCTGCGAGGTACCTTAAGGAAAAAGGGGTAAAAATGTTAAATAAAAACATGTAAATATCTAACTACACTAGGTATAGGCAAGAGCATATACCAAAGAGACCGAACTCCTAAGGCACTTAAAAAAACAAAACAAAAAAACAAACAAACCCTGAGGTATCCACAGGAGAGGGGGGGCATAGTAGAGGAGGGGAGTAGAGATAAAAGAAGTTAAGAGCCTAAACTACCATACCCACTACTATACCCCATTGTCTCCCACAAGCAATACCTAGTGAGATGGTATGACATGCTTTTTCTGCCCCTCATAGTCCAGTCAAACACACAGGTTCCACGGTTGCAGTTCTCAACTTAGAAGCCGGATGTTAAACTGGAGGTATAGATGAGCAAAATGTTGAAAAATACTTGCCTCATTTGGCTGTGAAATATCACATGTTTAACTGTTTAAGTTTGCAGTACAAAACAGGACAGAATGATGTGATGGCCATCCCAAATCTAGACTGAATTCTGCAAAATTACAATTACAGCAGAAGCTTTGTACATCTGCAAAATGACCTGTTCTGTCATTTGTCATTTAGCAGGAAATCTCACCTCCACTCTGCTCTTCTCTCACTAGAGAACGTTTCTGAAAACTGGTGCAAAGAGATACGTTTGTTTTGGCCAATCAAATTTAAACTGTTGTTTTTGATAGTTCTGTTTAGAAAAGGAAAACAAACGCCTGACTATTTGCTTGCTTTTAGTTAATGCATCCTTTCTTAAATACCCCCACTGTAGTTTATCTACAGGCAGTACATAGTTCATCTCATGACCATTGCACAGTGGGTAAAATTGATGCTGGCATCATGTTGGCTGTGATAGACTTGGAAGTTAGTGATTTTGATTGAACATCTATTTCTTTATCCTATTTTTGTTTTCCTCATTATGACAGATTATTTCAATTTAATACCTAGAAACAAACCTAATGCCTATTAATAGTATTCACATGGTCTAGTATATTACACTTGTAAGTTTAGTTTTGGATCTTTTTATAGTTGAGACTTTGGCCTTTTTCTCAGAAAGATTGTGTTCTATTTATTAGACTACAACTTAAAATTTTAAATATTTTGGAGACGATTGCCAACCTATTATCATTTTCTTAAGCAGGAGCCAAAAGAAGAGGAAATGACGGAAGAAGAAAAAGCTGCCCAAAAAGCCCGGCCAGTGGCTACGACACCAATTCCTGGCACTCCATGGTACTTATGACCCAAAGCCTGTTTTCTTGCCAATGTTTGCAGGGACTTTTGTGTTAGTCCTGGAATTTACATCTATACAGGCAAGGGCTTTCATTTTGTTACATTATTTGCTTGTGTTTGGCAAGAAGCTTGTTTTCTCTGGGTGATAACACCTTTCCACAGATAAATGAATCCATCGCGATCTGTTTCTGGTACAAACACATGTTATGAAGTATTTTTTTTATCATTACTTCTGCCTGATAGACCACACAAATACAATTATAACATTGATTTTGCAGAGTTAGGTAATATTGCAAAAAAGAGCAAGCTAAAGTTTGAGAAAAATAATGAGGTTGAGGTTATTTCCTCTTTGAAACACTAACCTTAATGATTACTGTAATTTTTTATGCAAAATGACAATTTTTTTCCCAATCACCGAAACAAGCAGAATGGTAAGTTTTCCAAGCTGGTTGACCATTGCACATATATGGCCTATCCTAAATGATCATAATCCAATCCAGTTGGATCAGACAGCTCAGAAAGCCATGTAATCTATAGCCCACCTGGTCTATTTTTTTGGTGCTGACCCAGAAGGGGTAAGATAGCTCCCCCTGTGAACCCAACATTTTGCCTCAACTCCCAGATCTGTGCATTTTGTCCCTCAATCCATATGGTCATGTTTGTTGCTCACATATTCCTATTGTAATGTGTGGCCTAAACATCTGTCAATCTCTGCAGCTTTCATTACTTTAGACAGCAAAACGCATACATTAGGAAATAGGCCAGACTTCCCCAAAGCTGACATAAGTTGATGCCTCCTGTTTCAACTTATGCAGTATAATACAACTACATACATTTGACTGTTCCCTAAACATTTTTTGTAATATATTTAATTAGAATATAAAGAGAAGTGAAAATATATTGGTTCTCTGATTACTGTACATTAATTGATGTCAATACATTATGTGAAATATGCTGCAGATTCAGCAATAGAACTTTTTTTGTTTGAACTAAAATGCTGTCTAAATGTACTGCAATGAGTCACATGTATAATATCACCTTATGACTGATGTTAATATAGCATTAAACAAGGTCTGTGGAATGTTTGTTCAAACGTGTTCATTGCTAAAATGAAATCCGTTGATCCACCAGTAGATGTTTGTTTTTTTAAAATTATGTTTTTCCACCTTTAGGTGTGTGGTGTGGACTGGTGACGAGCGTGTCTTTTTCTACAATCCAACTACACGCCTCTCTATGTGGGACAGACCAGAAGATCTGATTGGAAGAGCTGATGTTGACAAAATCATTCAGGAGCCCCCACATAAGAGAGGACTAGAGGATGACAAAAAATATTGTAAGTTAATTAAACCTAGATGTTTAATGTAAATAGTGTGCACTGTATAGCAAATTAACATGTTTAAATAGTTCTTTGTAAAGTTCATATGCACTATTATCCTAGTAATCATATTAATACAGATTTACTTTTTTTTGAAAGGTTTTATATTCAGATCAAAGTTGTATAATATAATTTATCCTATTTAATAAATGTAAATTTATTAGTTGGTGTACAATTCATTTGTTCTTTCCAGAAAAGAAGTTTTCCATACATGAAAACACATTTCCTGACTGTACTGTCTGCTCAGTCACACAGATTTTTTTTTTGCTGTCCTAATTCATGGTTGCTTTTTCTTAAATGTTGTGTATGTTTAGTCAAAGAAGATCATGATTCCACAGAAGATGTTAATGATGATGAGCCTATAAAAGCAAAAAAGCGGAAGTAAGTTGTATTGACTGTAAAATGAAAGCTGTAGTTTGTGCAGTTTATGCAGCATTTTTTAATAGTCTTTTATATTCCTATGATATGCAGCTTCCCCCTATCACCTCAATGTACATATCATTTCTGTATGTATTGTGACTTCAGTGAACCTCTCCATCCACTAAATGTTTGTCCATAATAATTTTAGGGCGCATAAACTGCCCTACTGTTGCTGCTTAGGGGGAAGGGGGGTTGTATTTGTGGGGTGTTTTTTTTTGTGATTTTATCTGTTTAGTGTGTGTTTACTTTTCCTCTATGAATTTAAAACAAAAATAAATTGTAGCCAATGTGATTTATATTGTTATATTCAATATCTAATGTGTGCATATATAATATTTACATACTGTATATACCCTATCTATATATTTGTTTCATTTTAACAGGAAAGAGGAGGCGGAGTCTGATAAGGAAACCACGATGGAGGCTGAAATTAAAGCCGCTCGTGAGCGAGCCATCGTTCCCCTGGATGCTCGAATGAAACAGTTTAGAGATATGTTGCTGGAGAGAGGGGTTAGAAAACCATCTTTTGAGATGTATATAAATCTTTTCTGATTTTTTTGCACACACGAGTCACTAAATCCTTAGTTACACAACAGGGTTTTATTTCCAAGGTAACAGGTTCCTCCCTTGTGATAAACTTATGAACCGGTGTTGAAATTCCCTGCTTCATCATATCCATGTTTAAGAGGAAAATAACATTTCTATATTTGTTTGCTAGGAGTTAATGTTGGTTTGTCAAATGTCTTGTGCCTTTTCTTTTGCAACAATCATACTGCCAATTAACTTGCGTACCACACAGCAGCGGTGAATATGTATAGGAAAGCACAGGAAGTCATGTCTAGCAGCTTATTTATTTTTGTTTTTCTCTTTGTAGTGTATAATGAATTTTGTTCAGATAGGTGTGCAGCATTAAGTGGCACACCCTAAAAAAATCATGCTTGATGGTAAAATTAACTGTTTAGCTTTCCCTGGTATGAGTGTGTAATTTTTAGATATAAAATTTCCACTCCCATCACAAATATTTGTAGCATTTAGATAATGGGCGTTATGTACTTCAATCATTTTCTCTGAATCCATTGAGGGGCACTGGAACCATGGGGCTATATAGGCTCGGCAATGTCACTTTAAGAATCTGACAAAGTCTGAGTTCATCCCTCTTTATATTCATTATTTTACTAACCAAGCCCACGGCAAAGAGAAGACCTTTAGAGACCAAGCCGAAGGTTTGAAAACCTCCAGGCAGTTCCTCAGAACCCTGACAACCTCAAACAAGAGAAAGGATCTCTTCAGATCTACCATAACCTAAGGTCACAGTCCTGATTTAGGTGGAATTTCAACACTGGTTTAGGCTGAAAGGAGGGCTATATCCAAAGAACAGCTCTGTGTTCTTGAAAAATTACATGTGGAGATGTGCAAGACAGAGCCCCTAGTAAAGTCTTCCATGTGAGAAATTGCAACTGAAAAGGAGGATTTAATAAGGGGTGTTTAAGACTAAGTTTAGTTCCAATGAGCTATAGGAATAAGGTATGGAGACTGCACATAGATCTCTATGCAAAAACATTCTGTTCTGTCACAAATTTCTTTTGAAAGAAGACACAGGGCTGAGATGTGAATTTTTAAAGTACTTAAGTCTCAAGCTTAGTCTAAACAGTGCAAAAACACAATAAGTTGGGTAATTTAAAACAAGAAACCCCTTCTCACACTGACAAGATATAAATTCCATACATAATTTTTTACTGAAACTGGGCCTCTCTCCTTAAGCATTCTCTGAATCAAGCGGTCAACCTTAAGAATCATCGCTTTAACATTCATGCTGTTAAAAACCATCCAAGCTAAGTTTTGATGATACAACAGTCCTTTTGTTCAAGAGGTCCCATTTTAGAGGCAGACTTCACAACAGGTCTGCTGCTATCCTTAGAATAGCCAGTCTGGTGCCACTAGGATCTTGTGTATACCTTCTCATTTTACCTGGTTTAGAGCCTTTTGAAGCATCTTTGTCTGAGGGAATAGGTAAATTATTTGAAAATTCCTTGGGACTGACAAGACATCTACCAGAAACACCTTGAATCCCTTGTCCTTGAGCAGTACTGCTCTACTTTGTGGTTTTACCGAGGTGCCATCATATCTGGCTCACCCCATTTGTTCACATTCTGTGAAAACACCTCCAGGTGAAGACCAATATCTCCAGGGTGTAGGGTGTACCTGTTGAGCAAGCATGCTTCCTAGTTCTTGATCCCTGGAATGAAAACCCCTGCAAGCTGAGTAAGCACTACAGTAACCTGGGCAAATGACTGGTTCTGTCAGATCGGCTGCACCACCCATGATTTTGCAGGTCAGCCTGCCTTCAGTCCAAAATTGCTGAGCGCACAAGTCTGTTAGGCAATTTTGGGTACATACCCAAAATTGCCTAACAGACTTGTGCGCTCAGCAGTAAAGACTTCACTCTGGGACAACTATGCAAGACTTTGCTCTGAAACTTTTCCCTTTATCTGACATGACTGAAAAAGATGAGGAGACAGTGGAACAACTGTAGTACACAATCATAGTTTAGAGTTATACTACCAGTTATACTACCAAACAGACCAAGGAAATTCACAAATTCCCACTCTGACTTCCCTGCAGCGAAAGATAGACAAGAGGAGCAGCAGCTGTGGTCTTTGTGCTTGACTGCTTAATCAGAATTTCCACTTTCAGGATAAGCCTGCCAAGGAAGAGATTCAAATTTGAAAAGGGGCTAAGCTTTCCCACACACACAAACTGTCAACCATTGAAGAGGGTGGCCCCCTGTAAGGCCATAAGTCTCTAGGAGGGTCTGTTTTACCATATAGGACCTTACCTGACCCCCATCTGGACACCCTTTGTGCAACTCCCGGTTTTGTCAGCGTAGAATGCAACTTAAAACTCCCATCTCCTTGCTTGGGTTACGTAACTTAGCCTTGCCTCCAGTGTAGTGTATATGTGACCGGTTCACCCTCAACACCCTCAATTCTAAGCTGCCGTAGGCAGCACAGTACCATAGTGCCCTCTCCTGTGGGCCCTTAGAAGGAATATAGAGGGTGACGACTTAAGACTTAAAACGCCCAATTCCTGGCCGAGCTTTTTTATCCTCATGTTTCCAGTGCCCCCCAATTTGATGTATGAGAAAAATAGATGTGTTCTGGTGTAGACCAAAATGCTAAAACTGTTATGGCTCTTTTAGCTAGGAGATTGCCAGCACACAAAAATTGGATTTTGCACTGCTCCAGAGTAATGCAAGATTGAGAAACTCTGCTCTTCTGAGCAGATATTTAAAGACCTACGCTCTAGTTTAATAAACCATATCAGAAGACTTCTCAGCAGGTATAGATGTTTTCTGATAGTGACTTCAGTACATCTAAGAATAAAGTACAATTAGCAAAAACAAATATTTCGGTCTCCCGTGAAAGTCATTGACAGTCATGTAATCAATATGCAAGGTAAAGTCTGGATGCATTTCTACTTCTGGCTCCAAATTTAAGAGAATTAAAATTGAGTAAAGTGCTCTCTATTTCTTGTCACAAGGAGAATATAGAAACAGATTCTGTGGCTTTCAAGATATTACTTATCTGCAGCAACAGTAGATTCAGTCATCTTAATACAGTCCATCTTTCCCATTATACATTGTGTGCATTAGACTTGCTGTTACATTAAAGTCTCAATTATGTTTCAGTGAGTTATTTCACAAAGAAGCAAGGTTTTCTGTTTGAAATGACAAGTACCCATATTCTTTACTGAACATTTGCATAAACCTATTGTAAAGCTAGTTGTTGTTTTTTTTTCATTTCAATAACATCCTGACATTGAATAGTAATGGTGCAGCGACTTCAGAGTCCATAGATTATGCTTAGAGAAGGCTCGGTGTTTTTTTCTTTAGAATGTTGTTTGGGCCTAGACTATCACTTGTCATTAAATTCTATCACTATGTAGATACTTGGTGCTAATGGTGCTGTGAATTGGCATTCTTACGTGTGTATTTTTACAATATATATTTCAAAATTAATGGTCATTAACATTTTGCAATGGAGAATGGTTTTATTGCAGAAAGACATTTTAATCAGGTGTAACTTTTGATTTTAAATAAAAACCATGTAAAATGTTTCTTATGATCTTTGGGGAAAAAAGTGACCGTTTTTAAATTTGATCCTCCCAGAGTGTTCCTTTTCATGTCTTAGTGCAGCGTTAAACATACGCTAGAGAATACAGTTACAATTTTTAAAGTTCATCCATTATGTCATGTGCTCAAGCCAAAATTTATACTTTGTAGTGCAGTTGAAAAGCTTTTCTGCCAGAAATTTAATTTTTTAAAATGTTAATGATGGCTACTTGTGGACATTTTAAATAAAATAAAAGTTTAATTAGTTTTAGTCTTAAAAGGCTAGTTTTGGCATATGTTTGTAGTGCAAATTTACCTTTGTAACTTCCAGCCAGGAGAGACCTGCAATGAATAGTCTTGCTGTCTGGGCTTTTTTGGGCAATGAAAGGGTTATGTGTCTCCAACCTTCCCCAGGCACATTATTTCAACTTCAAGGATTGCTTTTGAAGAGTCTTCTAAATGTCGCTCAGTAGTGGTTATTTTAATGAGTTATTAGCAGTATGTTACCTCTGTATAATTATAGAGAAGTGTTCAAAGCCAATTAGTGTTGAAACTTTGCCATCCTAACCTCCCACTGGTCATCATTTATTAGTGATGAAAACATGAACGCATTATGCTCTGTCCTCCTCCTGCAGATGTTTTCTAGGTTTACATCCAAACCTTCCAGCCCGAGACTCCTACTATTTCATTATTGCAGAAATCAATCTTAATTCTTTGGCTCCTGTCTTCTTTTTTTTTTTTTTTTCTATAAAGGTGTCAGCATTTTCAACTTGGGAAAAGGAGCTCCACAAGATTGTGTTTGACCCTCGTTATTTACTGCTCAATCCCAAAGAAAGAAAGCAGGTAACACAGCCGTTTTGAGGAGGGTTTTGTGTCAAATCTCATCAGGTTTTAATCTTGCATAATACAAACGTTTAGTGTTCTACAATATTTTAGATTTTGGAAGCCCCCTAAGAAGAATAAATACTTGCTATCCATTTTATATAAAAAATTACATTTACAAACATGTTGAACAATAGCTGTTTTCTTATGTCATCCTCCATAAGATAGATACTGAATGGTTTTCTGTCATTTCTTTAAATACCCTCCCCCCCCCCCCCCCCCCCCCATGCTACAAATATGTTATACATTTGTAAGAACAACCTGAATTTTGTGTCCATCTGTGGCTGCGTGCTTGGGTATATACATGAACATGTTATGAATCCATTACTGCTATGGTAGGGGTTTTGTTAGCATAGATAAGTCACTGTAATTTGTTTGTTTTGTGATATGACAGATATCCTATGGGTAAAGAAGTAGGTCATTTAATAGTTGTAGTAAGCAATTTTCAACCTTGATTTGTAGCACCCTGCCAGTTTAGGTATGGGAATTTTACAGTAATTGTCCATACGTAACCACTTATCCCTCTGCCTACTGTTAAATAATTTCACTCTGAAGCAAATTCTTATATCCATAGGTGTTTGATCAGTATGTGAAAACGAGGGCAGAGGAGGAGAGGAGAGAAAAGAAAAACAAGATTATGCAATCAAAGGATGACTTCAAGAAAATGGTGGATGAAGGGAAGATTAATGCAAGGTTTGCCCAGTTTTTGAAAATGCTGTACACTTAGAATTTGATGCAATCACATGTTATACATGATGTAAAAAGAGCAATACTTACACAATTAAAAAGTCTGACAATTAACAAGTCCTATATTTTGTTGATATATAACTGGACCAACAAGGGCTCGTGAGCACAGGAGGTTTAAAAACAAAGTAAAAGCCACTACATAAAGCATAGACCAAAGCCTTTACTTTGTTATTGCTTTAGCATCATGTAAGAAGGGCCATACATTAAGGCATCGCAATGCTTACCTGCAGCATAGTGTACCATGTACTTGGTGCCGATTAACACCTGCACCTTGCTGATAATTTTTAAGTTGATGCTGAATGAATGCACAAGTTATTCCTTTGGACTGGCTGTGTGGAACATATTTACTAGGCGTTAAGAGCATATCTTACACTCTGAGATGCTATCTTTACACTAGATAAATGGGTGATAATTTTAGTAATATAGCTGGTGGTGCTTTACAATATTTACAACTCTTAGAAGCAACTTAAATACTGTAAAACAAATGATTATGTGCATTAAAACCTGCGTGTTTTATTTAGATTTAAAAGTGCACCATCTTGTACAATGTCAAACTTGGGAGTTTCCTTTTTGAATCCAAGATATTTTTACAGTTGCTTACAAATGTCATCGGAAAAGGGGCCTGACTGAAGGCATTGGCTACAGAGGTTATGGTGATATTATAGTTTTCACACACACAATGCCAGAAACGTGAAACAAAATAAGTCTACAGAATCAGACATAAAAACACCTCTTTCGTTGCCAGAGAAGCCCATATCAAACAGCGGTTAGGACAAAATGATGAGCTTCAAAAATTCAAGACCTGATAGACCCTATTTTTTTTTTTTTTATTATTATTATTATTTTTTTTTATTTAACCCAGAGACTAGCAAGAGCAATATAAATTGTCTTCCTGAATTGATAAGTCTCATATCCTGAGCCAGTTCCCTGGGATTCATTTAAATAAAGTGTTATACATGTTTATTCCTGTTTTTGATGGCGTGACATCATTTCAGCTGAATGTGATTTTAGCAATGGTAAGGCCTAATACACACCGGCATCAATTTTGCAACAATACAAGGCACAAGCAAGTCTAAAAATGGAAGCCACAGTCCTGTATTATGGTTATGAACATAAGCAATTGACCTCTCAGCAGGTTATTGGTTGAAAGAACCATTGGGCAGCACAGTGGCTAAGTGGTTAGCACGAATATAGGCATAGTTTTTGTGCATATAATCAGGGTGACTTAAAGCTGCTCAAACTTGTTTTTTCATTTTGTCCTATCCTGATCATGTCTGTCTTGATCAACTGTTTATAATAACATTTAGAATGATTTCCACACTTGGCCAGGTATGTTTTGTATTATAAGACATTGGACTTCACATTTTCCATGAAGACTAAACTACTGTATCATTTCATGCAGAACTACTTTTAGTGAATTTGCAGCCAAACATGCCAGAGATCCACGGTTCAAAGCCATTGAAAAAATGAAAGATCGTGAAACCTTATTTAATGAATTCATGATTGCAGCAAGAAAGAAAGAGAAAGAAGATTCCAAAAACAAAGGCGAAAAGGTAAAACTTGGTTACAATTGCCAGACTTGATTGATTTGAGACTTAATTTCCTAAAAAAATATAAATGTAGCGTCTCCTAACAAGTCTTCTCAATATAGTGCTGCTTTTTAGCCTGCAAATCTCAGTTTTAGTATTGTGTTGCATAAACATGAATATTTTTGGTATTGATGATCACAAATTTTTAACTTTCATACAAAATCACAATAGTTATCTAAAGTCAGTAATAAAGCTTAATGGCTGTTTCCTGAAAACTAGTTTGTTTCTGCCAGTAAATATCTATGTATACAGATTGACTATTATAGATGATAGTGTGATCTCACGTTTGGTTCTATATTACAGCATTGCATAGCCCCAAAAATGCATTGTTTTCTAGATTGTGATTTACTGGCCAAAAGCTGGTCTGAGTACTGCAGTTTTACTGACTGCTGCAATAGAAAAAAAATATCTGTTTAAAAAAATAAAATACAAAAAATTAAACATCTAAACCGTTCCTTTCTCCAGTATATCATTGGTAGCATTTCAGTTGCGTGTTTCTGATCTTTTTCACTAAACATACTTATAAGTATAAGTGTATAAATTACTGTTGTATCTGAACAAAAGGTCATGCATGAAAAATGAATGTGCTTAAATGTCACTTAAATTAGAAGTCAGCAGTGGGAAGCACAGATCACCACTGGAAATATTTAAATCTACAGCAAGTGTCGGCAATTGCAGCCACATTCTGCTACAAGGAGAAAATCTTTCCTAGTTGGAACTGTTATCTTTCGAAAGATTTATAATACGGTCTGGTGAGACAGCCATTAACTTCAATAAAGCATTTTCTTTGTTTACAAAAGCTGCTGGGGAATACTGACATTTTGGTTCAGATTTTGTTTTTCATTGTGTATGAAATAAGGCTGAATGGAGCTGGTGTGGTTTCGTGAAGCTTTTTCTTGGGGTGCCATTACACTAGCACACATTTATCAGAGAAGTCCACATTAGTCTAGGAAACTGTAGACTGTAAACTGTAGCATTAAAGTGTGTTTTTGATGTGAAAATTTACATGTCAATAGTTCAAACCAAATAGTATAAATTCAGTTTAAATTGCTTTAAAAATCAGTTTCATCCCAAAGTTGACCATAAAATGTAATTGGCCAGTTCCTAGTTCAGAGTATAGCTGTATCAACATGTGAGTAAGGTAGAGAAAGGTAGGTGTAGGTCAGGCATGTCAGACTCAAAACCCAAGTTGGGACAAATAATCAAAACATAAGATTGTGTAGTCCGCAAGAAAATTAAAGTCAGTTTTGTAAGGTTTATTAAGAAAAATACGAAAATAAAGTTTAATGTTTTCTTCACGATGCTTGCACTATGCCCGGCATGCTGCTTTTTCTCCTCTTCACTTACCTTTCTATTGCCACTTTCTCTTCTGTGTCTTTATCTTCTGTCTTCTTCTTGTGGCTCCTCCCTGGGTGATCCACACTGCAAATCTCAGGTGTGATGACATCACGCCCACCATTCAGTGTGAAGGGAGGAGGGCACAGGTTGAGAAGTCGGGGATGACAGGCTGGGGGAGCGCCTCTAAGTCAAGCTAATACTATTTATATTGGTAGTTTGCCTTTTAGGCGGACTGAGTTATGTAGTTTGACACAGATAAAAACTCCCAGTGCTACTATACTATTCTTTTAGACTAATCTCAAAATATCTCTCCAAGAGTTGGTGCCACAGTTTTAGATATCCAATGACCAATATGTTTACTACTTGCAAGCAAAATACTACCTGATAGTCTACTGTACACGCGATAAAAATAGTTTGTATGGATCATTTAGTTAGTTTTAACACCTACAAAGTTCCCTTCTCCTTGATTCTTTTTTCGAGCTAACCATGTTTGCAATAATGCTGTGTTAGAGAGAGGGAGACGAAACCCAAATTTTTCCTGTCATAACCCTATTTTTTAATAGATTAATTCACAATATTGGCATTCATATAATGTTCTCTCGTGTTTCTTTGTATTTCTAGGTGAAACTTGACTTCTTTGACTTGTTATCAAGTCACCATTTAGATGCACAGTCTCGTTGGAGCAAAATAAAAGACAAAATAGAGAGTGATCCTCGATACAAGGCTGTAGACAGCTCATCATCCCGGGAAGAACTTTTTAAGCATTACATTGAGAAGATAGTGAAAGTATGTTGGCACTTCCTTGTTCTGACTCTTAACATGATTCACTAATTATTGATGTATTCTGCATTGGCAGGTATATACAGCAGTACTTTCATTTGTCAGATTTTGTTTTTGGCAAAGTTTAAGTTTTTGGTTTATTAAGCAGATGAATACACATTGGGTTTGACAATTTCTAACAATTTCTCCACTTATATGCCACAGTTTAGTTACAAAATAGCATAGCACTTATTTATTAATCATGGTGATATTTTAGTGTGTGCCTATAAATGGAAATCTGAGACTGGAATGGCCCTTTTATGAAACAGCAGAATTGCAGCATTGTGTATCTGCAACTTAATTTAAATTTTATTTTTCTTGTTTGCTCCAACATCTAATTTCTCTTGGAGTCCAAGATGTTTCTAGACCTCGTCCCAGTTTCTTATTTACAACTACATAATGTAAAGAGAGATGGAAAAACGTGAAAGGTTAAAATGATTTGTTTCAGATATGGACATCCTGGAAACTGACATAAAAACTATGCTTTCTAAAGGGCTTATTTGGAGGAGAGAAATAGTTATAGTTCTTAAAACGTAGGTTATTATGCTGTGCTTGTTTGAAATGATGTGAACTCACATTTCTAACCCTAGAATTTAGATACTGAAAAAGAAAAGGAACTTGAGCGGCAAGCCCGGATTGAGGCCAGTTTACGTGAACGAGAGAGGGAAGTGCAGAAAGCACGATCTGAGCAAACCAAGGAGATTGACAGGGAGCGGGAGCAGCACAAGCGAGAAGAAGCAATTCAGAATTTCAAAGCTCTTCTGTCTGATATGGTAATGAATGCACTTATGTGCTGCCTTTTCTGCTTGTGAACCTCTTATTTGAATAGTAATTTATACTGTGATTGTTTCTTATGCCTGTAGTATAGCAACACATTATACAAGGAACATGAAAAGTACATCTTCAAATGTAACAACCTGAAGAATATCTGTATACAACTAAAGGAAATGTCACCACAATCTTATGACTTCTTAATTGTTTTTATTTTTTTTGTTTTTTTAAAGAAAGTCAATCCATTCTGTTTTATTTAAATTTTTTGTTAGGTTCGGTCTTCAGATGTTTCATGGTCTGATACCAGAAGGACGCTAAGAAAAGATCACAGGTGGGAGTCTGGCTCACTGTTGGAAAGGGAAGAAAAGGAAAAACTTTTCAATGAACACATTGACGCGCTTACTAAAAAGAAACGTGAACATTTCAGACAACTGCTGGATGAAACATATGCTGTAAGTATCCTCTTTTTTTTTTTTTTTTTTTTTTCTTTTCTTCTCTATAACAATTTACATATAAAAGGTCACAGGTACGAAATGAACATTGATACAAATGCAGTTGGAGAACTAACTTAATTAGTACAAAAATTAATGTTCAATGTGCCATCCCCGAGAGGACAACAAAGACAATAATTAAAAAAATAAATTAAGTGTATCCTTTCTGGCCTCCCTTGCTCCCATCTTGCTCCTCTTCAATCTATATGTAATGCTGCAGCCAGGGGCGGACCTAGACGTAATTTTTTTTTTTTGGGGGGTGGTGGGCATTTTGCATAATCACGCCCCTCCTTCTGATTGGCTGGCCCTGGAAAACTCCGCCCACACGTGATTGGCCCCTCCATCCGTTTTGATTGGTGCCTTGGATCCAAATTTAAAGGACTTGTGCTGCTAGGGGGAGCGATTGCCCCCCCCCCCCCGATCCGCCACTGACTGCAGCTAGACTTATCTTCCCCTCTCATCGCTCTACATCTTTCTCCCCTCTCTGCCATAGCTTACACTGGCTCCCCTTCCTCTACAGAGTTCTCTGCAAGCTCCTCACCATCACGTGCAAGTCCTTCAAGTCCAGTGCTCCCTACATCTCCAACCTTATCTCCATACATACTCTCTCCCGCCTTCTTCGGTCAGACAATGACCGTCATATTTCCTCCCATCTGGTCACTACATCTCACTCCTGTATCCACGATTTCTCCCATGCTGTCCCCCAGCACTAGAATGTTCTCCATCATTCGATCAGACTTTTCTCTAGTCTCTGTAACGTCAAACTATCATTTAAAATCCATCTGTTCTTAAAAGCCTACCAGTCCTCCACTTATTCATTTCACCATGTAGTATATCTCACTCTATCGCATCCTTCGTCTTTCTCTTGCTTCTTGCTCTATAACTATTGCTCACCAGCTACACTGCACACCTCCTTCTTGAGCTCTCTACCCCTTGACTCCACTCCTCCATTGTCTTTGCACCTTTTTCACAGGCTCTAAACCTGTTGATTGTGCCCATGCTATTGGGCACAAGTTTCAGCTTGCGCTGAATATACTCTTGCACCCCATTACCCTTCCGGCCAATCAGTGGCTGTGGTGAGTTGTAGTGTTTGTTCATTGTACGGTTATGCCTTGTTTGTTCACGTGTGGCACCCTGTAAATAAAGATAATATGAACATAACTGAAGACTTTACTGTAGAAAACCAGGAGCAGAAGACCATAGCTACTGGGGGTTGTGAGAAAAATACTTATTAATAACAATAGTTAATATGTACTAGTTGCACGGGTAGCTAGAAACAGCACATATGAAATAAAACATGTTTATACATTTATGGGCAAGTTAGAATTGTTGTATGAGTGCTATGGTCCCCAGATTGTTTTTGGTGGTTTTAAAATTTTTAATTGTGTAGTATTACCAGAGAGAGAATCCTTATAGGCGGAAAAATAAATTCCATAGATTACTGCATTTTTAGATGACAGCTATTTGGAATTTGGCCTCAATGTGTGTGTGTTGTATATATGTGTATATGTGTCTATGTAAATAGATATAGTTATATAGATAAATATAGAGAGAGAGATAAATATAGATAGACAGAGCCCTATGATTGGATCTTGGGGTGTCTGAACATTAGTTATTTGTGCTATTAAAGTAAAAATATCATGCCAATATCTAGAGATAAGGGGCATTCCCCCACCAAATGTGTAGAAATGTCCCTGTGTTAGCAAAATTTCTCTAGCATGTGTCAGATGTTTGGGGGAAAATGTGTTGGAATTTAAAGGGGACCAAATACCATCTGGTATATTTTAAACTTCTTTCCTTTGATAAATAGATTAATTGAGATTTTGTCAATGGGTTGTCGGATAAGCGGCCATCCCTCCAAAGGTATTCCAAACGTTTTGTTCTCACGCTTATTTAATTGATTCTGTGATGTTGGTGTCAGGGGAAGTTATAGTGCCGTATAATAGAGAGAGCGCTCCCCGTCTTCCGGCATGATATATAGAAATCTCTTGATCCCTACTGCCACCCAATGATGTGCATATTTCAAAGTGTGTCCTGTTGGAAATTGGATGTGTTTTCATAACTGAATAAGTGGGGAAGGGTATATTCTGCTAGTCTTAATTACTACTCTAATTTGTCATAAAGTAAGATTGAATGGTCATGGTGGAGTAAACAGAGGCTGGTGTAAGGCTCCCTCGAAGTCACAGATGATGCTAAACCCTTTGTTTTATTAAAAAAAAAAAAATTCTCTATGTCCACCCATTTCATACCTGGGCCAACACATCGTGACTTAATTGAGATGCATGATAGTATTACTCAAAGATAGGAAGAACCATTCCTCCATCTGAAGAGGATTTAGCCAAACATATTTTTTTTTTCTGTTTTAATATAAATTTACATTGAATAGATTGCAAAGCTCTCAAAAACAAGGACAGGACTCAAACTGTTTGAAACAGATGCAACAGCATGAGCAGAACATTAATTTTAATGGCACTGTTCTGCCAAAACATGAAATATAAAGACTCAAAGAATTTAGATGATAATGATCATGTGGTGTAGATGGCATGAAATAATTAATAACCAAGTAACAAATTAATAGGTGTCTCCATAGAAAATCAAAAGTTAAATTCCAATAATTGCATGGTGTGGGAAAGTAGATGAAAAGCTAATGCTTCTGATTTGATAATTTTCTGTTCTGGATCCATAGTTCTCCACTTCCATAAATATATTTGAAGGTAAAATTTGAGTGGATATGAGACAATAATACATAGTCTGCAAATAATTATATCTATTATTTTTAGTATTAATCTGTACTACCTTTATATCTGCTTTCAGTACATAGAGCATATATATTAAAGGAGCTAGGGCACAACTTTGTCTAGTACCATTGCTCAAACTGAAGCTAGATGTACTAAGCCCATTGGTCAGAACTGTGGATGGAAAATTTTGATATCAAAGCTTGGTTAGCCTGTAATTTTTTTTTACATAAAGTCAATTGTTTTTCAGGGTCATGAAGCATGAAAGGCCATTGTAACCTGTAAAGGCTTTTTCAGCATCTAGTGCTGATATTACTTAGGGAAGTTCTAGTTTTTTTTGGGGGGGGGGGGGGGTTGTTTTTTATTTGAGAAATGACACCTCCCACCCTGTATATCATGGTTAAAGACCTGAATCATTTGCAGGGTTAGATTTTCAGTAATGATTTTGCAAACAACAAAAAGCCATCAGGGTCGGGAGCTTAGACAGTTTTTGAGATTTAATCGACTATTTTATCTCTACTTCTGTTATGTCCGGATTATAGACTGCTCTATTTTTAGGAGTTTACAGGTTTCTAAATGTTTGCTTGAGTGTAAAGCAGTATTTCCACTAGTCCCCTTCATCTTTTTAAAAACGGTGTCTGAGTGCTGCATATAAAGCGGAGTATTTTTGTTTTGTCTGTATCCTGGATTATCCCCAACTTCAGAGTTTTTTGACCTCTTGCATAAAGTTAGCATGGTCATAATTTTGTTACATAACTCAATATTGCAATAAGTCAAGGTTTCACTTTTCAAGACCACATCCCCCAAGCAGTGAGATTTCTAGCATCAGATTGTTATTTTTTTAAGATATTTTAACATGTGTTTTTCTTTATAGTTTAACAATTCTTCTAAACACGGAACATTGTCTGTTTTCAGATTACTTTAACATCAACTTGGAAAGAAGTAAAGAAAATAATTAAAGAAGATCCTCGGTTCATTAAGTTTTCTTCTAGTGACAGGGTGAGCAATTTATTTTACTAATTTATAACTTGATATAATTTTTTTGTCTCAAGCCTATGCAGTCATTCAAATGGACCCTTTCACAACTGAAGAGTTACATTTTCATATACAAAATGAGACCAATGACCTTGTATCTTGCGTTGTATATCATTTTAGTTTCTCTTCCATCCCCAGAACTATAAGTGAATTTATTGCTTTCCAGCAAAGCCCCAGGCTTGAACTATTTTAGATTTCCAGTGGCATCGGCCTACATTCTGAGTACTTGTCTTGTATTCAGAGGTGTTTTCATTTAACAAGTAATAAAGTAGTACTTGAGAAATCTGTTTGTTGGAATACATATTGAACAAAGTTGTTTTTTTTTGTGTCTGTTTCTGTACCAAAGTGATTATAGAGGTTTTTCTAAATTTGTCCTTTAAATTTAATCCTTTGTGGTCACAGAAAAGACAACGGGAATTTGAAGAATATATCAGAGATAAACACATCACTGCCAAAGCTGACTTCAGGACACTCTTGAAGGAAACAAAATTTATCACGTACAGGTTTGTGATGGTACAGATGTATATTGTTTAATAGCCATCAGTTTGAGTTGATAGATGCCTTCTGTCCTAGATGTACTTTCCATTATATTCCTATTAAAACAAAACCTTTTTAAGCTTATTACTTTATATTGCATTATTTACTATATATAAGTTGGACTCTTAAGTCTGTCTGATGAAGGTCAGGAGCATAAAATTGTATGAAGTTTTTCTGCTTGGTTTACTAAAGATTTTAGTTTGTATAACAGTCTTTAACCTTTCCCATTACAGATCCAAAAAATTAGTTCAAGAATCTGACCAGCATCTGAAGGACGTTGAGAAGATTTTGCAGAATGACAAACGCTATCTAGTACTTGACTGCATTCCCGAGGAGAGGCGTAAACTTATTGTATCCTATGTAGATGATCTTGACCGTCGTGGCCCCCCACCTCCACCAACCGCCTCAGAGCCTGCACGAAGATCTACAAAATAAAGGGATGTTTCAGAGACAAGTGTATGTCCATTCATAACAGTTGCATGAGCCACCTGCAAGGTTTATATCTGGTCATTCTACTGAAACCAACTACTAAGTCAGCAAAAAGAAAATAAACTTCATGAACTAAAGGAGAAAAAAAAGTGAAGAGCAGTTGCGGCATTTATGCTACATAATGGTTATCTGTACAACACTCTAGAAATGTAACCTAGTGTTTATGTATCACAGCTGTCATATTTGCTTGATTAGCATCTCAAATCTGTCATGTCATTAACCAATGCCTGGCTTCTTCAGGTCCGTTTTTCTTAAAATTGTAGTGTGACTCCAGACACGCACAGTATTTTTATTGCATCATAATTTCCCAGCAAGACCAATTTGAAAATATTTTGAGACATTTCATACCAGCCAGGGGATTGACAATACATTGCTGGCATCCCAACAATGGAGCTCTTCGGTTGGTTCTTTATAGGGTTTTTTTTTTCTTCTCCAGAAAATGTCAACAACTTTACACTTTAGAATGAGGCCTTCATCTGTTGCTAAAAACAGATTTGGTAGTAAGCTTTGTTGTATAAATGTTCTTTACTTTGTTTTTCTTCATTTTTTTTTCTTAAAACCATGGTCTGACCTTCATTTTTTTGCAATAGATGGGGGAATTACTCGTCAAAGTAATTCTTGTAAAACTGTTTGCTCACGTTAAACTTGTCTAAAGTTTAATTTTGAAACAATGGATTTGCTCAGTTTAATGTATTTGAAGTACAATAAACCTTTTTTATATATATGGATTGTAAATGCTTGTATGAATGTAGTCATTATCTCCAGTTAAGATTTGCTAAAGTACTAGATTACTTTTTAGAATTTAAAGAGAAAAACACATTACAAAAAAAAAAAAAATTCTTCTTTGTTGGAGGATTACTAGCTCGACTGGAATTTTTATGTGAATTTGACACAAGTGTTGTGTTGCTGGAAAATGTTTTCAGCAGAACTTGGTTTGTTTAAAAAAGATGGATGCCCTTGGCTAAACCAAATTTTCTCATTCATTCCATTTGAGGGACACTACTCACCTTGGTGTATAGAGTGCTGTGCCAGGACTGAAGCAAAAAAATAATTTGTCTGGCCTGCTCCCTCCCCTGCATGCCCTCTGTATGGAGGTTATTCAGTTTTTATTTTAGTGCCCACTTAGTATGGCATCATTTAAAGAGTTTGTTTTATTTGTTTCTATGTTTATTAAAAGGCTGATTTCAGGGACCCGATAACCCCAACTGACAGGTCACATTACACCATGCCGAAGTCTGGGAAGCTGGGGCTATGACATAGATGTCACTCTGCCAGGGAAAAGACAGACTATTGGCGGTGAGCCAGGAGAATCGGTGCTGCACAACGCTTAAGGTATTGTATGGCAATTGGGGAATTGCAGAGGCATTTCCACATATGACTGATGACAGTTAAATGCCTCCCTCTTTGAAAAGGCGGGCTTTTACTTAGAACTGTCATTTCTTCAGACTGCTCACATCTGCGTTATCGGTTATACACTGGCTTTGCATGTGAATCTTCCTTTTTAATATGTGTGATCTGAGTGTGTGACTATTTGTATACTTTAACGCTTGGGTAATTAAAGCAGTGGAAAAATAGTCTAGCCAACTTGGTGACTGTATACAATCTGGGAGGCCTAGATATGAATTGACACAATTAGCAGACCAAGAAGCATCAAGGTATTTGGTTGAAGTGGACAAGATAATCTCTCAAGCTAGAGGAGGGAAGGGTTAATTACTTCACGTTAATTACCCAGAGGCAGAAAATTCTAATCCTTTCACTACATGAGTAGATCGGGACGGACTTCCATCAGGGTTCAATCTTTTGCCCCACATGGGAATTCTGAAAGTAAGCAGGCTTGGACGGGCAGACTTCCAGGTTCCAAGCCAGCTTAAAAACAAACTCTCTTGACTACCCTATTCCCCACCCAAAAAGTTACATGGTGGGAGCCCGTCTCCTGCTCTTTCAGGACCAGTGATCACATTACCAGGTCAGGGCACTACCCTTTGGTCTGGCTACGGCACCAAGGGTTTTTGCAAAAGTTATGGCGGTCATGGCAGCTAGTTTAAGAAAAAATGTAGTGACTGTTATAACGTACTTGGACAATCTCCTGATAAAGGCAAGCTCTGCCTCTTCTCATAACCCGTTTGAGCTTGACAGAAGAAACACTGGAGTTGCACGGCTGGGTAAAAAAACATCTAAATTCCAGTCTTGTCGCAGCCCAATACATGATTTTTCTGATTCTTCTCTTCGACTCCAGGTGTCACTGTTTTTACCAGAGGAGAGGGTTCAGTAAAGGTATTGTTGTCCCTCAAGCAAGTATTCATTCTCCATTGCTGATGGGAGAATATCTTGTTTTGAAGCCATGCATTTTGCATGCTTCCACACCAGGGCATTCCAGAACGAGATTCTAGCCAGGTGGTCAAGGCCCAATTCTCAATTGGCAACACAGTTTTTCAAACTTGCCACAAACATGTCAGTCCCTTCTGTGGTGGCTGATGAAAAAAAAATCTCAACCAGGGCTGACTCTTCTCTGTATGGGACGGGACCGTTGTGACAACTAAGTTTCCAATGATGGAGAACTGAAACACTAAACCTTCGTCTTCATGGGCTTTGGTCCAAAGAGGAAGAAAAGCTACACTAAGGGCAGTTCTCAATCCTATTGAGGACTCTGTCACTTTTGAGGTACAGACCGATCAAATTCAGTTGCACAATGCTACGGCTGTAACATATATAAATCATCAAGGAGGGACTAGAAGTCCTCAACCCGATGAGGGAGGCAGACAAGATTATGCACTGGGTGGAACGACATGTCCCAGAGATCGCTGCGGTCTTCATCCCAGGGGTGAAAAATTGGAATGTTAAGCTTTTGAGTGCATGAAATCAATCTCTGGGAATAGTCTATCTGAAGGGTTCAACCAGATTTTGGAAAGGTAGGGTCAGCTGGAGATTCACACAATGGCCTCTTGACTGAATAGCAAGGTAGCTCGGTACTGCGTAAGATCCATTGATCCACAAGCATTTCTAGTGAATGCTATGACTGTCCCCTGGCAGTATCGGCTAGTGTATCTTTTCCCTCCGAGTCTTATGTTTTATCTGGTACTGAAGCAGGCCAAAAGAGGGTGGATACCAATAATTGTAGTGGCACCACCTGGCCGAGAAGAGCATGGTACGCCAATCTTCTAAGCATGGTTACAGAACTACCATGGAGGCTACATCTCAGAACATCTTCTAAGCCAGTAACCATTTTGCCATAAGGACCTAGCTTGGCTGGCTTTGATAGCATGGCGGTTGAGGCCATGATTCTGCATAAAAAGGGTCTTTCTCGGTCATCCTTTGGGGGACACCAGGGACATTGGGGTATAGAGTAGGACAGGAAGAACTGGCACTTTAAACTTCTGTTTAACTAAGCCCTAGCTCCTCCCCCTCTATACCCCACTTCCTGTCTCAGCCTCAATTTAGTTTAAGTGCCCGGCGAACGGGCTGCGTCTGGGCTGATTAGCAGCCCACTCCTGTAATTTGTAATCTGTTTAGCTTTGTTTTTTATTTTTTTTTCTCCCTGCCTGTCAGCCGCAACTTGAGAAGCTAAGATGCGGCTGTCAATACCGCTTTCCCGCACTTGCCGGCTCTAATGGAAGGTGTTCGCATCGGTGGACCAGTGCAGCAGTTTCCCCCGTTTTGGCCTGTAGATTTTAATATTACAAAAAACAAAATCCTGCGGCTCATAGGCTTACTAGCCAGGGGTGACAGACGCAGGAGGTGGCTGTTTGCAGTGCGCTGTCTGAAGGGGGGGAATTGGAGGTACCGTGGAGGTGCCTCTTTTGCCAGCCCCCCTCACCCTACGTTCTCATGCCCTCCTAGGAGCTGGACACAGTCGCCGCAGGCTCTGTCTGTCCGTCCAGTTCGGAAAGCCAGCAGATTGCAGACACTGTGTGAGGAGGGATGGCAGCAGGTAAGTGAAACCCTCTCCCAGCACAGTGCTTGGAGAGGGGGAGTAGAAAATCGTAGTTTGTCCCCTAAATCAGGCTGCTTCTTACTAGGAGCAGTCATTTAAAAAAGAAAAAAAAAAAAAAGAATATTTCTCTTTCAGTCTGGGGGACACTGCTTACCATGGGGTTGTGGAGGGGAGCATGGGAGTTGGCACCTAGCTAGTTAATTTCCAGCACTGCTGACAGACCCCTCCCCTCTATAACTCTCCCCCCCTCTCTCCGGACCGCTGTCACTCTTGGGGCCTCACCGATAACCGACGCTGCCATTGCAGGCATGGAGGGCCGGTTATCGGAATGAAAAGAATGCCGGCGGCCATTTTAAATTCCGCGGAGGAGAGAAAACGAAAGGGGGCCATACCAAGATCCCCCCTCATACATAGGAGGGGGCATCGGGGTGAAAATCCTCAATTGAGGTCTCCACTACTCTGCCATGTATTTGGTTTTTTTTCTCCTCCCCGCTAATGGGGCAGGAAAAGCACTACAGAGAGCAGCATTATCTGAGGGGGGGGGGGGAGCTAAGATATAGAGCTCCCCTGCCCTCCAGGGAAAATTGGACTAGCCCGGCCTTTTGGCGCCAAATAAAAGCCTGGGAAAGGACGCAGGGCAGAGGGAGCAGGCACCCAGGCACGACTATTGGACTTCTCCCCTGTTTGGCCTGTGGCTAAGTATCTGATTTATTTAAACATATATTATTGTATTGCTGACTGCAAAGTGGGCTAGTGGGAGTTATATTATAGTTCTCCCACTTGCCAAGTTATTTTATTGTGGTTTAATAAATTACAAATACAACTTTTATGTCAGATTAGTTGATTACTTGTTTCTTTTTTCTTTTTCATATTTTCTCTGCTGTCTCTCGCTCTCTAACAGCTAAATTTAAGTCTGTGTGTTTAGTGTGCCTTCCTTTATAAAATGACAGATAAAGGAAAGGGCCCTAAAGTAAAGTATTTCACATGTTCAAAATGTAATGCAAAATTACCTAGTGGGCAGAAGGACCCGTTGGCACTATGTTCTGTCTGCGATGCAGGGGGTTCCCCTACGCAATCCCAGCTTGTTACAGCCCCACTGACGGAGGAACCGGCCTGGGTGGCCTCCCTGACAGTCGGTTTCCTCTTTAGCACAGATGGTGTCACAGTCCAATCAGTTGATGTCTAGGCAGCCGCGGTGGCTAATAATGCTAGTACGCCTTTGGGCCTCCCTGCTGCCACAGGTTCTATTGAAGCGTCTATGCCAGGACCTTCTTCATTGCTTACAGACCAGGCCCCTGTTCCCACAGAACCGGCATGGTCCGCAGCATTCATACAGGGTTTGGATACACTAAACCAGTTACTTGAATCCCCAAACATCCCGCCTGCTAAAAGGAAGAGGCCTAGATCCACTAATACCCTTATGGTCCTTTCAGACCCGGATGGGGTTTCAGAGGAGGGGGAAATATATTCTGATCCTGACCAGGTGCAACCTTTGGAACAGGAAGAAGACCCTAAAAGCCATTTTATTAATGATTTGGTTTTAGCGGTGAGAAAGGCGTTGGACCTCCCAGAACTGGAGGATCCTACTCCTAGAGACAGAAGTCTCTTTAAGAAGGCCAAAAGGAAGGCTATCCGTTTTCCCCCTTCTGTAGAACTCCGAGATATTGCAGAGGGAGCCTGGAAACAACCTGATAAAAGGTTCTCTGTTCCCAGAAAGTTCCCTTCCCTGTATCCATTACAGGAGGAAGACGTGGTCTGCTGGGAGAGTATTCCTAAGGTAGATATTCCAGTAGCCCGTTTGGCCAGACACACTTTACTACCAGTCCCAGGTTCAGCAACTCTGCAGGATGTCAATGATCACAGGGTGGAATCCCAGCTAAAATCTATATTTGTAGCTGTGGGTTCTTCCTTTAGACCCACATTTGCTTCAGCTTGGGTTGCTAGAGCCATGGAAACATGGGCAGACCAACTGGCAGAGGCCTTACAGGACTCGGATTTACTTCCCCTGGCTTTGCATCTGAAAGGCATCGGGGGTACCTTTATGAGGCGGCTCAGAACACAGCGCCTGTGTCCTCCTCTATTCAGGCTGCATCCATTTCAGCAAGAAGAATGTTATGGCTGAAATCCTGGGAAGGAGACTTGGAATCAAAAAAGTCTGTTGAATCCATTCCTTTTTCAGCAGCAGGTTTGTTCGGGCCGGAATTGGATACTATGATTTCCCAGGCAACAGGGGGCAAAAGCACTTATTTTCCGGTATTCTCAGGTAGGGGCAGGACTCCTCGGATCAGCTCCTTTCGTCAGCCCTTTAGAGGGAACTCCTGGCCTAGAGGACAGTCATTTAGATGTAGACAACCAAATGCTCGAGGCTCCTCTGTCAGGGGTAGATCCTCGTTTGCGGCTAGGCGCCAGGCCTCTAGGACACAGGAGAAGCCTGCGTCCTGACGACCACTCTACTGAGGTGGCGGGGGGAAGGGGAGACGTCTGTCTCTGCTCAGGAACAGTGGGCAGCGTCATCCCAAGACACTTGGATTCGGGGTATTATAGCAAGGGGGTACATGATAGACCTGCTGGGTCCGGTACCACATTGTTTCTTTGTAACACCGCTACCCCGAGAGCGATCAAGAAGTCAGGCAATACAGGTTTGTGTCGCCTCTCTTCTTTCACAAAGAGTCATCTGCAGCCTAAGATTCACAGTGGGGTCCTCCCATTATCAGAGAGGTTGGGGGGGCGGTAATCTTGCACCTCCGGCTCCGGGGACCTTGGTCGGTTCAGGAATCCGCCTTACCAATAAATGTGTTAGCCCTTCGGGGGGCCCAGTCCCTCCTTTAGGGCCACCCTGTCAGAATTCAGTCCGACAATGCCACGGCTGTGGCATATGTCAACAGGCAGGGAGGAACCAGGAGTGCAGCCGCAATGAAAATTGCAGCTCAAATTTTTTGTTGGACAGAACAGTATGTTCCGGAAATTTCGGCAGTATTCATTCCAAGAATAAGGAATTGGGAGGCCGACTACCTAAGTCGAAATCAAATGATGCCGGGGGAGTGGTCACTCCATCCGGAAGTATTTCAGTCTCTAGTTCAGAGGTGGGGTCTTCCGGATATAGATCTCATGGCCTCCAGACACAACAAGAAGGTTCACAGGTTTTGCGCAAGAGATTCCTTAGTGGTGGCAGTGGACGTAATGACGAGGTCATGGGAGCTCAGGTTGGGATACCTGTTTCCTTCGATTCCCACGCTTCCTCGCGTGCTCAGACGAGTAAGGCAAGGGGGTCTCCTGATAATACTAATAGCTCCCTCTATGGTGATAGGATAAGGATTTCGTCTTCTGTCACGAGGCGACCTCCTTCAAGGTCCCTTCCGTCACCAGAATTTACCTCCGCTCAGTTTAACGGCATGGCTGTTGAAGCCAGCTTCTGGAGGGCTAGGGGTTTTTCCTCCAGTGTAGTTAACACTATGATGCAAGTTCGAAAACCAGTTATGGCTCGCATCTATCAGCGGATTTGGAGAGCCTATATCAGATGGTGTGAAAATAGGTCATATCACACGTCTTCCTTCCATCTCCCTCGCTTATTGGCTTTTCTTCAGCGTGGGCTGGAAGCAGGTCTTCGTTTAGGTTCCCTAAAGGTTCAGGTATCGGCACTGTCAGTCTTTTTTCATCTGAAATTAGCGGATTTACCAGATATTAAGACTTTTCTTCAGGCAATCTTACATATTCAACCTCCCTATGTTCCACCTACAGCACCATGGGATCTTAACCTGGTACTGGACATGCTTAAAGGGCCTCCCTTTGAACCTTTACCTGAGGCAGATTTTAGGTGTTTGACCTGGAAGGTTGTTTTTATTTTTGGCAATTGCATCGGCATGTAGGGTATCGGAATTGGGAGCTCTGTCTTTCCGGGAACCATATCTGGTTTTTCATGAGGACAGAGTGGTTTTGAGAACACTCCCCTCTTTTGTTCCAAAAGTGGTGTCCTCCTTCCATTTGAACCAGGAAATTGTAGTTCCAGTTTTTTCATCTACTTCTCACTCTGATCGGCAGTCTATGAAAAAGTTAGATGTGATCAGGGCTCTCCGTATTTATGTCAAAAGAACATCTCAAATTAGACAAACCGATTCTCTGTTTGTCCTATATGATTCTAACAAAAGAGGCTGGCCAGCCTCTAAACAGTCCATTGCAAGATGGATTACGGCAACTATTAGGCAGGCTTATATAACAGCTAACCTGCCTGTGCCGGAGAGACTTACGGCCCATTCCACCAGATCGGTAGGGGCGTCATGGGCAGCAAGAAATGGGGCTTCTGCTGACCAGCTTTGCAGGGCAGCCAGCTCGTCTTCTGTCCACACATTTACCAAATTGTATCAATTTAATGTACCGTATATACTCGAGTATAAGTCGACCCGAATATAAGCCGAGGCACCTAATTTTACCACATAAAACTGGGAAAATTATTATTGACTCGAGTATAAGCCTAGGTTGGAAAACAGCGCTAATTTAACCACAAAAACCTAAATAAAAATGATAGGTTCCATCTATGAAATCATTTTTAGCTAAACCATAAATAACAGTACATGACAACATTCATAAATGATTATAAAATCATTGGGTACAACCTAACCTAAATAAATGAAAGATAATGTACGCAATACCCTAGGGTGCTCTTTTGTGATGTAAATTGATGGGTTTGTAAAAAACTGAAAAGTACAGTTTTGACAGGTGGCATCCCTGTATATATGAGAGAGAGTTGTAAAATGAAGTACAGTTTTCACAGGTGTAATTTTTTAATTTACATCTGTATTGGAAAGGTGTTTTAGGTTAAAAAAAAAAAGGAGAGAGAGAGAGAATATTTCAGCTGGATTACACACATGCTGCAGAGACATATCAAGTGCATACCTGCCTTGTATCTGGTTTTAAATGTCAGATTAACGAAAACGCAATTAACTGTCACAAACTTAGATAGATATATTTCAAACCTAAGGCATTTGATTGCTTCAGCCAGCCGTCCTTTCTTATTATAAGCCGCCCGAGAACCACGCTGTTTCGCAATGCTACTTGGAAAACGGAGTTCCATCCTTAATCAAAAGCTTAAGTAAACTACAAATCCGGGCGTGCACCGCGAACGCAAGGGTATGCTTCGCCCTCTCAGCCAAACCGAGTAATATGCAGTTGAGAAAGGAGGTATAGAGCCAATCAGGAAATAGATTGAGAGATGCTAGGCTTACCCCGCAGTGGAACGCACGTGCGTTCCAACAACAGGAAGTTCGGCATTTGGAACGCAAGTTTGCGTTCCAAATGCCGAACTTCCTGTTGTTGGAACGAATATGCGTTCCAATGCAGAAGTTGACAGCCGAGGGACCGGACACCAGGTAAGTTCACCCGTGTATAAGCCGAGTGGCCTTTTTCAGCATACAAAAATGTGCTGAAAAACTCGGCTTATACACGAGTATATACGGTATTCGCATCCGCGGATGCAGATTTCGCTCGCAGTGCTCTACAAGCAGGGTTTTTAGAGCGGTCCCACCCTTAGGGGGCTGCTTTAGAACGTCCCCATGGTAAGCAGTGTCCCCCAGACTGGATGAAAGAGAAAAGAGGATTTATATACTTACGTTAAATCCGTTTCTCTGATTACGTCTGGGGGACACTGCGATCCCTCCCTTCTGCTTTTCCTGTGTGCTCTTGTTTGATTGACCTTTTCTCCTTGGGGCTTTTTAAATTAACTGAGGAGGAAGAGGCAGGGGAGGGGGGAGTTATAGAGGGGAGGGCTCTGTCAGCAGTGCTAGAAATTAACTAGCTAGGTGCCAACTCCCATGCTCCCCTCCACAACCCCATGGTAAGCAGTGTCCCCCAGACGGAATCAGAAACGGATTTAATGTAAGTATATAAATCCTCTTTTTTAGCTTAGGGGAGTGGGTCAGGCTAGGGTCACTAAGATAGTGAGCCCTGCTAGGCACTGGATTGGTTGAGGGAGTTGTTCTTTTGGAAGTTTGCCAATCCAGTGCTGGGCCCTGGGGGAGTGGTGGTTCCTTTATTGCACTTCCTCCGTGGTGGTCTCTCACTCCTCGTGTGCAGATACCAGAATAGACAGCCATTTTATAGCTCCAGCTTCTCCCCTTTTCTGTCCTGAGTCCTGTATGGTAAGGAGTTGGGGGTGGTTGTTTTCAAAAGTTTGTCTTTTACTCTGTGGGGCTATTTGGCTGTATTGCAGGCTCACTTTCTGTTCAGATTTGTGGGCTGCTTGTCATTTATAGTGTGTTCACTATTATTACACTGTTTTGTGTGTGTTTTGTCCCATCTGTAAACATGTCAGATAGGGAAAAATTAATGCGTGGTAAGGCTGGTGTTTCACCTGTGTGGTCTGTCATGTGAAGTTACCATCAGGACAGTCAGGCGGGCAGGCTGACGCAGTCCTTAGAGAGCATACCGTGTAAAACAACGGCTGCTGGTTCAGATACCGCAGATCCTTCTTGGGCTCTGTCTCTCTAATACGGTGGCTGAACTTGCTCACTTGGTGCGGTTACAGCCTGTGGCCGCTTCATCTGCTAATTCCGCTTCCACTGTAGCGAATTAAATAGGTTTGCTAAGTCAGGGTTTGACTGTTTCTACACCCGGCGGAATCTGTAGAACCAGCTTTGGTACAGGGACTTACATCCTCTGTACAGGGTTTACTTTGGGTTACTACCTCTTTACAGAGGATGTTGCATTCTGCTGCACCGTATTCCCCACGTAAGCGTAAGAAAGTGGTGGCATCCCTTCAGGGAAATGAGTCAAATTCTAACTGTTGTTCCCAGAAGGAGGGTAATTTAGCGGTGGATTCTGACATGGATGCTCCGTCGGTGTTGGAGCAGGTTCTTTATGATTGTCAGAGGGTGGAGAAATGAATACAGGCTGTGCGTCGGGTACTTATTTTTCCTGAGGAAGAGGTTCCTGACACTGTAAAGGCTTCTCTCTTTCCGCGCCGGGAAAAATAAATCTTTCTCTTTCCCGGCTTCTTCCCAATTGGAAGATTTGTTGTCAGAGCCTTGGCTTTCCCTGATAAGAGCTTCCAAGTATCTCGGTGACTGCAGTCGTGTTATCCTTTTTCTCCTGAAGTTCTTGCTAAATGGGTAAGGCAGAGCCGTAACTAGGGTGGTGCGGGCGGTGCCATCGCCCCAGGCGCAAGCCCAAGAGGGCGCAGCAGCCGCCCGCTACCTTCCCCTACCCACCGGCATATTAAAAAAAAAAAAAAAAAAATTGCAGCCGTGTCAATAAAGTTAATACAAAAGGACAAAAAAAAAAAAAAGTCACCTGATCTCCCGGCGGCTCTCGGCAGTCTCCTCGCTCCCACTGAATGTACAGTATATTTTGTCAAAGACAAAAAATGGATTTCAGCACATCCCCCTGATGAAGAGACATGTAGGAACTCGAGTGCTGTTATTTGGTTCTCAACCTCTACTGCTCAAGATGTGTTATTCTTCCTGTCTCCCAATCATTCAAAGCAATTGTGAACTAGTGGCAGTCAATAGTTATGTCTGGCTCTAGGCTAGTGTATTAACTTCATTATTACCCTACAGCTGTTTTTGCAATCTTTTATTGTGTTTTGAATCAGTTTCTTGAAGAATAATACAGTTTTAAAATATACTGTTAACGCTCCATACTTTGTTCTGTTTTATGCCTGAGTTTATATACATGTCATCTTGATGTGCCATTAATGTACTACTGAGGCACTGTTAATCCTGAGGTATCACACATCTGAAATCCTTACATAACTATCGAAATACTGTAGGTCTTTATCGAAACTTCCATCCGTTATGTGCAGTAGTGGATCCACTTTATTTGACACGCTTCCCCATATGCGTGCTTCAGCTTTTATCTTTTCACCAAGTTTGTTGAAAGTGCTAGCCATGCTAGCGGGGTGCTAGCCATGAAAATGTCAATGAATGAGTCCTTTATAGGTAGATGTACATGAAAACCATCATAAGAGAAGTACAGATTTGGATTGCTAGAAATGATTGAATTATCACAAATAGAAAGAGTAGCAAAGAAAAATGCGGTCCTCTTTAGGTGACATTAATTATCTCTATATAAATCAGGACAATGAAACTAGTGACTAAGGAAGCCAATGTGTGTCTACAACTACAGTGAGAGAAGAAAAAAACTAGGAGAGTGCTGCAATACTTGATACTAATCTAATAGAACAAATATTATATCTAACATACCGATGAGGGAGACTTTAGGGAATAATGATCACAATATGATCACATTTGCATATAGATTGATAAAAACATTTTTTAAGGGAACTGCAAAAACTAGGAATTTTAGAAAAGCAATGTTTAATCAGCACAAAGAAAAACTACCATCTACCCACAAAACTGTTTTTTCAACTGTATTTAGGACTACATCCCAGTCCGAATCTGCACACAATTGCTCGACCACGTTACTGTCCAATGCCCATGTTAGAACACGCCTTCCCTCCCCATCACACCTTTTCATGCAAAAGGAATTCTAAGTGGCAGATGCAGAGCCGTAACTAGGGTGGTGCGGCTCTGCATATTCCCCTACCTGCCGGCATATTAAAAAAAAAAAAAAGAAAATTGCAGCCGTGTCAATAAAGTTAATAAAAAAGGAGAAAAAAAAAAAAAGAAAGTCACCTGATCTCCCGGCGGCTCCCGCCAGTCTCCTCGCTCCCACTGAATGTGACGTTGTATTCAGCGAGGAGCACTGCTGGGGCAGAGGCAGCGTAAAAGCACAGGACACAGGACGGGTAAGTAAAATTGTATTTATATTATGTGTGTGAGGGCAAGCTATGTATTTTTACTCAGCTCAGGAGGTCACTCAATATTCAAAAGCCAGCATTTTTTTGCAAAATGCCTTTTACAACAATCCAGTAACTGTTTTACTAAACAATTGATCTATAAGCGATCTGGAATGTACCCAAAGTGCTTATTTATTAACTTATCCAGCAAGTTAGTAGGTCAATTGTATTTTAGAAAAAAAAGTAAAATATAAAAAAAAAAAAAAAAATTTGTGTTCTGCAAAATTAAATATCCTTTTTGTTTGTGGGCGCTTGTGAGTGCTAAAGGAGGCACACTGGTGAACATTTATTTTCTTTACTACCCTCTGACCTATAAGATCTGTTTTGTTACTTGACCTAATATTCCCATCTTGCCTCTTTTTAGTGTATTATATTAAAATAGCAATGTATGTCATAGGGCTTCTCCTTTCTATATAAAAAAAAAGCTAGCTTAATGGAATCCCACCAGTGTGTGTGGGTGTGTGTGTGTGTATATATATATATATATATATATATATATTATTATATATTCTTTCAGTAAAGTGCTAGCCACACCCACACATTAGGTTGGCCACACCCACTTGTCAAATGCCACTCCCACTTAGATGGGGGGCGCCGGTGCCCTGTCTCGCCCAGGGCACTAAAATGTCTAGTTACGGCACTGGGGTAAGGCCACAACGTATGGATGCTGCTGTTGCAAGGTTAGCCAAGCTAACTACTATTCCTATTTCAAATGCAGCCACTCTTTAAGGATGATCTACTGTAAGGTTGAGCCCGTCTTTAAGTCCATTTTCGTGGCAGCAGATGCCTCTTTGAGGCATGCTTTGGCATCTGTGTGGGTTAACAAGAATGTAGAACGCTGGTCAGAACAGCAGTCTGCAGGTTTGTTGGCAGGCAGGCAGTCCTCTTAATTTACTCCACTAATGGAAGCAGTTCAGAGGGTGACAGATTATTTTTAAAAGGCTGCTATGGACGTGGGACTGATTGGTTCATGTATTTCTGCCGCTGCAGTTTCGGCTTAAGTCCTGGAAGGCTGATGTGGAAAAAGGCTCTTGAGACCATACTTTTTCTGGGGGTGTTTTCTTTGGACCTCAGCTTGACTCCTTTATCAGTCAAGCAACAGGAGGAAAGAGCACATTTCTCCCTGCTAATGCTCCCAAACAAAGAATAACCCAATTTCGGTCCTCAGGAAGGTTTTCGGGGTCTGAAGACAAGCAGTTCACATAACGGGCATTTTGCTCCTCCGCTGTTGTCAGTGGTAGGAGCCCGTCTTTTCCTCAGGAATCATGTGATTTCTGTCTCCCACCGATGTCAGGGTTCGGGGGGTGGTGGACCAGGGATACAAGATCGATTTTGCTCGGTCTTCCTCCCAGATGGGTCTTTTCCACAAGGCTTCCTTATTGTCCACGGAAACGACTGGCCTTACGACAAGTAATTCAATCACTCCTTTCTTTCGGAGTGATTATTCCGGTGCCAGATTCTAAAAGAGGTTTGGGTTCTTATTCCAAATTTTTTTCTCGTGCTAAAACCAAGACTGTTCATTCAGACCAATTCTGAATCTGAAATCTTAGAACACCCAGGTCAGAGTGCCCAGGTTCAAGATGGAGTATTTGCGCTTGGTCAGTCACGGCATGGAACAAGGAAAATTTATGGTGGCTATATCTCCATGTGCCTATCTGGAAGGGTCATCAGTCTCTTTTTGAGGTTTGCTGTTTTATCAGAGGTCTTCCAATTTCGGGCTCTTCTCTTTGGTTTGGCCACGGCCACACGTATCTTCACCAGGATCATGGTGGTCGTGGCTGCTCTGCTAAGGTCCAAGGGGATTAGAATCATCTCTTACCTGGACGATCTTCTCTTAAGGGCAGACTCTCCAGAGTTGCTTCTGTCGCAAATCCAAGTAGTAATCTAGACTCGAGTCTGACGGTTGGATTCTCAACTTTAACAAGTCGAAGTTGATCTCATCCTAGCGGATGTTCTTTTTGGGTCTTTTATTCGACACCCAACAACAACGAGTGTTCTTACTAACCAGGACAAGATTCTAGTCTTGCAGAACATTGTGAAATCTCTGTTGGCGGCAAGGCAGACTTCGGTGCATTTCGCCATGAGAGTTTTGGGCAAGATGGTATCTACTTTCGAGCTGGTCCAGTTTGCTCAGTTTCAGGCACGGTAGTTCCAGTTCGAACTTCTGTCGCAATTAAACAAATCACATCTGATTCTGGTGGGCCAGGTATTCCGCATGTCTTCGCAAACGAGTCAGTTGCTTCTTTGGTGGTTACAGAATCTCGCCAGGGGGCGCAAATTCTCAATTTGGAATTGGACTTTTATCACGAAGGATGCCAGCCTTTGAGGTTGGGGGGCCATCTGTCTTCACGCACGGTTTCAGTGTCTTTGTACTCAAAGACAATCCAAGCTTCCAATCAATGTCTTGAAACTGCGAGCAGTGTTTCATGCTCTTATATGCGCGAAACACTTGCTGCAGGCAATGCCAATGAAGATTTAGTCACACAATGCCAAGTTAGTGTCATACCTCAAGCATCAGGGCGGCACCAACAGTCCTTTGGCCATGCGGAAAATGTCTCTCCATCCGGAGATGTTTCATCAGTTGGTGGAATGGTGCGGTCACGCGGATGTCGACAGGATGGCATTCCGGTTCAACCACAAAGATTCCTCTTTTCTGCTCCCGCACAAGAGATCCCGTGGCTGTTGCGGTAGACGCCATGTCTGTCCCTTGGTGGTTCTGCTTTCAGGTCCCTTTTGTCATCTAAGTTTACAAGCCATGATTCGGAGAGCTAAGGGGTTTTCCGAACGTGTGGTGGAAACCTTGCTTCGGGCTTGGAAACCAGCTTCTGCAAAAGTCTATTAAGTTTAAAAGACATAAATTGGCTGGTGTGAAAAGAAGAAATATCCTACTTCTCTTCGCTTGGCCAGGTTACTTAGGTTCGTGCAGGACGGGTTGGATGCAGATTTCTGTCTCAGTTCTCTTAAGGGTCAGGTATCAGCAGTTTTCGGTCTTCTTTCAAACAAGACTTGCTGTCATACCTGATGAGCACACTTTCAGGGTGTACTCCATGTACATCCTCTCTATATTCCTACGGTAGCTCCATAGAATTTGAATTTGGTGTTGAATTCTTTACAGCATCTGCCTTTTAAACCTTTGAATACAGTGGAATTTAAATTTCTAACCTGGAAAACGGTTTTGACGATTTCTATGGCATGCAGAGTTTCAGAGCTGCTTTATCTTCCAAGTCTCCTTGTTTTTCATAAAAACAGGGAAGTTCTGTGAACCAAGCCCTCTTCTTCATAGGGTTTTGTCTGGATTTCATCTAGATCAGGACATTGTCATTCCGGCCCTGACTTATTTTATTTCTCCGGTTAACAATTATTCTATTTGTTATCTTGATGTGTTCTGAGCTTTGCCAATTTTGGTGTATAAGTCTCAAATGGTCCACAAGACTGAGGATCTTATGATTCCCTATCATGCTCACAACAGAGGCTAGACAGGTTTTAAAGTCTCTTTTGCTAGCTGGATTACGGCTGTTATCCGTCAAGCTTATAGTAAGGCTGGGGAGCCTATCCTAGATAATTTGAGCGTGCACTCTACAAGGTCTGTAAGTGATTCCTGGGCACCACGCCATGGTGCCTCCAGTGAACAGCTGTGTAAGAAGGCCACGTGGTTGTCTGTACACACATTCACTAAGTTTTACAAGTTTAATGTGTTTGCATCCAAGGATGCAAGTTTTAGAAGAAAAGTGCTTCGGGCCGTTTCTTCTGAGCGTTCCCTCCCGTGAGGCAGCTTTGGGATGTCCCCAATGTCCCTGGTGTCCCCCAAAGGATGACAGAAAATTGGATTTTTATACTTCCGTAAAATCCGTTTCTCTTAGTCCATTGGGGGACACCGGGCGCCCACCCTTAACGCTCTAGTTTCTCCTACTGTTTGACATGTTGTCTTGTTGTTAAAGAGAATGTTGTTGTTAATTTTATTCTCTTTTCCTGTTTGATCTCTATCTCCCCTTTCTGTGGGCTTGGTTAAACAAACTGAGGCTGAGACAGGAAGTGGGGTACAGAGGGGGCAGAGCTAGGGCTTAGTTAAACAGAAGTTTAAAGTTCCAGTTTGCCCTGTCCTACTCTATACCCCAATATCCCTGGTGTCCCCCAATGGACTAAGAGAAACGGATTTTACGTTCGTATAAAAATCCAGTTTTCTGAGAAGGTTATCCAGACTATGATCAGAACTAAGAAACCAACTTCTAAAAATTTTCAGTGTTGAAGCTGTACATAGACTGGTGTAAAAGACAAAGTGTTCACACTGCTTTCTTTAGATTGACTAGATTATTGTCATTCTTACAGGATGGTCTGGAAAAGGATTGATGTTTGCTTCTCTCGAGGTTCAGATATTGGCAATATCAATCTTCTTCCAGAGCAAACTGGCCACTATACCGGATGTCCAGACCCTTCTTCAGGGGGTTCTTTATGCACCCTTGTTATTACCTGTAGCCCTGTGGGATCTGAATTTTATTCCTCTCAGCACTACAATATTCACCCCTGCCTGAAATGTATCTTTTTATTATTTTTTTATTTCTGTAAGACGAGTGTCCAAATTGGCTGCCTTGTGATGCAAGTAACCATTTATTATATTTCACAGAGCTGTTCTGGGCACCAGGGCTTCTTTCCAGCCCAAGGTGGTTTCAGCATTCCATATCAATCAGGATATTATTATACTGGCAATAGGACAGGACCTAGCATCTACAAGAGAAGAATCGATTCGCCTGTTGGATGTCATTAGGGCTTTAAGTTCTATGTAGACCAATCCTCTTCCTTGTGAAGAACAATCTTGTCCGCTACGATGCACACAATAGGATGGCCAGCAAAGAAGCAAACCGTTGCTAGGTGAATCAAATCTACTATCCATCAGGCTTATATCTTAGAGGGAACTCCCAGTTCCTCAAGATATTACAGTATACTCTGCCGGGTCAGTAAGCGCCTCCTGGTCAGCGCGACATGGAGCCGTTGAACAATTGTGTCGGGCAGCAATCTGGTCCTCTTTACACATTTTCTCTAGATTTTACAAGTTCTACATCTTTGTTTAAAAACACGCTAGTTTGGGCATAAAGGTATTGCGACCCAACACTAGGGTCAGCTGTGGATCGTCCCCAAGGTGAGCCGTGTCCTCCAACTGGAACAAATGAGGAAAGTGGATTTTTTTGTACTCACTGGAAAATCCATTTCTTTGAATCCATTTGGGGGACACTGCGTTCCCACACTTATGTACTTTTGGTTTTGGTTCTACGGTTCTTGTTTGTGGTTTACTTAAGTCCTATCTGTAGGGCTTTGGGAGTGAAAAACTGAATAACCTTTGTACAGGGGACATAGATGGGTAGATGGGACAAAGTAGGCTATAGCTGATATTTTTTTAGTACCTTACTCCTAAGTGCCCACTATACCCCAAGGCAAGCAGTGTCGCTCAAATGGATTTTACAGTGAGTGCAAAAAAATCCTCCTTATATCGGCTTTCCCAGTAGCTCGGGATCAATGGGACGTGTCTGGCTGAAGAGGCATCATGTCATTGGATGTGAGCCAGTCCCATAAGTCTTGCTTTTAATCAAATGGCCCCTACTTCAGCCAGGTACCTCCCAACTGCTGCTGTGCTTCTCAGTCAGTTATGTATGTATGTTCTGATTCGGCCAGCAGTGTCCATGCCATTTAAACAGACTCTTCTGAAGGGACTGGATGATGTTTATTTGTTGCCAAGTTGGACCGATTTATTTATTTATTTTTTTGTGGATCACGGGCTAACTGCATTTGTTAATGGGCATAACTTCAGCCGCTGTTTTTGTTGGAAAGTTTTGTAAACCAAAAAATCTTTAGCCATATTTATGATACATTTCAATGAGGGATGGAAAGAAAGATAAAAAGATTCAACCAGAAAAAAATGTTAACTGAAACTATTGTCAGATGTAGATTTTCATTTTTGTTAAAAGTACTAGCTCTAGAATTTTTTTTTATTTTTTTATTTGCCTAATGCAAATGTTACTTAATAGCTAATTCACTTTGCTGGAGTTCTAAAAAATGTCACGCCTATTTGTAAAGTTTCCCCTTCACATAAGAGCCACTGGTTCAGTCTGAATGAAAACCCGCTGTGCTACCCAATGCATGTAATGGTTTATTTTATGCAATAGAGATACTTAAAATTCATTACATGTATATTTGGATACTGGTCTGAAAATTTAGATCAAATAATAAGGTATGCAATTACGAAACATTTAAATCGGTAATATATTCATTATTTTTATATAATATATATATGTATATATACTGTATAGCTATATTTTATGATCATATACACTGAAGTAAGATTCAAGACTACAGAGATTAAATCATTCTTACATGTTGTATTATCCTAAAAGTAAGTGCGCATTATAATCAATCATTTCATGTGTCATTTGCTTTTGCGATTGTTTCAAAATCACACTTTAAGGAAATAATGTTGTGCATGGGTAACGTTAGTCCTCTATGGTCCTCTTTTATAATGCAACTGCTTGGTAGGTAGCCTAGTGCTTGAGGCTGTTTGGGCCTAATTTGGGGTGTGGCCTGGTTTGTAGAACCAAAAATAACTGCAGGAAACATCAGCATCATTGTTTGTCACAAAAGTCTGCAGCACTGGAAGTTACAAATTATGCAAAATACAACAACATAAAAACGTATAGATTAGGTTGATGGAGATACAGGCAGGGCCGGTGCTAGGGTCCACGGCGCCCTAGGCATTTTTAAAAAAGCGGCTCCTCCCTCTTCTCCTTACCTTGTCTCACCACCGCCGCCTCTCTGCTCCGTCTCCTCCCCTCCACTCACTGACACTAGTAAGTGGAGGGGAGGAGACGGAGCAGAGAGGCGGCGGTAATGACAAAATAGCCTCTCCCCCCCCCTCCCCTCCCCGTGCATCTGAATGCTGTGCGGTGGCCGTGACAGGTATGGTCAGCGGTCGCCGCACAGTTTTTAAGTATTTTAGAATTCTGTGTCGCCCTCCAGAGCCCGGCGCCCTAGGCAAGTGCCTAACTGGAACGACCTCCCTCGCTCCATTCGTCTCTCACCCAATCTGTGCTCCATTAAGCGGGCTCTTAAAACTCACCTGTTCCTTAAGGCCTACCAACCATCCACTTAACCTCTCACCTCCTCTGGTTCTCCCCTGCCCCCTTTCTCTCTCCCCGTTGCTTCACTGGCTCCCTTATGTACCTGATTCTGTTTACCCTCCCTTAGGATGTAAGCTCGTATGAGCAGGGCCCATCTTCCCTCCTGTCTCCATACCTGTTCTTCCACTCCGTCTCTACTGTATCTGCCTGCCTGGAGTTTCTGAAGTACTGGTACTTTGTGTTTGTTGTTCTGTACTGTCTTACCCTGTATAGTCTACTGTTTGTACCATGTACGGCGCTGCGGAAACCTTGTGGCGCCTTACAAATAAACGATAATAATAATAATGGGAGCGCCGGGCCTGGATACAGGCATGAGACAGGGTAGTGAGGGGCCTGCATGTGAGAGTTTTCATCCTAGAAGGAGAGGTCAATGCTGAACCATAGGAGCTTGTGATGTGCTGAGTAGACATGAAACTTTAGCTTGTAGAACATGCAGAGGGAGAAGTGTTCAGGTGACGAGGCTAGGACAGGTTATATTGAAGAGGTGATATTTGAGAGAACGCTTGAATGTTAAAAGGGGGCTGAGGTCCGGTCAGGTGGGGGTAGAGTGTTCCATAAGTGGGGAGCAGCACTGGAGTTGTCTTGGGAATAAATTTATCAAGCTGCAAATCTAAAAAAATGGAGATGTTGCCTATAGCAACCAATCAAATTCTAGTCATCATTTATTTAGTACATTCTACAAAAGGACAGCTAGAATCTGATTGGTTGCTGCAGGTAACATCAGTTTTTTTTTTTGTTTTTTTTTAAACTGGTTGTTCCATCCTCTTTGACTTCAAAACTGGGGGCACACAAACATGCATGATATAAAGTTGTAAGAAAACCGTGCTCAGATTCTAGTCAATCCCACCATAAAGAAGTGATTGTATTAGTTGCAGTGTAACATGTCTCATTGTTCTGACAGCAGTATTTAGTTAGAAGTTTCTAAGGAGTTTCTTCACACACAAGAATGATACACCCTTACTTTGGAGGAACACTGTTCAACTGAAATATGTAAATTTGACATATAGTAGCTGTGTGTATAAGAATAGGGCTTTTTTGTTTCTTTGGTTTTTATAAAGTGCAGGGGTTTGATTACAGCAGTTTGTTAGGTACTGCTGCCAATGAGGAGGTTTAGTCTGATGCTAAAATCTCCTCAACATGCTTTAAAGTGCATTCAAACAGGACTCTATGGGCTAGATTTACTAAGCTGCGGGATTGAAAAAGTGGGGTTGTTGCCTATAGCAACCAATCAGATTCTAGCTGTCATTTTGTAGAAGGTACTAAATAAATGAAAGCTAGAATCTGATTGGTTGCTATAGGCAACATCCCCACTTTTTCAAACCCGCAGCTTAGTAAATCTGGCCCTAAATATAATTTTACAAAAATGTTCTGAATAGAGATTGCAATGTTCAATTATATCCGTATATCTGCTATCAATTTGCTCAAGGTGATTACACTAGTTATTGAAAGAATAGGTTCACATACTTTTTCCAACATCAATTTAATGTTGGATCACTTTTGACATTAAATTGATGAAGTATATCTTTTTGTGTTTTATTTATTGAGTTCTCTTTATTTTTATGACTTGAGGAAGAATTGAACACTTTTAGGGTCACATTTATGTTATTTTCTGACATCTAGCACCACCATTTGCACTTAATCGTTCGTACTGCTGTTGCTTCATTAGCAGTAGAAGCATAGTTTCAATACTTCAAATCAAATGTGGTTTAATGGAATACAACTTTTGTTCTCTGAGAATTGTTTGTTATTTTGACTAGTTTGATTTTCAATACTTTAAAAGTCTGACAGCACAATCCTTGTGTAGGAGTTGTGGGATGTTCTTGAATACCTTACATGGTACTGCCTTATTAAATGCTGGAACAAAAAACAAAATCTCACTGGTGCACTATTTTCTTATGGGGCATGTATTGCTGTTTAGTTTTACCATTGGGAATTTGGAGAATTTTTCAGAATATCTATTCTACTTACTTGCAGACATGGGTTCTATAGTAGCTTGTAGCGTGATAGTGTGTCTTTTAATCAATGGTGTCAATTATGTCAACTATTTTATAGCGGCATTTTGCAATTCACTTTTTACATTCATATATTCTGTCAAGCAGAATAGATGCCTAATGCTACAGTCATTTATGGACTTTACCAGTTATCATTCAATATAAAAACCAAGTTGGTTTATATGGAGCTACTAATGTTCAAAAATAAATTTACGATTTCCTGTTTGATAGCAAAGAAAAATTGCTATTCACAGTGGAATGTAAGCTAATATAAACACAATGTCAAATATATCAAGTTCTAATAAGATATGGGAACCTTTTACATATATGTTTGTGAAAGTTAACTGAATCTCTCTCTCAAATGGGAATTTCTATTTTTTCATTCACTATACGTAGCTTACATTAGCAAAGTTATTTATATTTTGACCGAATCATAATTAGGACTTATTTGTTTAGGTCAACTTGTTTAAATGAACTGACATCTCTGTATTAGGCTCTCTAGTCTCAAAATATTTTCCTTAATTGTGTCTATTAAATGGCTTTGTATATGCTAGACACAGTTTTATTTTATTATTTTATATATGCTGGGAACATACACCGCAAATTCTGTCATTTCCAAACCCTGTCACCGGACCAAGCCTACAAGTTGTACTGAGACGTTTGCCATATGAATAAGACTGACAGGAGGGCCTTGGCACTGCGCGAAAGTTTAAGAATACCTTTGCAGCAGCTAGAAGTCCTGCAACTAAACCATTTTATATGATCTTTTATATGTTTACATTACATAGCGCCAAAGAAATAATGAAAAAGTGGGTTGGAGTGCCTTTACAAAGTAACTACAAGAAGTAGACATTTATGGCTGTTCATGTGCATTTTATTTAGAATAACCTGGGCGAATGAAACACAAATTTTCATTTTTTTACAGGTATAATCCACAATTTCAGCAAACAAAACCATGAATTCATTAACTGCAAGTGCAAATTTCATACATGACAAATGTGAATACACTGCACTGCTGACTAGCAAAGGGACACAAAATACATTCAATGTATTTTTACAAATACTGCTGAATTATCAATATGTGCACATTTGTTCTACGGACCCCAGTTATGTGAGTTTACCAGGATAGGCCTGTTTTAGACATAGTGTCCTTATTCATGGTGCATATTCTCTCTGAATTCAGTGATTAGTGGAAATATGAGCAAACTTTATATCGGTTGCTTCTCCCAGTTTTCTATGTGTTTATCTTTTTCACAATCATTAAAGGGCGTCACTATAATACACACAATTTTTCACAATAAAGTCTTTTTAAGTAGCAAGAACTTTTTTTTTTTTTTTTTAAATTAAATAAACTACTGGAGAAGCTGTAAGTGGTTCCTTTTTAGGATGATCTTATGCTAAAGATCTGAAAATAATTATTTATGTTGCCCTCCTCAATGAATGAAACAAGGTGCTATCTGCATATATTTAAGTAAATATATAAAAATTAAGTAAAAATAAATCCATTTAAAATGGGTTACAATTTCTCTAACTAGTTGTTTGTTATAGAGTTAAGAACAATCAGTTGTTTACCATAAGCAAAAAGTACTGAGTCACATTTTTCAAATCATTTTAAATTCTTAAGGGAAATATATTGGAATTTTAAAGCCTAGCAGTTTGGTTTTAGTCTACCATTGTGTTACACAACGTCCCAAAGCAAGTTATGATTATATATTTTAACAGGTTATAACATTTACACAGTGCCTAGTTCACAAACTTGCAGTCAGTTGGTAATTACCTTATGTAATTGATTTTGGTTATAAATAGCCATACATTTGCTACATACATTGAGTACTGGGCAAACGGCTCTCAGTGTATGCAGCAAACATATTATTCTATGAACTAAATTCTCTTGTTGAGCTATGGGAGGGACTGGTTTTCGTCTACCATGACAGTATCCATTTAGCAATGAGGACATAAATGATTGAGTAAAAAGAAAAGTTCAGACAAGCAAGGTAAACTAATGAATAGCAGTTCCCTCTGTACTATAAAATAACGTTTTGTTTTGTTTATCGAGGACTTAGCATGTTAAACTGAAAACACTAAACTGTATTCAAAGTGACCCTCAAATGTGATACATACTGTGTTCTTACCATTACGCATCTGGATGCTTAATATACAATATAGCGGTTACCAGCCTTCTATATACATTTTTTGATAGCTCCCGAATTTGCCAGAGTCATTTAAATCCAGAGCCCATGGATAACCAATGATTGAAAAAGTCTGACTTGTACTAATTCACAATTAAATATAACTTCAACATTACAAGTGAGATATGAGAAGTGGGATCTTGATGCTTTCTTTTCGACCTGTCTCTCTTGCTTGAGAGAAGCAATTTATTTTCTTTATTTTTTTTAATAAACATGGTTAGTTATATTTTTGTGACCGATTTTTCAGAACTAACTGTATTTTGTTCCTGGTGCTCCCAGGGGATGGGATCATTGTCGTGATCAGATGGGTGGGCTTCTCTTTCATGCCAAAACTGTTCTACATCTGGCAGGACAGGGTTTTCTTTACTGTCTGGGCTTCCAATATTTTCCTGAGAATATGACTTCTCTACAAAGCCATTCGTTGGATGCTGTTCGGGATCAGGACCTGGAGATGGAGTAGAGTCTGGTAGGACCTCGGAATTCAATGCTCCCTGGTCTGGGCTATCATGCACAGCTAACGATTTTTTGGACGTCAAACGTTTCCAAACATCTTTGAAACCTTCTTTAAATTCTTCTGACATAACCAAAAAGATCAGAGGATTGATACAAGAGAGAGAGAACATAGAGATTTGAGCTAAGCTCACGAAAGCTTGTGGTGGAGGTAGAGCACCCGGGGGCTGATGCCAAATCCATAGCCATGATATCCACTCTGGGAGCCACATTATAGCAAACGTGACGCTAACACTCAGCAACATCATAGTCAGCCTTTTGGATCTGATTTGATTTCGTAGATTTTGCGTTTTTGTCCCTCGGCGTTGGCACTGTGCATGTGCTCTCCAGAAGTAGAAGAAAGCAATCGTGAAAGGGATGCAGTACACAACGATTGGATAAAGTTTAACGAAGATCGCCATCAGTTCCTGTGCCTGGACTGGTATGCTTATGAGGCAAACAATTGAGCCGTCGATTTGCTTTGCATCTGTGAAAAACCATTCGGGTAATGGCAGAATTGCAGCTACTAGCCAGGTGCACATCATGACTGCACATATCGCCAGTTGGCTGATGTTCACTTGTTTTGCAGGGTTGCTGGCATACAGAAAACAAGCACTGGCCACTATAGCGATGGTAATACTCTTGGCAGACATACAGCTATGTGTGAACCAATCTGCTGTTCTGCACACAAACCAGCCCAAATTTAAAGTAGACCTTGAGTATGCTGCGGCTCTAAATGGCACCGAGAACATCAGCAGGAGGAGGTCTGAGAAGCTTAAATTCAGGATCAACGAGTGGATCAAGGAAGGTTTCGCTTTTCTAGCATTGTGAAGGAGAATTGCGATCACACACAGGTTACCTACAAGTCCTATTAAACAGATCAAAACTAGTAAGGTGGGTATGACAAAAGTCCATTCATCTACTTGCAAGGGCTGGAATCCTCCAGCGTAATGCGTTTCTCTAGGCAGGGAGCTGTTCATGGTGCTGACATTGGCTGGTGTTTTCTCCATCTCCTGTTGAAGTGAAAGGAACAAGTCTGCGTAGACTGGAGCTGCCTCAATATTTCCACACCTTCAACTGGCAAATGGACTAAACACGAAACAGTCATTTAAGTGTGTGTTAGGGAGCGCATTCTGTTATATACCTGCTGAGGTTTTGATTGACAGTCTCCAGCCAAACCTCATTGGACTCTTAATATTAGCAATTGTTGTTTAACATGTCGCATTAATTAAGGGTCTTCCCTATCAATTATTTATAGTTCTATTTGGAAGTCCTTAAGGACAAGCGTGCTCACTCAAGGCTATTTTATGCTTGTATACTGAACATGCACTTAGCAGTCAGAATTGTTTCAAAATAGTAAACGTTTCTTTAACAACCTATTAGGTAACTAGTAGTAAAAGCCCAACAGCTGATTTCTCCTTCAACAGGAGAATAGAAAAGCAAGAATATGAATATCTACGGTTGTGTTACTAACACACTCTTGAAGTCACCTAGTAATACAATTCATGCAAATAACAGTTACAAATATAAAAAAAATCAAACATTGATGCTGAAGTGCATTGTAGGTATTTGCTTGTATATGAACTGTATATTATAGGGATGTATTATATGCACATAAATGTTTTCCCAAGTACTGCATATTAAAGGGTTGTATTATATGTATATAATAGCTCTTTCATGTAGTGTTGATTTAACAATATTTACTTGATCTAAAATATAAGTATTAGTAATAAGTGTAAATAAAGCTGCACTGGTTTTCTATTTAACGTTCAATGTCAGGACAGGTCTAATTAACCACTGAATGGTGTATTTATAATGACCTTTGATGCTACAGAAAGTGTGTAAAAGTCAATTCAACAAAAAGCACTGTGTCTATTTATCACTTAAGGTGTGTTTATCCACCCATCTCAGATTTTAACGAAATTTCTTTAGTTAATAGAGGATGTCCAAAAAACTATTTCTGCCAAATATTTCAACAGTCTGACCATTAGTTCCCAAAGCATTGATTTTTCAATGTATTCAACATTTTACTAATTGCGGCTTATTTATTCCAATTCATTTGAATCCTCATTTATTTATATAGCGCCAACATATTCCGTAGCGCTTTACAATTGGGAATAAACATTGTAAACTAATAAACAAACTGGGTAAAACAGACAAAGAGGTGAGAAGGGCCTGCTCACAAGCTTACAATCTATATTATCACTGGTGTTTATAAAGGAATTGCCATGAAATTTGAACCTATCACCAATCACATTATTTTTCCTTTGTTGGGAACCTGTTGTAACGGTCTGTAATTTTCCTTAAAGTGTCAGCAGACAGTGTATACTGCCTTCCAGTACTTCCTTGGAAAGTAGGCACTTCCGTTCCACAGAGGATGTGAATAAAATGAACAAAACACTTATCATCTCTTGAAGGCCAAGACAACGAATTTGTTGATTGGTTTCGTTTCATGAAGTGTACCAGCACATCTTGTTCCTCCTCATTATATTGAATAATATACCCAATAGTGCTGCTACGTATGTTTTAGGTTGCAGATCATTTTCTGTCTACAGTTTTTGTGACTGTGGTCGTAGTGACACTTCGGGGCATATTCAATTGTTGGCGGAAACGCCGAAAATCGCGCGGTCCGCGCATGATTACCGTAATTACGGTAATCGTGCATGGAAAAACAGTTAATACGGTAATTTAGTCGCTGGATTTCAGCTCGCAGCTCCCTGAGCCGCGAGCTGAAATCCAGCTACAAATTACAGTATTAACTTACTAGTTTTAACGCTGCGGGACTTCTAAAGAATTGAATATGCCCCTATCTCTGGTTCCTGCTGTCTTCATGTCACCTAATGACAAGCGGTATATGTGTAGCTCATTATTACTAATAGGCTGAAATCTGTGATGAGTACGTGTTCCTGCCACAGTCTTTGCTGTTTCTAGATGGCTATGGAGCTTGGTTTTACTGTCTTGTATTTCACTATGTGACACGTAGAAAAACTCAATGCCATGCACATTTTCATTTGTCCAGTTATACAGGTCCAAAAAAGGTGTCACGATTCTCTCTTAACTAAAAAAATTTCGTTAAAATCTGAGATGGGTGGTGGACATTTCATTTTTTGGGGGTGATCTGATGTGGAATGACCATTTAAAGAATTTACATACATTTCACTGAAGTTTTAGCAAAACACTACCTCAGACCAGGTGCAATCCACGATTTCCCAAGGAGCAAAATAACCAACATTGCCAATGTTACTGGTGGCTCAAAGAATTATATAAACCAATCAACAAACATGTCCATTTGGAAAAGTATGAGCCAAAGAGTGGTACTTTTGTCGGTTTTTTGTCTTTTTTTAATTTTTATTTTTTTATCCTTTTGCACTACAGTTGGTCAAGATTTTTTTTTTTACTTGGTCTATCACACATGCATTAGTTATTGGCTACCATTATTGTGCAGTGTCTAATGTGTACTGTATATTGCCTATATCTGTTTTCACATCTACTGTACAAGAAAAGTAAGTGCCATTTTGGTACAAATAGTGCTCAGAGCAGGCAGGAGCATATAGAATCATAGTAACTGGCCATACAAATATCATGATCATGACTTTTTAAGGATATGATTTTCCGCTTATAGCAAAATTTATGTGGGCATCAGCCATGGCAGTTGTAAATGGATATTACAGAAAACATATGGGTGATTTATATATAATTATTTTGTGTATGTGAATGTACAGTAATTTATGGTGATTATATTGATATTGTTGGTGAAATGTATATATATTTAGTAAGTCTTCTGTTTAAAGGGGTTGTCCCATTTAAATGGCAGATGACTTTATTTTGTTAATAAAATTTTATCTGGCTCTATTTTCCTTAGTTGATTGGTTTTTGAGGTGTGCATTCTCCTGTTCCAGGCTGTTACTGTTTATTTTTTTCAATACTTTCATAACTACTACTACAAACCTGAAATCCCATTATGTCTCAAGCTCTCTACAGCACATGTCATAAAGTGCGGTAGCAGACACACCCTTTCCTCATGTTGCAAACGGTTGGTTAGTTGTAGGTTGAATTACTTGAAAATGATGACTAATAATACTCCATTGGAAATTGATCAGATCAATATTGGGCAAGCTGAATACATGAACAAGAATACACAGAACATGCTAAGATCTTATCCACCTGAACAGTGTGACCTTTTCACTCAAAGCTCACCAATCGTCTGTGACCTGCTTAAGGAACAAAAAAAAAAAGAAGCATCAGAGTACACTGCAATGTCAAATTGTGCCTAGGGAATGACAAGGTATGAAAATCTGAGACCATGTGAGGAATTCAGGTTTTCTAATTAATTCTTTTTTTCTTTGAATTTTGGATTTTCTGGATTTGCAAAGTGAAGATATGTCTCTGAACATGGAATGGGAAATCATGAGAAAATTTCATGTGCATTGGGCTTTGTGATGGAACTGTTAGGGCTCACGACCACCAGGATGAGCTTTTAGAACGATAGTGTTGAGATCCCCACCTTTAGCAGCCGTCTTTCCCGTAGAGCTTTGTGTGCTCACAGGTACTTGGATGCCCCCAGGTCTTAAGCTCAGTGTAGTACAAGCTCATTTATGATGGCCGTAGCGCAGGTGGATCCGGAGGCGCTAGCCCGGGCTGGAGTGGGTGATCAGTGACAGGCCGAGGTCAGGAGTCGGTAGCAGATAGGCAAATGGGTATCCAAGCAGAGGTCAGGGTCACAAGCAAAAGAGTAGAGTCAGTATTCAAGCCAAGGATAAGGGCAACAGGCAAACAGGCAGGGGGCAGAGGAGAGCGAGCTGCGGCGGTTATGAGCACCGCTGCGGCTCATAACAGGAACGGACCATTTCACAAAGGTGTTCCAATTCTGTCTCATCATTTCACACTGTATTTGTGAAATCACATTTCATAGAATGTATAGTTTATAAAAAGAGCTAGAACAATGATGGTCAATACATAGTACTTTATGGTGTGGGTGGGGTGGGGTAGGGCAGGGAACACTTAAGCCCAATCTACAGAATCTCATGGCTAAATGTGGAATGAGAATATTTATCAGAATAGATTTGAAAATTTCTCTTCTAAGCAGTGTTTATCACACATCTCTATGCCTTGCAATAATGAATGTATAAATAACATTTAAGCAATACATAAAATGAACTCCATAAACTACACAAACAGGATATTATAGTCCAATTGCAGTGCATTAACCATTCATCACATCTGTCAATGTACGCTTGCAAGTTTGCTGGTGATGAGTGCAGACTAAAGTGGAAGAAGGTGATATTATCAAATGAATCATCCATCACCTTGTTCTCAAGAAACAAATGATTGCATGTGTGGTTCTGACCTAAGGAACTGTGCAGCCATGAGTGCTTGTTTCCAACATTAAAGGGTTCTGGTGGTTCCTTAATCTTCACCATTGTTTATTTGTATAGTTCAACATGACTCTTCAGGGCCAGACAGACAGTGTATAAAATCACACAAAATACAGATTGTACATAAAGACAAAACAAGCATATATGAGGTTGGCAGACATAAGCCAGAGACTAGAGAGAGCCCTGGTTGTGAGAGCTTACAGTCTTACAGAGGGAAAAGGCAGTGCTGGGAAAAAAAGGAGTTAGTGTGGCTCAGAGATGGGACAGTAGCTTGTAGAACATGCAGAGGGAGTAGTATCAGTTGGGGTTAGGATATGCTATAGTGAAGAGGTGGTTTTTGTGGGAATGCTTGAAAGTTTGAATGTTGGGGGATAATCTGGTCAGAGGGACTAGGAAGTTCTATAAGGAAGGAGCAATCTGGGATTAGTTTAGTAGGCTGCACTGAGATGTGATTCAAAGAGTAGATGAGGCGGAGATCAGAGGCAGATCTAAAAGTGTTAGTGTGATTATATCTCATGACAAGGTCAGAGATTTATAAAAGGAAGGAGTTGGGGAAGATTTTATACATGAGGGTGATTAGGTTAAGTTGAATTCTGGAGGTTATGGGGAGCCAGTGTAGAGATTTCCATAGTGATTTAGCAGTTATGGAGATCAGTCACACTGTGGTATTTAGGACAGATTTTGTAGGGGAAAGACTGGTAAGTAAATAAAGGTTGCAATAGTCAAGGTGGGAGATACAGGGCTTTGGTTACATCCGGAATGAGAAAGGGGTCTGTTTTGGAAATATTTTGGAGGTGGAGACAGCACAGAGGAATGGATGTGTGGAGGGAAGCTGAGGGCAGAGTTGAGGTTGACACAAGGACAGCGGGCTTGGAGACCTGGATGAATAGTAAGATGTTGATAACCAGGGCCTGATTAAGGGTTCCAGGTGCCCTAGGCTAACACACCCTTTGCCGCCGCCCCCCCCCCCCCCCCCCCCCCCCCAACCAAAATTAACGCACATTTTGAACTGTAAATCTGCAATTATGTCTAGATTTAGTACAAATTCAAATAATGATTGCTGGTACAAATTGTATTTTTATTTAAATTATATTTACTGCTTGCAGTAAATTAGAAATATCAAAGAATGGCAACAATAGAAAATTATAAATAATTATAAATTAAACAGTCAAACTCTCCAAATCTACAAATTACAAGTAAACGATAATAATAATAACGCACAAGGTAATGTTTTCTAAAGCACATAAAACGGCTAACAGGCTACATAAGTATATAAAAGAATTTAAACAAAACTTTTTTCATGTACAAAAGTGCAAAGAATTGTTGTAAATTGAATAATAATTTTACATCAAGCTCCTTTTTCTTGCTTTAGAAGTGGCAAACTTTTCTATTATATCCTCAAACTTCAAGTTCTGCAAGAAGTCACTTTCAATGAATAACAGAGCAAGAGCTGTGAGCTTTTCTTGATGTAAAGAAGACCGCAAGTAGTTTTTTACCCTCTTTAAAGCAGAAAAAGATCGTTCTCCACTACAGTTAGTGACTGCCATACTTAAAAAGAGGCGCAGTACTATTTCTACGTTTGGAAACATTGATTTTACATTACAGTTTTTTAGCAATGTCAAGAGTCTTGAGGCTTCTGAGCTATGTTTACTACTTTCTTGATGGTCGCTATTATGACCTTTCATAAAAGAGGCTAAATGGACACACTCCTCCGGAAGTACATTGTCCAAATCCGATTTGTATATTTGTAAGAGTTGCTTTGCTTTCGAATTTCGTCATTTTGCATATCACTTAAGTGCCATAAAAATCCAAACAGATTAAGTACCTCTGTATAAATTTCTCTCCTTTTCTCCAAATTAACCTTAAGTGCATCTATTGCGACATAATATTTCTCTACAATGAACGACTGCCTTCCATCAAATTCTGTGTTCCCACCAATACTTTCGTCAAATGGAACTTTCAGCTTCTTTTTCCTTCTCACATCTTTGTTGTACACATTTGACTCACATTTTTGTATTGCCTCTATTTCCAACCTCTTAAACTCCTCTTCATCACGAAGCATGATCAAAAAGGCGTCTAATGAATTATACAACCCAACAACTCTTGCCAAATCTGTACTTCTTCCTTGGATTTTTTCACTTACATCTTGAAACTTCCCCAAGACACTGTTCCAAAAAGAGATCATTATTGCCATTTCAAGGCTTTTAACTTTCTCCACCATTAGGTTAGCTTCATTTCGGACATCCTTTACTTGCCCTTCATCATTGCCTATCTCTTTTAATGCGGCAACGACTTCATGGTAGGATTTATGCAGAGCTTTACTTGCATCAGCACGGGCACTCCAACGTGTTTTTGACAGTGTTTTCAAAACAATCAAATCTGCTTTGAATTTGGCTAACAAAATCTCCCATCTGTGAGTGGAGGATGAAAAAAAATTGTAGAGCTGTTGTTGTAGTGCAAAGAAGGCAACGGACTCATTACTGCTTTCTGCAGCTGCGGAGCCTACAAGGTTTAAAGAATGTCCAGCACAAGGAATATAATTTGCTAAAGGATTCAGCTGTTTTATTCTAGATTGCAGTCCCTTATATGGTCCCGACATGTTATTGGCATTATCATAACTTTGGCCCCGATAATCACTCAAATTAAGGTGTAGTGATTCTATTGTAGACAGAACTGCTTTTTCCTTTTCCTCACCTTTGTGGCCACAATTAGGTATGAATGTAATGAAACGTTCAACTGGGGTGCCATCTGGCAAAACATATCTAACAACAAATGTTAGTTGGTCAGTGTGCGATACATCCGGTGTTGAATCAACGATTATGGAATAATATTTGGCCTGTTGTATTTCTGCAACGATATTATTTTTAACTTGCTCCGATAGTTGCAGAATAAACTCATCAACAATTGTGGAAGATAAGTAAGAAGGTACACCCCTTCCCTTATTCCCAAATCTAGCCAGATGATCAGCCATGAATGAATCAAATTTAGCTATCAATTCAAGACAACCCAGAAAATTTCCATTCTTTGAAGAACCAATAATCTCATTCTCTCCATGAAAAGGTAGTCCTCTGGAGGCTAAGAATTTAACAGTTTCAACAACACGTAGAAGTACATTGCGCCAATAGCTTACTTCTTCGTTGTATTGTTTAAATAACTGGATGTCCACTCTTTCGGAAAATTTACCTCTGTCAACATATTTTGCAAGACATTCTCGGTGTTCAGAAAGATTGTCATGGTCAGATATAGCATTATTGTTTTTCCAGTCATTAAATCCACTGGTAGCTAATAAAGTTGTGCCTCCATAAAGTTTGCAAGGAGCACAGAATACATGGCCAGTTGATATTGAATACACCAGCCAAGGTCGCTTAACAGTCTCGCCATTAGTAAGTTTTTTAGAAAAAGCAGCCTTAGATAAAAAATCGTTTCTGATTTAAATATTCCCTTTCAGATTTGGAAAAGTCTGCCTGATCGTTCTGCTTTATTCCATTGTGAGCAATAAAATCTCGTAGTTCATCACTCACCACCCAGAATGCTGGGTCATCAGAAGGATCAGAGAGCTTTAGAGCAGTTTCTGCTTGTTGAATATTAGTTACTGGGATGGGTGTCAGTGACTCACTTGGTGCACTGGAGCTGGAACCACAATAACTAGCTGAACTAGTTGAAGGTACTGACTGTGCAACAGCATCACCACCACATTTATCACCAATAGTTAAATCTTCAGCCACCTTTCCTGCAGAACGCCGGAAAAAAGATTCAAGTTTGGGAATCTTTTTCAATAAAGAACCCTCTCGTTCATCTCTCTCCTTTGCTCTTTTTCTAAACTCAGCTCCACTTGGATTTTTAAATGGTTCACGGGAATCTTTGTCAGTCATTTTGTTGTTACTAAAATCCCTAAAAAAGGGATTAAGGGAGGCATAAATTTACCAAACTTACGTATATCAGGAGCAAAGATGTACAAGACAAACAGATATAGCTATATCCTATGCTGTAAAATGAATTATTAAACTTATTGCAATCAATAAATGATAATCCTTCAATGCTGCTGTTCACAGAAGCCTTGCATACTACTCCATAAACTATACCAAAGAAACCACTAGAACCAACAGCGCTGTGAAAATACTCCAGATATGACTCAATACACAACTATAGATATAGCTACACATACATACACTATAATATCTATATCTCTCTCTCTATATCTCTCTCTCTCTCTCTCTATATATATATATATATATATATATATATATATATATATATATATATATATATATATATATATATATATATACATACACACACGCATGTGTATATATACACACACAGTTCTAAACTATTGATTAATACATTAAACACCCAGACCCTAAGTCATTAAGGAAAGGAAAGCCAAAAAGATAGTAACTTTGCACCTGGCCAGAACCATGTTGCATTGGAGGTAAATTTAAAATTTGGGGACATGTTTATTATTAGGGTAGGGCATGTCATAGATCACCTTTAAATTTCAGTGTAAACATAAAGCTAGCAAGTATTTGTGTGTAACATTAAAAAACAGCCAGTATTCAATTTTTACTTCAAAATAATAAACTAATATGTACCCCTTGCATTATAACATGGTTTTCTCCATATGAAAACTTCATTGTTTTTTAAATTCATTGCATTAATGAATCATGACCAACACTAGTTACAAAAAAAACATTAAAATGTCACTAAAGTAAAAATCCACATTCATTGTTAGACAGATTTTGCTGTTCTCTCTTACCTGATCTTGCAGTGTAGACCACCAGATGTTTACTCTTTTTTTTTCTTGAAGTATTGTTGTCAGTTGGCTTCTGGAACCTTAGGGCCCTAGATTGCAAATGTGCAAAAATGCAAAATGTTAACAAACCCAGAATGATTCAAACACAACACTCCATTATGACCAAATAAAACAACCCCTTAGTACAGGCATATATAGATAATAAAATATATGAAAATTATTTATAATCGCATACTAACATCTACCAACCACTGACAGTCAGTTAATTAACCCCCCAGCCCTTGGCCAATTTATAATTTTTAGGCCTCCTGCAGCTTATTAAACCCCCCCCCGAGTCATGATCGCACCTCTGGCCCCATATAGAGAAAAATATTTATCCCCCTGCAGCTTACCCCCCCTGCGTCATGATATGTGCCACTGCCCCACCCATAGAGAATAATAAGTAAAGCCACTGAGCCTATTATCCCACCCCCAGTCATGATCTGTGCCATTAATTATTTGGGCCTAAAAATATGATAATCCTTCAATGCTGCCAGCTCCAGTCCCCCCCCCCCATTGTGCCAGAAAATGCCAGGTTCTCAACCCCCATATTATAGATCAAAATGCTGTCCTGCTCCCCCCCCATATTATAGATCAAAATGCTGTCCTGCTCCCCCCCATATTATAGATTAAAATGCTCTCCTGCTCCCCCCCCATATTATAGATCAAAATGCTCTCCTGCTCCCCCCATATTATAGATCTAAATGCTCTCCTGCTCCCCCCCCCATATTATAGATCAAAATGCTGTCCTGCTTCCCCCCCATATTGTAGATCAAAATGCTCTCCTGCTCCCCCCCCATATTATAGATCAAAATGCTGTCCTGCTCCCCCCCATATTATAGATCAAAATGCTGTCCTGCTTCCCCCCCCCATATTGTAGATCAAAATGCTCTCCTGCTCCCTCCCATATTATAGATCAAAATGCTCTCCTGCTCCCCCCCCATATTATAGATCAAAATGCTCTCCTGCTCCCCCCCATATTATAGATCAAAATGCTGTCCTGCTTCCCCCCCATATTGTAGATCAAAATGCTCTCCTGCTCCCCCCCATATTATAGATCAAAATGCTGTCCTGCTTCCCCCCCCATATTGTAGATCAAAATGTTCTCCTGCTCCCCCCCCATATTATAGATTAAAATGCTCTCCTGCCCCCCCCCCCATATTATAGATCTAAATGCTCTCCTGCTCCTCCCCATATTATTGATCTTACCTGCCTCCTGTGAAATGCTCCTCTGTTGTTCTCCGTCGGCGGTGTTTGTCCTTTTCTTTCACTGCGGGCGCGGTGTGTCTGATTAGTGTGGTCTCGTGAGATGTTAACATCTCACGTGACCACACTGAACAGCGCACTGCGGCCGCAGTGACGGCAGCAGCTGACAGCCCCTTCAACATATACTATGGAGTATGGAGTCATAGGCGGACTCCATACACCACAGGCGGCCCCGGGACCCGTTAGGAAAGATTTTCGTTAGGGCGGGCGGGCGGGCGGGGTTTTTAAACGAAAAAAAAAAAAAAATTAAAAAATTAAAAAATCTTTAAAAAAAAAAGAAAAAAAGAAAAAATCTTTTTTTTTATTACCCAGCGCTGCTGCCCCCCCCCGACCCGGCGCCCCAGGCTGCAGCCTGGTCAGCCTGTTGGCTGATCAGGCCCTGTTGATAACAGTGAGGGGGGACTAGAGGAAGGGTAGTAACATTCGGAGGGAGAAGGTGATGAGATCTGTTTTAGACATGAGCTTTAAGGTATTATTATTATTATTATTATCATCATTTATTTGTTGGGCGCCACAGGGTTTTCGCAGCGCCTTACATAATACGAACAGTAGACCATACAGGGTAAAACATCACAGAACAAAAAACACTAAGTATCAATGCTTCGGAAACTCCGGGCAGACATATGGAGTGAGGGCGGAGCAGAAGAGTCGGTATGAAGACAGGAGGGGAGAGGGGCCCTGCTCATACGAGCTTACATCTTAAGGGAGGGTGGACAAAACAGGCACGAAGGGAGGCAGTGATGCAATGGAGAAAAAGGGACCAGGGGAGAGGAGGGAGAACAAGCAGAGTGGATGAGGGGTTAAGTGGATGGTTGGTAGGCTTTCAGGAACAGGTGAGTTTTGAGTGCCCGTTTGAAGGAGCACAGATTGGGAGCGAGACGGATGGAGCGAGGGAGGTCATTCCAGTGCAGGGGGGCAGCTCGGGAAAAGTCTTGGACTCGGGAGTGGGAAGAGGTAATGAGAGTAGAGGAGAGGCGACGGTCGTTTGCCGAGCGCAGGGAGCGAGCGGGAGTATGAATGGTAAGGAGGTTAGAGATGTAGGGAGCAGTAGACTGGGAGAGAGCTTTGTAAGTGGTAGTAAGGAGTTTAAAGAGGATTCTGTAAGGGAAAGGGAGCCAGTGTAAGGCCTGGTAGAGAGGGGAGGCAGAGGAGGAGCGACGTGAGAGAAAGATAAGTCTGGCAGCTGCATTGAGTACAGATCGGAGCGGGGCGAGATGGGAGAGAGGGAGGCCAGTGAGGAGGAGTAGTCCAGACGGGAGATGATGAGTGCATGGATGATGGTTTTGGTGGCGTCTTGTGAGAGGAAGGGTCGGATGCAGGCGATGTTGTGCAGTTGGAAGCGACAGGCTTGAGCAAGGGATTGGGCGTGGGGGGCAAAAGAGAGAGAGGAGTCAAGGGTGACACCCAGGCAACGGAGTTGGGTGACAGATGAGATGGTAGTGTTGTTAGCAACGATTGAGAGGTTGTGGTGAGAGGGGAGTCTGGAAGGAGGAAAGACTATGAGTTCCGTTTTGGAGAGGTAGTTTTGAGACATCCAGGTGGAGATGGCAGAGAGAAAGTTGGACACACAGGATAGGAGAGAAGTCAGGAGAGGATAGGTATATTTGGGTGTCATCTGCATAGAGGTGGTAGTGCAAGCCAAAGGAGCATATTAGTTTACTGACTAAAGCGAGAAGGGCGGAGGACAGAGCCTTGAAGGTTCCTAACAAACAGAGGAAGTGTATGGAAGGATGTTTCAGAAGTATAGGTTCTGAAGGAGTATTCAGAAAGGTAGGAGGTGAACCAGAAGAGAACAGTCTTGTGAAGGCAAGGGAATGAATGCTATAATAATAATAATAAAAAGGTGGTTAACTGTATCAAAAGCAGCAGAGATATCAAGGAGGATAAGTAGAGAGAAGCTGTGAGTTGATCATTGGTCACTGTAGTGAGTGCAAGCTTGATGGAGTGTAGAGAGCAGAAGCCCAATTGCAAAGGGTCAAGAAGAGTATAAGGGAAGGGAGAGTGGGTCAGGCAGTACAAAAGCTGTTCAAGTAGTTTAAAAACAAAAGAGAGGGGGTGGTAGCTAGAGAGACAGGAAGAGTTGAGACATGGGTCCTTGAAGATAGCATAGATCGGGATAAGAGGGAACTGAAACACATGTTTGAAGATGGAAGGGAAAGTTGCAGTGGAGAGGCTCAGGTTGAAGAGCTAAGTTAGGTCTAGGCAAGCATTGGGGGGAAGGGAGTAAAGGATTTGGGAGGGAATGGGGTAGAGGGGACAGGCTCAGTACCAGCAGATAAAAAATCAGGGCGGGTAGCTGAGTAGAGGAAAAGGTGTGTGTGTGGTGATGGATCTGGAAAGTTTTCTTGATGGATGGTGTAGGTTTTGCCTTTGAAGCAGGTGGCGAAGTTATGAACAGTGAAGGGAAGGAGTGCAGGGCGGTGAAGGAGCAGCTGTTGAAACACCGAAAATAAGGGGGTCAGGTCAGGGAAAAGTAAATGAGAAATCTAGATGGCAAATTTATTAAGGAATTGGGAAACTGGGCATGGAGGTGATAGATGACCACAACGCAGAAGTGGAAAGAAGAGACATATGGCATCTACTCCAAAGGAGGAGAAAGAGAGGGAGGGTTCTGGGATGATGCCATCGAATGTGCAGCCAGGGATAGTAGGAAGTCTAGTATACCACATTGTCAGTCACTGGGGCAAGGAGTGTGGGTGAAGGAGAGAACAGCAAGGAAAGCAGACAAATCTAGCATGCCCGACTGCCAGGGCTATCTTTTCCATTGGGCACGATGGGCAGGTGCCCGGCGGCCCCACAGGCAAGGGGGCCCCATAGACAGGGCTCTTTATTAGAATAAATAATCCTGCAAAAAAAAAACCTGCATAAAAAAACCTTCAAGGGTCACTGAGCAGGTACATCTATCTATCTCTATCTCTTTATATCTATATCTATATCTGTATCTCTATACATATATATATATATATATATATATATATATATATATATATATATATATATATATATATAGGGGCCCCGGTGCACTGCTTTGCCCGGGGGCGGCCCATACTGTTGTTAAGATGGCCCTGCCGACTGCGCAGGGAAAGTGGAGAGATGAGGTTTGAGGTATGTGGTGTTTGGGAGATTTTGTGGTGGGAGAGGAACATGAGCAGATAGTGGGGATTGCATGAGACCTGGGTTTGGGGAAAAGTTTTCTAGCAACATGCAGAAGAAAGTGGGTAAGAAATAGAACAATGGAGGGAGATATGGGGGTGAGAGAGTAGTTCCCGATAGTGTAGGCTTAGATAGTGAGGACGGCACAGAGAACATACAACTTGAAACTAATAGCAGGTGAAATAAGGAAGGGAATGGTAAAGCGGATATGATGGTGTAGAGGCAAGTAGAGGGGTGGAAATACATGTGCGTGGAGGAGTAGTGTGACAAGACGAACCTCCTACTCCTATGCCACTCTGTCGTTTTGCTGGTGACTGGCTGGACCTGTCCTGTCGCCGTTATCCTGAATGTGCCCCCTCTATATGCTGCTGTCTGCACCGGCACTTGGAATCATCTCCTTTTGGGTACACACTTGCTGCTAGTGCACACCCTTGCTGGGCCCTTGGGCTGGTACCCCTAACCTCTCCCTTTAGATCAGGTTTGCTGTGAATGCTTTCCTCTGGCCTCTCACATTGGCCAGAGCTGCAGGGTAGCAGATAGAACGTTGTTACTAGAAACTGGGGAGTATATTTACTAAACTGCGGGTTTGAAAAAGTGGAGATGTTGCCTATAGAAACCAATCAGATTCTATTTATCATTTATTTAGTATATTCTACAAAATGACAGCTAGAATCTGATTGGTTTCTATAGACAACATCTCCACTTTTTTAAACCTGCAGTTTAGTAAATATACCCCAGGGTCCCAAACCTCAGAACAGACGGATAACGGATTAGAGCACTCTAATCTGTAGGCCACAGGAATTACAGCAGGTGAATAGGCATAAAAGCAGGATATTTCCCCCCAAACATAATAAAAAAAAATCCAGATCTGCCCCTGCTTAGAGGTGCTAGTGATAATCCAGGAGTACAGATGGTATATGTCTTTTACATGGTCAACAGGGCTCTTTTCATACAGTTTTACACACATAACCTGGCAGAAGATAATCTAGCCTTCTGTCCCTTTAACCAGTCCAGGCTAATTCATGAAGCCTGCATGTGAATCAGCATGGAGGAGTTACACACCTTTAACATTGTTGCTAGTGGCAGGGGGAGAGTACTTCTCTGTCTGTCCACAAGCTGCCAGGGAGAGGGGGTGCTCATTCTCTTCTCCCCCCGTGTTGCCAGTAAGTCTAGGGCAGGACATTTATCTTTAAATAACTATCTAAAAATACTGGGAGCCCGCCTTGGGGTCTGACCCTCCCCCTCGGGTCGAATTATGCTCCAGGTAGAAGGCAGCTAGATCCTGGGGCAGCATTCCCCAGGAAGCCATTCCTGGAGCTCTCGAACTATGGATCCTTTCATTTGAATCCAGGAGGCGCTGCTGCAAGTCTCCTACAGCAACCACAGAGTTGCACATGCTGGTGGAGTTCACATTCATGCAGCTGCAGGACCACCAAGGAATGAGGGACCCTCCAGTACCACAGCGCCCCGATCCCATGTACAGGGACTGTAGTGGAGGCAGCAACCCGCCGGAGGAGCCCCACATCCCCACTGCGCCACCAGGAAATGGTAGGAACACTTTATTAAATACATTTTGTTTAAACACATACAAACATACATTTACGATCTCAGATTAACAGTGCCACAGCACCCATACATTAAAATACATTTTTAGAATAAAACATTTGAAAACACATTCTTACACTCACTGGCGCTCAGCGCCGGTGGTTACTCTCCCGGTGCACAGCACACACTTAGAATACATTTATTTTATTATTACACATATTTAATAATTTTGTACATGCGGCACCAAGTACTGTTAATTTAACCTCTCCAGTGCCAAATATTAACCCTACTGGAGTTGGAGCACATTTACAGATGGCAGCATCCCTCCTGCTCAAGATCACTGGATCCAGCCACAGGTAGTGTGACAGAAGAAGACATGACATTAGTGAGATGAGAGTAGAGGAATTGGATAAGGGTAGCTGAATCATCCAGTACAGGTCAGAGGAGAGATGGTTGTAAGTAAAGAGATTGCAACGCAAGGAGTGCCAGAGGGAATACTTGGAAACAGAGAGCATGCATTAGGAAAAGTAAAGGTAAGTAGATAGTATGAGTTGAAGATGTAATTGCAAAATGTATTAAGAATAAATGTAAGAACATTGTGGTGAAGCAGTTTTGGGAGACATGATTTGCAAACAGTTCAAAAGAGAGTATCTAGGTCAGTATATGTAGGGCATTGGGAACTCACAAGAGAGTGTTGGATTTGGTCTCCTGAAACAGTGGTTCCATGTAGAGTGTTCTTCTCTTCAGCCCTGTGTAACTTGACGGATACTAAATTCTATTACATGCCTGTAACAAACACATGATAAACACTAACTGCCTCATACACTAGGCTTGCAGACTACACAGACAGATTATGTTACGGTAACAGAGACATATGATCAGTGGCTGGATTCAACCCCCAATAGCTTCACAAAGGCCAGTAAAAATAGTCTTAAATAAACAAACAGTGTATAAATATCAGCATACCATTGATTTAATAAAAATAGCACGTCTGTGTCACGAGCCGCGGCGGTACTCACAGCCGCCGCGGCTCGCTTCCAGTGCACCCCGGCATCCTGGCCGTCACCATGACGACCGGGACGTCACTTCTGCCTAATGGCAGGACGCTCTGCAGGGTAGCGCCGCGTCCCGGCAACAAGGGGACAGCTGGGCACGTGCGCAGAGCACTTAATAGCCTGATGGCTATTAAGCTATAATTTATTAATCAGCCAGCCCCTTGGAATACTTACAGAGCTAGGCTCTGATTGGTCCACTTGTATATTTAAGGCAGTGAGGTCTGCAGCCTCACTGCCGGTTATAGCTTCTGATACCAGTCTGCTGACCTGCTCTGCTCCTTGCTCCTGTCCTTTGGATATTGTGTTGGATTGCCCGTGTATGACCCCTTGCCTGGATTTGGACCCTGCCTGTGTTTCTTGTGACCCCGACCTCTGGCGTGTTTACTGACTTCCCTGTTTGCTCGAGACCCTTGACCTTGGCTTGTCTATTGGATTCGTTGCCTGCTGCCGGCCCTTGACCTTTGCCTGGACTTCGCACAGCTTTCCTGGGTTTCTCCCCAGCCAGTACGCACTTCACGACCCTCTGTCAGTCTGCGGCCAAGTCTGTCCCCACAACTAGCTGACAACAGTGAACACCTGACTGGCAGAACAGACTCCGGGTTGTGCTGTTCCGGCTGGAGGGGTTCCTAACATTATAACCGGTCTAAACAGACGTTCCGGAGACGAAGTTGGGATGGATGAAAGCAGAACCAAATCGTCTCCTTTTCAAGCCCTAGCGGGTCATGTTGAGACCCTGTACCAGATGGTCCGGGGATTGTCCCAGTGTTTGTCCGCCCAAGAGGAGGACCCCTATACTACACTAGCCATTTCCGGTTCCACCAATGAACCCAAGTTAAATTTGCCGGATCGGTTCTCCGGAAATAGAGCCCTGTTCCGGAACTTTAAGGAAAGCTGCAAGCTCTACTTTTGGCTGAAACCTCGGTCTTCCGGTTCAGAACAACATAGAGTTGGGATTGTCATCTCCCTCCTGCAGGGTGACCCCCAGTCTTGGGCCTTCACCCTGCCGCAGTCTAGTCCTTTCTTGCAATCTTTGGAAGCCTTCTTTAATGCATTGGGTCTGCTCTACGATGACCCTGACCGAGTTGCCTCCGCTGAGGCTCATCTGCGGGCTCTTAAGCAAGGACGACGTCCTGCAGAAGAATACTCCGCTGAATTCCGCAGATGGTCACCTGACAGTGAATGGAATGATCCAGCGTTACGCAGCCAGTTTCGCCTAGGACTGTCAGAGCAGATCAAAGATTCACTTGTGCAGTATCCTTCCCTCACCTCGTTGGAAGGCCTTATGCAACTCGCCATTAAAATTGACAGAAGATTCAAGGTGAGGAAGACTGAGAAAGAGGCATCCTCCTTTTCATCTGCATTTATCCTGGTTCCCACGGAGGAGGAGGAGCCTAGGCACTCAGGGGTGTATCGCCTCTCTCCTGACGAAAGAGACAGAAGACGGTCACAAGGCCTATGCCTTTATTGTGGTAATAAAGGCCACTTCTCCTGCTCTTGCCCTTACAAACCTGAAAAAGGAGCATGTCTGGGAAAGGTCCACTTAGGTCTGCAAGTTTTTTCCCAAAAGAATGCTGTCCTGATTCCCGCACAAGTCACTTTCGGTACCAGTTCCGTGGCTCTGTCGGCCTTCATTGATAGTGGAGCTGCAGGCAACTTCCTCGACATCGGGTTTGTCCGCTCCGCGGGAATTCCGACTGTGAAGCTTAAATCTGCCATTACCGTCTGTGGCTTAGATGGGAGTCCATTGCCTGGTGGCAAGATTACTTGGGAGACCCCGTTACTGCAACTGAACATTGGAGCTCTCCATTCAGAGTCAATGACCTTCTTACTTACTGATTGTCCATCAGTTCCATTGATCCTGGGCCACCCTTGGCTTTCCCGTCATAACCCTGTCGTGGATTGGGCGAAAGGAGAAATTGTCCAGTGGAGCTCTTATTGTACACAGTCTTGCTTGACTCTGCCTCTGCGTGTGATTCAGTCTATTCCAGAGCATCTTCCCTCACAATATCATGAGTACTGGGATGTGTTCTCCAAAAAGGCTGCTGACACTTTACCACCTCATCGAGACTTTTACTGTGCTATTGAGCTTATTCCTGGTTCCAAATTGCCCAAGGGACGTTTGTACTCTCTCTCTGGTCCAGAGACCAAATCCATGCAGGAATATATTGATGAGAATTTGGAGAAAGGCTTTATCAGGCATCTAAATCTCCATTGGGTGCTGGATGTTTTTTTGTGTCCAAAACAGACGGCGGAATAAGACCCTGTATTGACTACAGAGGATTGAACCTCATCACAGTCAAAAACACCTATCCCCTTCCTCTCATCTCCGTATTGTTCGATCAATTAAGAGGTGCAACAGTCTTCACCAAAATCGATCTTCGTGGTGCATATAACCTCATCCGTATCAGAGAAGGAGATGAGTGGAAGACGACATTCAATACGCTTTCTGGCCACTACGAGTATCTGGTCATGCCGTTTGGTCTTAGTAACGCGCCTGCGGTGTTCCAAGATCTGATTAATGAGGTGTTACGGGAGTTCCTTGGTCATTTCGTGGTCGTCTATTTGGACGACATCCTTATATATTCTAAATCATTATCTGTACATCAGGATCATGTCAGACAAGTTCTACAGAAATTGCGAGAGCACCACCTCTACGCTAAATTAGAAAAATGTGAGTTTGAGGTGCAGAAAGTATCTTTTCTAGGTTATGTAATCTACTCTGAGGGATTCTCCATGGATCCAACCAAGGTCCAAGCTATCCTGGATTGGGTACAACCGAATAATCTCAAGGCGGTACAGAGGTTCCTGGGCTTCGCCAATTATTATAGAAGATTCATTTGCGGCTTTGCTGAGATTGTGGCTCCTAGTGTCACCTTGACACGCAAAGGAATGGATCCAACTAACTGGTCACCCCAGGCAATAACCGCGTTTGAGACCTTATAGAAAGCGTTTGTATCCGCTCAGGTCCTTAGATATCCAGATCCTGAAATACCGTTTGTTCTTGAAGTTGATGCCTCCGACGTTGGTGCTGGTGCCCTCTTATCTCAAAAAGATCCCCATACTCGCCACCTACACCCATGTGCCTACTTCTCCCGTCAGTTCTCTTCAGCAGAAGCCAACTATGATGTGGGTAACCGGGAACTATTGGCAATCAAATGGGCCTTTGAGGAGTGGCGACATTGGCTAGAAGGCGCTACACATCAGATCTCTGTTATAACTGATCACAAGAATCTACAATACATACAGTCGGCCAAACGCCTGAACCCCAGACAGGCTCGTTGGTCGCTGTTCTTCACCCGTTTTAACTTTGTGATCACCTACCGTCCAGGTTCTAAAAATGTCCGAGCAGATGCTCTGTCCAGAAGCTTCCTGGCACATCATGTTCTGGTTACTAGACCTGAGCCTATCATTACCTCTTCCATGATCCATGCTGGGCTAACCCAAGACCTGAGCTGCACCCTGCAAAGGTTTCAAAGGTTATCTCCTGATAAAACTCCGGTAGGATGCTTATTTGTCCCCGTTCATTTAAGGAAAGCAGTCCTGGCTGAGGCACATGATAGTCAAACTACTGGACATCCTGGAGTTTATAAAACTTTGGAAATCTTCTCCCGCACTGTGTGGTGGCCATCATTGTCTGCTGACGTCAAAAGTCATGTCCTCTCTTGTGAGGTTTGTGCCAGGAATAAGATCCCCAGGAATCGTCCGGTAGGCCAGTTGGTTCCTTTGGCTATTCCTGCAAAACCTTGGACACACTTGTCCATGGACTTTATAGTAGATCTGCCACCCTGTGCGGGACACAATACCATTTGGGTCGTGGTAGACCAGTTTAGCAAAATGTCACACTTTATACTGCTAACCAGGCTTCCTACCGCTCGAGATTTGGCCGTCTTGTTCATACAACACATTTTCCGTCTCCATGGACTCCCTACTGATATAGTTTCTGATCGTGGTTCCCAGTTCATAGCACAATTCTGGAAGTCTTTTTGTACCCTTGTAGTCTGTCGTCAGCATACCACCCTCAGTCTAATGGGCAAACTGAAGGGTTAGCCAGTCATTAGAACAGTTCTTACGGTGTTATACTTCAGAATTTCATGACAACTGGTCCTCCTTATTACCCTGGGCGGAGTTTGCCTACAATAACTCGTCCCATTCATCTACTCAAACCTCTCCCTTCTACTGTAATTTTGGTTTTCGCCCCAGGTCCAGTTCTCTATATTCCCTCAAATCTGCAGGTATTCCGGGGATTCGTTCCACAGCCGCTGATCTCAAGGTCATCTGGAAAAAAGTTCAATTCTCTTTAAGACGGGCTTCACTCTCTGCAAAAAAAAATTCAGATCGCCACCGTACCACCTGCTCCTTCAAAGTGGGCCAGAGAGTGTGGCTTTCTACGAGAAATATTAGGCTCAGACAGCCTTGCAGGAAGTTGGGCCCTAAGTTTATCGGTCCATTTCTCATCATCAAGCAAGTTAATTCTGTAGCCTTCAGATTGAAAATTCCTGCTTCATTGAGGATCCCTAACACGTTCCATTGTTCTTTGCATAAGCCTGTGCTATAGCACAGCGAAGGCTGGGATTGGTTTGGATATATCCAAACCAATCCCAGCCTTCGAGTTTGCTTGTGCGGAATACGAACAAACCACAAAAACACATTGTTCAGAAGATTCTCGACTCTAAAAGAGTGCAGGGTCAGGTGTACTTCCTAGTACAGTGGAGGAATCGCGATTTGGTGGAGCGGTCCTGGGTTCCGTGAAGACGACTTCATGCTTCAAAACATCTGAAGGAATTTTTTAAAAAATTTCCTAAGAAACCTGGGTGTCGGGGTTCCTTAACCCCTCCTCAAGGGGCAGGTACTGTCATGAGCCGCGGCGGCTGTGAGTCCGGCCGCGTCAGAGCAGACTCCGGGTTGTGCTGTTCTGGCTGGAGGGGTTCCTAACAGTCTGATTACATTCTAAGTAAACGGTTCTTGGTAATCAGAGTTGGTATAAGATAATTACCATTGATTTAGTGAAAGATCCCATTGATTGTAAGCTTGCGAACAGGGCCTTCTCACCTCGTTGGTCCCCAATTGTGAAGCACTACGGAATTTGCTGATGATGATGAAAATCCATGGTAATGGTGGTGGGACACATTTCAAGTACAGTAATTGCCTTAGAAGGCAATGCTATTCACTAATTAAGGGTACTTCATCCCATGTTGTAGTATTTTGTTTTCTGTTGGGTGGGGTGTCTTCCAGGATGATAGTGTTCCCTTCCACAGAGCACATATGATGGTCACCTAACCAGATCAGAACACAATCCAGCATTTATGGGTTATTGTAGAACAACCCCAGCAATTTCAGAAAAAGTTGTGTAGTGACATCAAACACATAAAATAATAATCTCATACTGTGACAAAAAATAACATCTGTTTTATTCCTATTCTAAGTAAACACTTTGGAATGAGAATTGTTCTCCTGAGGTGCTATGAAACAAAGGGAACCAACTACGATAATAAGGTCAAAAGCATTGTTATCCTACCATATGTAGCATATCAGGGCTCTGTTTTATTTGTAGTTATTAGTTGTATTTACATGTAATATATAGCTCATTAGCTCTATAATATTATATTAACAATAAGTACTTTAAGAAGTGTGCTGGAACATGGTTTCTGGACTGAATGTATTAGTAGCTTCATTAACATTTTTATCAACATTTAAACTGTATTTCTATATTTCACAATGGGATAATGCACAACCTAAATGTCAAACCAATTTTTGGAGATATTGTAAAGTTATATAGGTAAAAGATTATAGCAAGGGGTGCAGGCCTCCAAGTCCAAGACGTTACCTTCTTTTTAGCTGTGACCCATTCTCATTTTCTCAATATTTTTATTTATGTATAGATAAGTACATTAATTGTAAGGAATGGTTTTATTAATCTATCCTTTGGGGGGACTGAGAATCTAACTGTGGGATTCTAGAGTCTGGATCACTACTTGAATATGAGACTGAAGTACCTCCGGAGACTCTGCCTTTAAAAGAAGATCGTCCAGATAAGGGATGATGGTAATATCCTTGGACCATAGCAGAGCAGCCATGACCGCCATGATCTTGGAGAAGACCTGCCGGGCCGTAGCCAGACCAAAGGGAAGAGCAAAAACAGCTTTTTTCTTTTTAAATTAACCAAATGGTTGCCTCTAGTAAGAGGCAGCCTAACTTAGGGTACCCACTGTGATTTATGCTACCCCCAGCACAGTGCTGGGAGATGATACACTTACCTGTTGCCATCCCTCCTGCATGCAGTATTGGTCGCAGCAGTGTCTCTGCAGCTGCAGCCATGGAGGTTGGGCACAGTCTGCGGCAACTGTGTCCGGCTCCTAGGAGAGTAAACAACGTTGGGAGAGGGGGTCTGGCAGTGGAGGCACCTCCACGGTACCTCTGAATTCCTCCTCCAGGCAGCGCACAGCCGTCCATGCTGTGCGTGGTCAGCGGTGATTTACAGCCGCCAAATGTCACATGACAGGAGGCAATAGCCTCCGATTGTAAAAAAACTGAAAAGAAAGTAAAATGAAATAATGTAACAGAAACACAGTTCATTTGCTGGACACTTAAACTAGACTGAAGCTAAACAGGAAGTGGGGTATAGAGAGGGAGGAGCTAGGGCTTAGTTAACAGAAGTTTTAAAGTGCCAGTTCACTCTCTCCCTACACTATACTCCAATGTCCCCAGTGTCCCCCCAATGGACTAAGAGAAATGGATTTTACATAAGTATACAAAATCCTATTTTCAAAAGTAAACTTACCAAAATAAAATTCAAAATAATTAAATAATTAGTGCAAATCCAATGGTAGGTAGTACTTTGAAAGACTTTTGTTTTCTGTTTTTAACTTTGCAGACAAGCCAATTTCAGTGTAAAATCAAGCGTTTGCAAAATGTTGCACAAACTTAAACATGCTGCTTCTCGGTAAGTTCCCTACTGTCTCCTCTGTTGTATGCATATGTTTATTATTACTCACTCACTCACAACCTATTTAACCAGGGGAGATCTAGAAAGTTTCAGAAATGTTATGAAAGAAAGATTGTTCATTTCTCATAGTTTTCGGTATTCATAATTACTATTTTATCTCCTATATATAAACATTCCAAAGTTGGCCTGTTATACCCAATCCTTTCATTTCTATATGTGTAGAAATGTAATATATTATTGGGTGGAAAAAACACGTAAAGTGTTTATTATGGCTTTATGCTAAGTCTCAATAAAATCTTTAACTGCTGTAAATCTACATAATTGCCTCTAGAGGGAGCAATATCCTCACATTTAACAATGAAGTCTTGAAACTACACATTTCATCAAGTTGTAATGAAATACAGCTTATCTTATTCATATTTTTCTTGGGTCTTTGAAATGACTGTATATTTGCAACTATATCAACAAATAAGGCTAAAACTAAATTTTTGGCTACATAGCAAAATTATGAAGAGCCGTCCTCAGCATTTCAGGGAGGGGCATCCTCCAATCTAACTTACCTTACTAGGTTAATATGCTGCGTGACACTTTGCACTACCTGCCCAGAGATTATAGAAATAATATGAGTTACCTTTACCTTGGAACAGAATTTAATTTTGGAGTCATGAAATGCTAGCTCATGTGCACAGCATTCTGGACCCTCAAAAGCCTGTGGCAATTAAGTTCCTATATACAGCAAACACAATTTTATTTCACTAAGAGGAAATGGCAGCACGGTTGCCAGTTACACAGGGCCCTAATAGGCTCCCTCAGCTGTCAGGCCCCGTAGCAATTGCCACCCCAGTCAGGGGGTTCCCCCCCCCCTGAAAACCCCCCCTCCAAAAAAAAACCCACGAGTGATAGCATGCGCTGCAGCTCCGTTTCGGCAGCGCTGTCCTATACAGCAGCCACGGCGCTGCCGAAGAAGTGTCCGTGGCAGTGCTGTATACAGCCGCGGACGCTTCTTTCTATTGCTCTGTATAGGACAGTGCCGATATGGTGGGCACTGAATTAGCACAGGGGGGGTTTCTGGAGACTCAGAAACCCCCCCCCCCCCCTGCGTGCGCCACTGCCAGTAGTTATGCTCATGTCAGCAAGGTATGTAAGATGTGATGTTAAGAAGTATCCAATATAGACTGTCTGTGTTGTGAGGGTATTTCAATGTTTTTGTGCTTGATTGCTGCCTTACAGAAAAAATAGGGGGTTGAGGCTTAAGTAAAAAGCAAGTGTGGTGCAGAGGGGCAATCTGATGTGGACGATTGTTGGTGTAGTGCTGTCTTTGAGACGGCTCTTCTATTAATTGATGGTTGGTTGTAAGAAATTCTATACGCATTCTGAAAGGTTGCATGTGGGCAGCACGGTGGCTAAGTGGTAGCACTTCTGCCTCACAGCACTGGGGTCATGAGTTCAATTCCCGACCACGGCCTTATCTGTGTGGAGTTTGTATGTTCTCCCCGTGTTTGCGTGGGTTTCCTCCGGGTGCTCCGGTTTCCTCCCACACTCCAAAAACATACTGCTAGGTTAATTGGTTGCTATGAAAATTGACCCTAGTCTCTCTCTCTGTCTGTCTGTGTATGTGTGTATATGTTAGGGAATTTAGACTGTAAGCTCCAATGGGGCAGGGACTGATGTGAGTGAGTTCTCTGTACAGCGCTGCGGAATCAGTGGCGCTATATAAATAAATGGTGATGATGATGATGATGATGTGAGGGAGATGAAGACTGGCAATAGGTCTCGCTGTTTTTTCCCCCCTATGTATGTGATGAATTTATCCATGTTGTTGTGCAGGGTAAATTTTATTTTTTATGTTTTGAGTAGAAAGTTATTGAGGATGTGAACTTTAGTTTGATTAGGTTAAATATGCCCTCTGCCTTTATTTCTTAATTTTTGGTTTTTCTTGCACTCCTTCTTCCTTCCCGACCTCAGACCCACTGAGCACCAACACTTGGCTCTCACACCGCACACAGCCACACCAGCTAGGACACTAGCAGGTGCGTCTGCCGCAAGCACACCTACAGTTCCCCTGACCAAGCTGAATTTGAAACACATAGTACAAAAGAGACATCTGCATGCTTAATACCCACCCATGATAGTAAACTTAACTTCCCCCTAAAGTACCTATACCCTCAGAATTATTTTTTCACACATATGATCCACAACAACCCTCCATCTGCCTACATTTAACCTCATACCCTATTATATATTCCTAAGAAAGCCCCTGCCACCCACGCCATCCCTCCAAACCACAACTGTTGTTTTAAGAATGAAAGACTCCGCTTGGTGGAGGAGCTGACTGGCAAAAGAACAACAAATATCAGCTATTAAAGCTATACAAGTTGTCTTTAAAAGCACAAAGCTATAACTGGCAAAAGGGCTATTATAATGCAAAATAGCTATAATGAACAAATGAGCTGTAAAACTAAATGAGAAGACTTATGAGAGAACTATAATTCATGGAATCTGCCACCGATGCCTTGCCAGGAACCCAAAACACACTCACATTTGGGAATCTAACACACTTGTTTTAATCTGCTTCCTCCACAGTACAAGAAGATTTCAGGAAAAACCATGTAACAAGGGACTAGTATACAGAAGCCCAAGTAGGAGGGACATCACTCTGCATCTACCACCTCTTGGAACCCACCACCACTCTTAGAACTGACACCATCACAAAGCCACCCCAGAGGAATCCCCCAAACAAAGAACAGGAATACAGAATAACAAACCTGAATAACATCTCTTGACAACCAGTTCCCTGATAGAAATAAGCAGGAAAGAGTATGCAATATAAATGTACCGTAGTGTCCTAGCTTCCTGTACACCACAGATTGACAGTTTTAGGCCCTGCCTCAACTCACTGACTTTTGTTTGGAATGAAATTAACTGCTCTATTAACAGCAATGCCAATAACTTTTAAAAAAAATCTTTTTACACATTCGTTTAAAAGAAATTACAGTGTCAGCATAGGCAAGTTTACATCGCTGACCTGAATATAAATGACCCATTTAACTCTTTCAATTGCATGAATATATGTTTCTTAAATGAAGTTATATGATGTGTCTTCAATTTTCTTGTGTTTCAATCTCCCCTTTTATACAGTGCAGCCAAAAATAATTTGAGGCCCTGGTACAGCAGCTGTTTGTCACCCCCCTTCCTCCGTAGTAGAGTGGGAAGAGACATGTGAGCTGTGGCAGCGCTGAAATGAGCGTGGCCACAAAGTATTATGTGCGTGGACAAAATGGGTGTAGCTGCGCCTCTTTAGGCATGACATTATGTATTAAAACGGTGTTGCTCTCACCTACCTGTTATTGCAGCTTTCACAACCTGGTACTGGATTCTTGTATAGATCCTGTAATTTTGGGACCTGTTGGATAATGTAAATATGAAAAACCGAGCAATAGTTGAGCACTGTACATTTTACAGATCAAGCAGTATATAATACATACATTATAATAAAATATTACATTTATCACGCCCTCCCCAGCTACATCACACCCTCCCCAGCCACATCAGGTCATCTCCCCCAGCAGAGCTGGATTAACCTTATGGTCTTTGTGGGCTATAGCCCAGAGGCCTCGGGCAGCTGGGGGGGCCTAACAAATAATTTTATGTAATACTGCCAGCGATCGGGTCGGGGGCAGCCTCCCATTCATTCAAAGCAGGTGCAGCTAACAGCAAATCTGATGCTGTTAGCTGCACTGCTGTTAGTGTGGCAGCAGTGCACATCACATTGCTAGAGAGAAGGTCTCATGAGACTATGACTCATAGTTACGCGAGATCTCACTAAGTAACGAGCTGTCCACCTCCCCAGCACGGACAGCAGGACAAGAACTAAGAAGAGGAGCCTGCAGGCTACAACGAGAGAAGAGGACCAGGTAAGTTCTGCATATATATATCGGGGGGGCTCACGGTACCCTTAGCCCGGGGGCCTCCATTGCCTTAATCCGGCCCTGCCCCCCAGACACATTATGATATTCCCCCCCTCAGACACACTATGACGCTCCCAGCCCATTGTACTTACCTATGCTGTACTTGTGTTGCTGACATTCATCAGATAGAAACGTCCTGCGAAGAGAGTGCAGAATAGACAATGACATGAGCATGTGGTTTGCACAACTTCTAAATTAAGATGTTCTAATTCACAGTTGCTTAGACGTTGTGGATTTTATTAGTGGTTGCCTGCCTGGGGTCTAAAGTCTGTTATAAAATACCTAATTAGCTATACCTCAAATTTACTGAATCGCTCAATCTTATATGTTTTTAATCTCAAAGCACTCAACATTATTACTTTACAGACATGTTAAACTAATTGATATACGATACATTTAATTTGACTTCAACTATACATCTGTGATGTGTGTTGATCAGCACCAATTAAAATGAAATATTGGGCACCACGACATACACAATGGTGGAAGCATTACACAAAATCCTCTTTGGTGGCACTGTGTACAAGTCATGGCTGATTCTATTTGAACGGACTCATCAGGCTGTGGAGTATCTTCTGAATAGAATTATAAAGATAAAAAATAAGTGATTCCCTGTTTAAACAAAAAGGAAAAACAAGATTAAAAAAAACAAAAACAGTAACAATACAGTCTAATGACCAGTGAAGAAATAGCAAATAAAGTCTCCAAAAAGTGTGTGTGGACACGGAGTCTTACAAAGTCTTCCTCAATACGAGTAAATGATCTTCTTTTAACAATGTAATATATTCCAACTCGGATGTGCACATCAATACATAAAAAAGAAAAAATATAGTGCAATAGACTTCTTAAATTCAGGGGTTATAGACTTAACAAATGAATTGATTGTAGTCTAAATATTACATAAAAAGCACCACTGCCTATTGTTAATGCACTCACCTTCCAAAACATGTGTCAAGCATATAACATGTATTAATGTCATTTTGTCGCTTACCAATAAACATTGTCCAATGCAATAATTGTGGTTCCAATGCACAAAGATATTTAATTGCAAAATATAGCAGGATTTACAGCAAGCCATTATAACGCATAAAAGATATTACAATAAAGCAGGAAAGTATAAAAACACCAAATACATTATATTTTCGCTAGCGTTTCACTTGGGCCCAGGGTAAGATACAGTAATTTTGTCGGGAAGAGAGAGAAAAGGGCGCAGAGAAGCTTGCTTATATGCAGCTTCAGTTAACAAAAAAACACTGATGATGTCACTAAGTAAACAGATAACACTTAGAGAGGTCTTCATTGGTCCAGAGTTAGCGATGTTCCAGTTGACTGCTGGTCATAGGTCAGTTCAATGGATTCCTCTGATAAGGTGTGGCCAGTTAACTCCAACAGCTGAGCACTTGTTGTGCCTAAGAGAACTGACCTAAACCAGTTTTTACAAACCTATTTGCATTCCAAACACAATATCATTTTGAGCATTAATCCTTTCTTATCTTCCATAACTAGCGATCTCTGGAAGTGATCGCTTCGCTGATAGTAATGGATTCATCATGGTAATTTATAGATCAAAATGACACTAAGCATGATACATTTTCTATATCCCAAGCCTTAGATACCTTTAATATATTATCATTTATGTATAAATAATCTCTAATACATTTTAATAATAAATACATGTGGATTGGAACCTTAATAAATGTATATTATTTACAAGTGTAAGTGTGAATGTAAATGTGTGTGTGTTATTAATCCGTGCAATTGCGTCATAATACGTGGTGTACTAATTGCAATCGCACGGTAAAACAAAATTAATTTAGTTTACTCCATCCAATTATTTGACTTTCACACATGGCTCATGATGATTGTGACACCTGAATGCAGCACGATTATCTGTTATTTCACAAAATTCTTCCATAACAGATGGCTTCCCCTCACATACAGCAAGGAAAGATATATTTATTTGTAAAATAATAAAAAGGTGTTCTAATGCGCTTTCACAATTGTAGCACTAAGAAGACATTGTAGCAAATCTTAAAATATGTAAAGTGGCCTCCTACCAGAAATGAGTGGAATAATCGCACTTCAAAGAACAAAGGAATAAAGATGAAATCCAGGAATATTCTCACTGTGAAAGAGAAGCCAGAGTGAATCCACAGGTAGGAAGAGGAGCTTTCAGAGTCCCCACCTGGCCCCCAATGCATTTTGATTCAAAGGATTTTTTCTCAAAGCGTGTGATTTTATTTTATTTTATTTAATTCTTCTTTTTTTTTATTTGAACGGGGAAAGCAATTCTTTTTTATCTTTAGAATTCTTTACATTTTGTTATTAGTTTATTGGCATTGAGATAATTAGCCGTATTCTTTTGAGTACCTGTTGAAGCATAATTTAATTTTTGTGGACTATCTTCTGCCTGCTTCCTATTCACTGATGAGGTGAAATTTCCACACTCTGATTGGTGAATGGATGGTACTATCTGGGAGCTTTCTACTGGATATGACGGTGGCCCAGGACAGCTAAACTTCCTACTGCTGTATGTTGATCAAGAGCATGAGATCGCATTTGGGGTAAGTAGTTCATTTTTATCACCACAAGTTATCTAAGGGTCTACATATATTTGGGCGGGTGTCTGAATGGTAAAGCCTCCATAGGTCTAAGGTCTGTATAGCAAAGCTGTCAGCGATTTAAGGTGCCTTTATTTTACCAGCAAGTGAAGCAGATCTGCAGGTAAGTTCTATTTCCAAATTCTCCTTCATTAACTCAGACATGGCTTTGGTTTCTGGCATAAAAAGGTGATAGACGATCTCTGGGAAGAATGGTAATAGGAATTAAGTTGATGGCACAATCAACGGGACAGTGAGTTGGTAAAGTCTTGTCATTGTGTTTACAAAAGACATCAGCCAACTCTGAATATATCAAAGGGTGATGGCGTTGGATATGTAAGACTGCAAAACAAATGGTATAAGTAGGTTTCAGTCTTTCAAGATAGGTACAAATGTATGAATATCCCAAAGGCAGAACTTGACTGTAGGGTTTTATAAAGCTCCAGAAATTCTGTTTCCCACAATTTATTTAGAAAATTTCACTTTGGTCTTAAAAGGAAAAAAATACCCCCACCTCCACCCATGACCTGTCATGATATCACAAGGCCAATGCTATTTAATGTAATTAAAAAAAACAATAATTCAAAGGCTTATGCTTTTAATGTGCCCCATTTGGCAGAGAAACACAATTGCCAGTACACTCTCCTCATGTGGTAAAACACTTCCCATACATTGCTAAAAAAATAGGAAGCATACCTCCCAAACCTCAAATAGCACTAACACCGCTAGACAGCATGAGTTGGTTTCTACTATAACAGGGAGATGATGAGCATGGGGGTCCCCTTGCTATATTTAAAACCAGGCAAACAGCTGGTTAGCGAAGGGCTTGGTACCTCTGTGAGGGTGCAAAAAAAGCATGTCCCCCTTCCATGATGAAATCATCAAAGGGTACTGGAATGTCTTGACCTGACAAATCATCCATGAGAGACTCTGCCAGAAGGTGACTGTCAAATCTTCATTATTCCAGTTGTTCTCCAAAGCCAACTTACAAAAACAAATGGCACACTGACCAATCATTATAGACTTGTGGAGGCAGACGCTAACAGTCCAAGCTTGTCAAAGAATATTTGAATTGCTGCAATGAAGACAGAATTGTCATATGAAAGAAGATTATTACTTTGTCATAAGGCTAAGGCACAGGCAACAGGTTTGCCAATGACAAAGGATATGACATATGCCACCTTGGCACACTCTGAAACAAAGCTCAAGTTGGATTGAGGAAAGCTCCACAAGCCTGAAGATTTACATAGTAATAAGATGAGGTGGTGATGGAATACAAAGGGAAGAGAATGTCAGAAAAAGCGTTGGAATGGCAGATTCATCAATAGAATTAGTACTTGCAACAATAGTGGCAAACGATTTCTGAAATAAGACTTGGCATGTAGACAATCCTTGAAAAATGGTATGATGTAGTACTCTTTAGCCTTATGCATCTAAACTCCCTCAGAAAGGGCCATAGCTGAGATAATGGGATATCAACTGTATAAATGCCCTGAGAAAGCTATCAGAGTAATGTCACTGTGGGGACCCACTGTACTGCTAGCAGTTGACGATAGGGGCATGGATTGTAATGTACAACCATTCTCCAAGTCACCCACAGTCATGTTCTCCAGACTAACCTAACTAGGTAGTAGCCATCAATACACAAACAATTTGTAATGCTCCGGTCCCACAGTACCTGTCTCGTTACCTGCAGTCCATCAATCTAGAAACTGCCATGTCCCAGCATCAGACATTCTCCAGTTCATTCATTCAGCTATATTCAGATCTGTGCAGGTGCAAGCCTATTGCACTTCAGGACCTCCTCCCTCTTTTTCATTGGCTAAAGCACTTCTGGAGCACTATTTAAACCTCCTGGATTCACCTGTCTGATGCCTGTTCTTCCAACTCACTTCCTGCAGCCTGTGGTTCTTGTTTCTGTTCTCCTTGTGGTTTGCCTGTGTTCCAGTCGGCTCTCAGTTCGTGGTCTGTGCTAAACCATCGCTGTTCCAGTACCTCACTTACCATCTCCAGTGTACTTCATTGTGACAACTCCGGTTCTCTCCTCGCTACCACTCAGAGCCGCTACTACATCTGTGACTCATCAGCTGTTACCACGGGTTACCTCCGCTACTTCAGCCTGCTCTCAGTCTCTGGCCGTATTGAACTATCGCTGCTCCAGTACCTCTATTACCATCTCCAGTGTACATCATTGTGACAGCTTCAGTTCTCTCATCACTACCACTCAGAGCCGCTACTACATCTGTGACTCATCAGCTGTTACCACGGGTTACCTCCGCTACTCCAGTCTGCTCTCAGTCTCTGGCCGTGTTGAACTATCGCTGCTCCAGTACCTCTATTACCATCTCCAGTGTACTTCATCATAACAGCTCCGGTTCTCTCATCGCTACCGCTCAGAGCCGCTACTCTCTCTGTGCCTCATCAGCTATTACTACGAGTAACCTTCCACCACTCCTCTCGTTGTATACCACAAAGTATCTATTCTCCTTGTGACTCATTGGCTGCTGACCATCAGCCTATATTATTGTTGTGCCTGTATTTATACCACTCATTTGTGGACTCCATTGTCTCCATCCCCTTCACCTGGCTCCCCCACATCGTTCTGCTATACACTCACTCACGGGACCGTGACCTGCAGACTTGGTGCAGCTAAGACCATACCTCCTTGCGTGGGGTCCTGGTGAAAACCACCTGTCTGTTAGACTCAGTGCCCGTGGGTGGGCTTAGCCATGTTCAGCAGAGCCTAGGGATCAATTTCCTGTAATCCAACCGTGACACAATTTGTCAAGACAAAGATACAGATGAAGTTTGGGAAAGCTCAACAGTCAGAATGGGCGGCAGAAGTTCCATATTAGAATACAATCCAAAGGTCAGGGTCATAAGCAGGCAGGGATGGTCAGAAACACAAAGGGTTAAAAATGAGTGACCAGAACAGTGAACAGAAGCCAGACACAGGGATGGTTAGTAAAGGATAATTAGATATGCATATGAACTGCACTATACAATGGAAAGATATATTTATTTGTAAAATAATAAAAAGGTGTTCTAATGCACTTTCACAATTGTAGCACTAAGAAGACATTGTAGCAAATCTTAAAATATGTAAAATAAAATATGAAATATAAAATATGAAAAATAATCTGTTGTTCAGGTACAGTAATGTGCACCGAGCATACTTTTAAATTCAACATCTGCTAAAGCAAAGCCAACATGCAGCTGTGTGTTTAGTCTACGAACAGTAAACAGAGCAAGAGGATCTGATGCGCATCTAAGCAGTGACACTGTACCAAAAGCAAACCTCTTCAACTCTAGTTGAATGCACTTTAAAATACAAGAACTTTATACGCATAGAATTGACTTATGCCTTTAAGTACTAATTTTCTAACATCTTAACATTCTCCATTTTGGCAAACACGAGCATATTTCTCACAAAAGGGTAACTTGTGTTGTCTGGAATTTTCAGCAACATGTCCACATTCAATAACTATGGCGTTATCACTAATAAACAATTTCCAGGGTAAACAAAGATAGTCTGACAACAAAATACTTTTTGTTATTTTTAATTATTAATACGTCACAGGCATTTTCATTCTCCAAAGTTAATGAAAGGTGAAAATTAAGACTAAACTATGATATAGACATATTTGGTTTTGCGATATAGAACAGAAATAACATCAGTTTTACTATATTGTCCTTTGTCAAGCATTCAAGTAGGGCCCACCTATGAATGTAGCTTACCAGTAAAGAACCTGATGACTTTAATCAGAAATCCATGTCTGTCAGGATAAGTGTTCAGTTCTCCACACCTATTGTGTGTTTATTTGCTTTTGCAATAATAAATGTACCTATGACCCTTTCTGAAAGCTGTGAAGCCTTCTCTGAATTGTTGTTGTATTGATGCCCCGATTGCAGGTGGTATCATCGGCAGTGATCTGGCCAGCAGCCACTACAAAATCTGTACCCATTGACTGATCTGTGTGGTTGTAGGTAAGTACAATTCAGTATCTAGTAGAAATTATCTTCCAGGAGCAGTTTGTAATATAAAAATGTATTCTTAATGTGAATATGCTTGTCTCTCCATCACAATGGGGAACTTGTGAACTCCATGTGTAGTGGAGTAATTAATTATCTTGAGATATATATATACACACACGGTATTGTATTGTATGTGTATGGCCATTTCTTAAGCTGACTAAACTAATTACCAATAGCATGTTCTTACATCAGTAAATACACAACACTGCGTTCATTTCACATTGCCATAGGAACAATGCTAACTTTAGCAAAACAATTTACACATTGCTATATTTTACCTTGCCCTGATCATCAACATTTGACAATGTAATAGCAGTTGCTATGTTACAGTAATTTTATGAAAAAATGTGTTATACTGTGAATAAAACAGCAGTGTTATCATTTATTATCACCAGTCCTGAAAATTGAGAGATAATGGAAAATGAAACTTTGGGGGGCGGGAGAGGGGGAAGGGGGGGAGCATGCTTGGGCATATTTATTTTATTGTGGTGCCTGTAAAGTGCTTGATATGCTGAATAGTAACTTTTATTATTTGCTGATGAGCTATAGCAAGACTGAAATAGTCTCTATATTGAGGGGATTCTGTCTAAGCTCTAACTTGAATGGTGCTGGGAGTGCCCGGTGGGTTAAGTGTTGACCCAAAAGCTGCCATGTAAACTGCTACAGTCTGTGCCCCAGAAATGAGTTGTCATTCTTGTATCGTTTTTCAAAGTGTACAAAGCTCAGTCAAATAATCTTCAGTTTATTTTAGTGGCATTAACACTGAAAACATTATTGTACCTGAGTTCAGGTTTCTTTGTAACCATTGGGGGAATCATAATATTGTATCACACATGGCCTACATTGCAATCCATGCTGGATTTGTATACTGCTTATTAATTTACTTTTGTAACTGTTAAAACAAAAATAATCTTTTTTTATTTAATATTAACACATGCTCTAACATGGGGGCGCTATGGAAGGTCTTAGAAAATTCAGAGTCTTCCTCCGGGTGTAGTATGTTTTAACGATGCTATAAACACCAACAGTGTTTACAGTGACATAAATAATCCGAATCATAACACACCGACATGTGAAAAACACAGACTTATGTATACACAGACACAGCACAGTTCCGATGTGAGGAGAGCTTTAAAATTACGTCACTTTGAACCGCGACTTGTATATTTAAAGCGGCAATGCAATGGACCTGGCATAGGATCTTGTAATGTAAGTATGAACTTTAAGCCTAACCCTAAACCTAAGCCTAACCCTAATCCTGGTATGGTAAAGTACATACTTACATTACATGATCCTACGCCAGGTCCGTTGCATTGCCGTTTCAAATATGTAAGTTGCGGTTCAAAGTGACGTCATTTTAAAGTGTCGGCTCTCCTCACATCGGATCTGTGCTGTGTCTGTGTATACGTAAATCTGTGTTTTTCACATGTTGGTGTGTTATGATTCACATTATTTATGTCACTGGTGTTTACAGCATCGTTAAACTGACTACCACCGCTTCCTACTGCAGTAAATCCTGGTGAACACATTGTTGGGATCTTCTGCTGACTATGGAATGGCTTAGTGATGCATGATCTCAGAGGTCATGTATTCAGGTAGAGGTTGAGAATCCAAAAAGGAACCAAGAAAACGCTATCTATGTAACTTTAATGAAGAATTGCTGAATAGTTTGTAACTTTTATAATGCTGAAAGATTCACCATCACTCATCACTAATGCTCACAAGTAGTAGTAGCCAAATGAATACTTCAAAATATGTACTTCTCTAATTTCATCTTCCTGTATCTACCTTATATTTCCACTATTATGACATGAAAAAAAAGTCATCAGAAATAACCACTACATTTACTTTTTTATTTTCTTGTAGAAACCTATTTGGGTCAAGCTGTCTAACATTGATGATATAGAGAGTGTACCACAAACAAAAAAAAAATGACAAACTGGTAGATGCCTTGGAAAGAATTTCTAACAGAGGTTTTCTTGAAATTTAGAAGATTGGCTCAAATGTTTTCACTTCAGTATAGCATGTCCAATGGATTGCCCCAGGGGCAGGCTGGGCAGGGGGGCAACGGAGCATCTACTCCCTGGTCCAGTCCCATAGTGGGCTACCTTATGCTGGGTCACTGAGCCACCTGCATTTATTTTCCTTTAAAATGTTCCTAAAAGGCTGCTGAGTCGATTCTTGCCCCCGGGCTAATACTTGCCATCCCTCCTCTGGATTCCCCTATGTATTATTGTTTTGTATCAGTTACAAAGGCATTATTTTAATAGCATAGCTATCAACCTTTATTTATATAGTACCTACCTATTACACAGCACTTTACTGAGAGCATTGAATCATTCACATCAGTCCCTGCCCCTGTGAAGCTTCTTACCACACAAACTAGTAGTCATTTTGTCAGAAGTCAAGTAACCCACCGGTAGGTTCTTGGACTGTGGTAGAAATTGGAGAGAACACGCAGACTCCACACAGATAGTGCCCTCGTTGAAGTCATAGCCATCCATAACTATTAATATAACTATATTTGACTAAACTGTAATCTAAGGGAAATATTTACTAATTGAAATGTGGATCATTGTTTGCTAAACTGACTCCCAGATTTGATGTGGATCCTGGTTAGAAAAGGATAAGAAACCCCATTAGAGGTTATTTAGTTTGGGTGTATGTGAACGGCTTCTGAAACCTATTTCTAACTCATGTCTGGGTTCATTTGTTATTTATCTATAACTTTCATATATTGATTCAAACCGCCTTAACAGGATGCACCATGCTTGATGAAGCCCTTAGAGAAATCTACACAGTGATATATAGACAGAATTAACTAAAATGAGTAAACTGGTCAATATTAGTGCTTACCCTATTAGTATAATTGCAGATGCTGTAAAACAATTTTATCCAAGGACTTTTTCCACTGTTCCTCTGTCTTTAAAAAGATAAAACACAACTGGAGGCTTATTGTAGGCAATATCAAAATAACTACTAGTCCATGAGAAAATCGATTAGTTTATTAGAGGGGCATTGGGGAGTAACTCTGGTGATTTGAAGCGCTGTAGTGCAATAACCACGCGAGAGGCAGACACATGACTGCATTTCAATTTCACGTGCCCTGCAGATAAATCCACTGGCCTTCGTTTTATGAGCTAGTATTGATTTTTTACCCTTGTAGGGTCATTTAAACCACAACGCAATCCCTTCAGTTTGGTTTAAGTAGATATATTTATCACACATACATGTATGTTGACCAGTCTCTTCATGCAGACAACAGATATTCTGCAAACTGTACCTATTTATGTAATATCTTTACAGTTATATTCAGTTGTTAATTTAATAGTAATAAAACTTATAATAATACAATATATAATATTGTAATTAATCTCTCTACTAACTATGTCCATTCTAATTTAACAACCTTTATTGACAGGTCTGTAAATACATGATGGTATTTTTAAAATAAATTGTCATCTGGCCCCTGCTGATTGATGGTCACCTTAAAGCTGGATTATTAATATTAAATTGACCATTTAAGATTGGTCATTATTGCATAGTAGTTCCATCTGCCTGACTTATATTTTTCAGTTATATATTGTATATGAGTATTTTCTTGGGACACGGAATAAAAATATGGGATGGTTTAAGGTGAAAAAGGTGAAGTTTGTTTTTATAATATAAATAAATTGAGTAATTTTTAGAGAATATATTTTTGCATCATAGCCTTAATATTTTGGGGTTTTATTGTCTGTAAAATTCAAACATGCTTACAGATTCATTTATGATGGGCTATTATTATTGATTGCCCTGCCTGACAAATGTCTTTCTCCTCTTGAAATCTGTCCTGAATGTGGGGTTGCCACTAATTTTCCTCTCCTGACATTCCTCTTCTGCTGTGTCTCTCTGCAAAGCCCTCGAATGGCTCCCCATTGCATCCATAATGCAATTCAAGTCACTTACTCTCACTTGTTAAGTCCTCTTTAATGCCTTCGCCTTCTACATCTCCGACCTTGTTGAGATATACACCTCTACTCGCCTACTACATTCTGTCAATTACCTTCACCTCTCCTCAACTGTCACCACCTCACACCCCCGCCTCTGCCTGCGCTGCTCCCCACATTTGGAACTCCCTGTCCTGCACAAGCAGACTCGCCCCCGACCTCAAATCTATCAAATGCTCCCTCAAAACTCAACTTTTTCACAATCTTCTACCCCGCTCCATTCTAAGACAATTTCCGCCTCACTCTCCACGCCTTTTCCTAGACCCTTATTATGTCCATTTGCTATTTGCTACTCTGCCACATGCTGAACCTCTCTGTCTCGCATCCCTCCACTCCTATCTTTTTTATTTACTTCCCTAATCTCTTGAATGTAACTCTTACAAGTTTGTAGTTTTGTGGTGTAAATAAAAATTATATATATATATACATTTATATATATATTTATATATATATAAATGCTTAGTGGCGTCTGTGTGTGGAAAAAAAAAACCAAGTTGCAGCGCCACCTGCTGGGCAGAGTTATACACTGACCTACTAAATTCTTAGTGTGCGTGGGAAAAAAATTCAAAAAGGGCTGAAATTTTGTAGGGCTCAAACTCATTTTCGTGAGGTAATTTTACCTCATGAACACACATGTGTAGAGGCGTGCGTTAGTGTGTGTGTGTGGAAAAAACTATTTTCTCAGAAAGGGCTCATCCAATTGACCTGAAATTTGGTATACTGACATTATTTGACAAAAAAATTAGAATAGTCAAGTCAGTTAACTTCCATCATCCCCCCTTCCCCCCGTGGGAGGGGTAGTAAAGGCTAAATTTACGAGTTGAGGGGTCAAACTCATTTTCGTGAGGTAATTTTACCTCATGAACACACATTAAAAAGGGCGCTTGCGTCGGGAAGTAACGATCTTCCTCTGAGGAGGCCTGGGCTAGGCCCAAATGCATGACAAGAACCTTTTTAAGACCTTAAGTATCTTGATTTGACTAGAATGCATGAGTATCATGCACGGGTTAACTTGTATATATATATATATATATATATTAGGGATGTGCACCGGCGACTTTTGAGGTCTCGTGTTTTGTGTTTTGGATCCGGATTTTCGTTATTTTTGGGGTTCGGATTTGTCTCGCAAAACACTTGACGAAAGGTCTCGGTTCGGATTTAAGGTTTTGGATTCGGATTTTTTTGGAAAAAAACATAAAAAGTTTAAAAATCAAGTTTTTGGGCTTATTTTCACTCCTAGGCTATTATTAACCTCAATAACATTCAATAACAAGCATTTCCACTAATTTACAGTGTATTCTGAACACCTCACAATATAGTTATTAGTCCAAAACGTTGCAACAAGGTATCTTTCTGGACTGCGTAGAGGAGTGGGTCACCACAATATATATTAAAAACCCTGAACTTTTATGATTCGCACCAATAAATGTACCTGGACTGCGTAGAGGAGTGGGTCACCACAAGATATATTAAAAACCCTGAACTTTTATGATTCGCACCAATAAATGTACCTGGACTGCGTAGAGGAGTGGGTCACCACAATATCTATTAAAAACCCTGAACTTTTATGAATCGCACCAATAAATGTACCTGGACTGCGTATAGGAGTGGGTCACCACAAGATATATTAAAAACCCTGAACTTTTATGATTCGCACCAATAAATGTACCTGGACTGCGTAGAGGAGTGGGTCACCACAATATCTATTAAATACCCTGAACTTTTATGAATCGCACCAATAAATGTACCTGGACTGCGTATAGGAGTGGGTCACCACAAGATATATTAAAAACCCTGAACTTTTATGATTCGCACCAATAAATGTACCTGGACTGCGTAGAGGAGTGGGTCACCACAAGATATATTAAAAACCCTGAACTTTTATGAATCGCACCAATAAATGTACCTGGACTGCGTAGAGGAGTGGGTCACCACAATATATCTTAAAAACCCTGAACTTTTATGAATCGCACCAATAAATGTACCTGGACTGCGTAGAGGAGTGGGTCACCACAATATATTAAAAACCCTGAACTTTTATGAATCGCACCAATAAATGTACCTGGACTGCCTAGAGGAGTGGGTCACCACAATATATATTAAAAACCCTGAACTTTTATGATTCGCACCAATAAATGTACCTGGACTGCGTAGAGGAGTGGGTCACCACAAGATATATTAAAAACCCTGAACTTTTATGATTCGCACCAATAAATGTACCTGGACTGCGTAGAGGAGTGGGTCACCACAATATCTATTAAAAACCCTGAACTTTTATGAATCGCACCAATAAATGTACCTGGACTGCGTATAGGAGTGGGTCACCACAAGATATATTAAAAACCCTGAACTTTTATGATTCGCACCAATAAATGTACCTGGACTGCGTAGAGGAGTGGGTCACCACAATATCTATTAAAAACCCTGAACTTTTATGAATCGCACCAATAAATGTACCTGGACTGCGTATAGGAGTGGGTCACCACAAGATATATTAAAAACCCTGAACTTTTATGATTCGCACCAATAAATGTACCTGGACTGCCTAGAGGAGTGGGCACTGGGCACCACAATAAAATATATAAAAAACCTTCAACAGGTCTGCATTACACTACACATACGGCTGCTCCTCCATCCTCTCCATCATATACATGTTGGAGTTTTAGCGTGTGACAACCTCTTGTTTTTGATAATGTCAGTGCATTTTGAATATTTTTCAATTTGCCCCACACCACTGAATGAACTTTATCTATGATACGCATCTATCTATCTTGACTGCGTAGTGTGGTGGCCCCGGTACACAATTTGGTACCGAGGCCACAATATAATTAAAAAACCCTCCACGTGTCAGAATTCCACCAAAAAAGGGTATGGACTGCGTAGTGTGGTGGCCCCGGTACACAATTTGGTACCGAGGCCACAATATAATTAAAAAATTGGGCATCAACAGTCAACGTTGTTTAATATCTGATACACCTCTATCTGGACTGCATAGTGGAGTGGCCCCGGTACCCAATTTGGTACCGGGGCCACAATACCTCCTCCAAACATGGTACAGACAATTCGTCATTGAGATCCCATCAAGTATGTTAAAGACAGACAGGGTCGAAGTGTTATTCGTTGACTTTGTAAACCCAAAAAACTGTCCCTGTTGCACATAGTCGTGCAATGAAGACTGACTTTTTCATTTAAAGGCACGATCTTTCAAGTGTAGTGTTTGTAAGTCTAAGTCATATTATACTTTTGGTAAAATTGGTTTATTTTGTTCCTCTTTATGGTAATTAGTCATAGAATTAAAGTATGAAATAGAATTAAAGTATGAAATAGAATTAAAGTATGAAATAGAGTGGTATAGAGTTGTAGTGTGGTATAGATAGAGTGGTCCACACAATATAATAATAAAACCCTCAACTGGTCTGAATTCCACCAAACAAGTATCTGGACTGCGTAGTGTGGTGGCCCCGGTGCACAATTTGGTACCGAGGCCACAATATAATTAAAAAATTGGGCATCAACTGTCACCGTTGTTTAATATCTGATACACCTAAATATGGACTGCACAGTGGAGTGGCCCCGGTAGTAAATTTGGTGCCAGGGCCACAATACCTCCTCCAACTTCCAAGTGTAGTGTTTATAAAGACAGACAGCGTCGAAGTGTTATTAGTTGACTTTCTTAACCCTAAAATTGTCCCTGTTGCAAATATTCGTGCAATGGACAGTTACTTTTTTATTGAAAGACTCAAGCTTTCAAGTGTAGTGTTTATAAAATATAAACAACAATACAGTAGTTTTAGAGCACGTCAATACCTCTTGTTTTAAATTATGACACGGCATTTTACTTTTGGTTTAATTTCTTGTATTTTTTTAAATTTGGTTTTACTTTTTGAACATGGCAAACGACTGTTGATTGGTCATATAATGCAAAAAAAAAAGGTCCAAGATGGAATTGTCCTTGGGCCCTCACACCCACCCTTATGTTGTTTAAATAGGACATGCACACTTTAACAAACCAATCATTTCAGCGACAGGGCCTACCAAACAACTTTGGCTGAAATGATTGGTTTGTTTGGGCCCCCACACCAAAAAAGCTATTCATCTCTCCCTGTACAGACTAAACAGGCTCTACTGAGGCAAGATGTCGTCCTCATCCTCAACCTCTGATTCCTCTCCCCCTACAGTGTGTACTTCCTCCTCATCACACATTATCAATTCGTCCCCGCTGGACTCCACAACCACAGGTCCCTCTGTAGTATCTGGAGGGCAGTGCTGTACTTCATTGAGGAATTGATTATTCATTTTTATAAACATCATTTTTTCAACGTTGTGAGGAAGCAACCTCCTTCGCCGCTCACTGACCAGGTTCCCCGCTGCACTAAAAACTCTTTCCGAGTACACACTGGAGGGGGGACAACTCAGGTAAAATAGAGCCAGTTTGTACAGGGGCTTCCAAACTGCCTTTTTTTCCTGCCAGTAACAATATGGACTGTCTGACATGTCTACTTGGATGGTGTCAGCAAAGTAATCATCCACAATTTTTTCTATTGTGACAGCATCCAATGCAGCAAAAGTAGACATGTCTGCAATGGTTGGCAGGTCCTTCAGTCCGGACCAGATGTTATCAGCATCCCCGCCAGTGCCTCTTTTGGGAAAACTGAGCTTTTTCCTCGCAGCCATAGATGTGGAAGAAAATGAGGGTGGAGCTGTTGGCATGTCACGGTCCTCTTCAGAGGACAATCTCCTGACCAGCAGGTCTTTGCACCGCTGTAGACTTGTGTCCGCCGGAAACAGAGACACAACATACGCTTTAAACCGAGGATCGAGCACGGTGGCCAGAATGTATTCCTCTGACTTTAAAAGAGTGACCACCCTCGGATCCTGGCAAAGCGTACGAAGGGCTACATCCACAAGAGCTACATGCTTGGTGTAATCGCAATGGCTTACCAGCTCCTCCCTCACTTTCTCCAGCTGCTTCTGCAACAGCCTGATCAGGGGAATGACCTGACTCAAGCTGGCAGTGTCGGAACTGACTTCTCGTGTGGCAAGTTCAAATGGCTGCAGAACCTTGCACAACACGGAAATCAGTCTCCACTGCGCTTGACTGAGGCGCATCCCCACTCCTTTGCCTATGTCGTAGGTGGCTGTGTAGGCCTGAATGGCCTTTTGCTGCTCCTCCCTCCTCTGCAGCATATAGAGGGTGGAGTTCCAGCGCGTCACAACCTCTTGTTTGAGGTGATGGCAGGGCAGGTTCATGCTTTTTTGATGTGCCTCTAGTCTGCGGTAGGCACTGGCTGAATGCCGAAAGTGTCCAGCAATTTTGCGCGCCACCGCAAGCATCTCCTGCACACCCCTGTCACTCTTGAGGTAATGCTGCACCACCAAATTAATGGTGTGGGCAAAACATGGGACGTGCTGGAAATTGCCCATATTTAATGCCCGCACAATGTTACTGGCATTGTCTGACACCACAAATCCCCATGAGAGTCTAAGTGGGGTAAGCCACTGGGAGATAATTTCCCTCATTTTCTCTAATATGTTGTCAGCGTTGTGCCTCTTATTAAAGCCTGTAATACACAATGTTGCCTGCCTTTGCATGAGCAGCCATTTTGTAGATGCTGCTACTGATGCAGCTGTTGCTGTTGCTGCGGAAGGGGATGCATCTACCCAGTGGGCTGTCACAGTCATATAGTCCTTCGTTTGCCCAGAACCACTTGTCCACATGTCCGTGGTTAAGTGGACAGTGGGTACAACCGCATTTTTAAGAGCACTGAGGACACTTGATCGTACTTCTCTGTACATTTTTGGTATCGCCTGCCTAGTGAAGTGGAATCTCGAGGGGATTTGGTACCGGGGACACAATACCTCCATCAACCCTCTAAATCCCACTCCACTGATGGCGGACACCGGGCGCACGTCTAACACCAACATTGCAGTTACAGCCGCAGTTATACGCTTTGCAATAGGGTGACTACTATCGTATTTTGTGGTCATGGCAAACGACTGTTGGACGGTCAATTGTTTTGTGAAAGACTTAGCGGTCTTACGACTTCCCCTCTGGGAAGATGACCGACTAACAGCAGCAACAGCAGCAGTGGCAGTAGTAGGCGTACCGCTGCAGGATTCCTCGGATGAATCCCGTATTGAGGAGGACTCAGTCTGGCTGCTGACTTGGGCTGCAGGACTGAATCTGATGGAGATTGTGGAGGAAGTTGACGAGGAGGGTGTTGCTGGTGTGTATCCAACTGGACCACGGGATTTAGGTGTCCCTGTACCGATGAGGGTCCTAGCCCCAGTTCCTGAACTAACCACTGAACTATGAAGGTTATTCAGGTGACGTATAAGGGAGGATGTTCCTAGGTGGGCAAGATCCTTACCCCTGCTTATTTGAGCTTTACATAAGCTACATATGGCCATACATTGGTTGTCTGGATTTGGATAAAAATAACTCCAGACCGAAGAGGTGCATTTTTCGGTCTTCTGACCAGGCATGACGATGGGCTTTTTCATCCCATGGACATCAGCTGTTTCCCCCCCTGGTGCCTCATTTACAATAACCACATCACCATCCTCATCATCAAGTTCCTCCACAGCGCCAGCTACATCATCAATAGCCTCCTCATGAGCCACCTCTTCCCGTACAGTGATGGGAAGGTCAGGCTTGACAACCACCAACATCCTTGGACTCGCCTTGTGGATTTGTGATAATTTCTCTTTAGAAGGCAGAGTTGTTTGCTGTTTTGTTGCTGACAGCATAACTCTCTTCAATTTTTTGTAGGGGGGGGAGGAGGAGGAGGGCTAAGATCCGTGGGTGAAGCTGAACCACTAGTCATGAACACGGGCCTGGGCCTAAGCCGTTCCTTGCCACTCCGTGTCGTAAATGGCATATTGGCAACTTTACGTTTCTCCTCAGATGATTTTAAGTTTCTCTTTTTGCTACTTTTTCTTAACTTGGGCTTTTTGGATTTTACATGCCTGGTACTACGAGATTGGGCATCGGGCTTGGAAGACGACGTTGATGGCATTTCATCGTCTATGTCATGACTAGTGGCAGCAGCTTCAGCATTAGGAGGAAGTGGGTCTTGATCTTTCCCTACTTTATCCTCCAAATTTTTGGTCTCCATTATATGTAGCACAAGATACTGCAGAATGTGTGAACTTGGTAATATTGCAGTACCAATGGACTTATACTGCTGGATTGGTTTTGCAAATTTGGTTATAATTATTATATATTTTTTTTTTTTTAAATATTTTATTTTTTTTTACTTTTTTTTTATTTTTAAAAAACTTGGGAATAGTGGGGAAATAACTATGCCCTTAGAAGCACAGAGCACAGGACACAGCACCACTGGACTGAACAGGACACGGCACAGGACCCAGCAGCACTACGGAACTCAGCAGGACAGAGCACAGGACACAGCACCACTGGACTGATACTGCAGAATGTGTGAACTTGGTAATATTGCAGTACCAATGGACTTATACTGCTGGATTGGTTTTGCAAATTTGGTTATAATTATTATATATATTTTTTTTTTTTTAAATTTTTATTTTTTTTTACTTTTTTTTTATTTTTTAAAAACTTGGGAATAATGGGGAAATAACTATGCCCTTAGAAGCACAGAGCACAGGACACAGCACCACTGGACTGAACAGGACACGGCACAGGACCCAGCAGCACTACGGAACTCAGCAGGACAGAGCACAGGACACAGCACCACTGGACTGATACTGCAGAATGTGTAAACTTTGTAATATTGCAGTACCACTGGACTTTTACTGCTGAATGTGTGAACTTGGTAATATTGCAGTACCAATGGGCTTATACTGCAGGATTGGTTGTGCAAATTTTGTGGTAATTAAAAAAAATTAAAGTAGTTTTTGGTATTTTTTAAAAAAACTTTTTTTTATTTTTTTAAACACAGGGGAATATTGGGGAAATAACTATGCCCTTAGAAGCACAGAGCACAGGACACAGCACCACTGGACTGAACAGGACACAGCACAGGACCCAGCAGCACCACTGACCTCAGAAGGACAGAGCACAGCACACAGCACCACTGGACTGATACTGCAGAACACAGCACAGCACAGCACAGCACAGAACTAAACAGCACAGAGGACCACCTAACACACCCTCCCTCTACCCTGATCAATGCCCGAGTGAAGATGGCGGCGACTAGCGGGGAATTTATAGGATCCGAGTATCGCGAGATCCGACAACGGGATTATGAGTCAGAGCCTCAGTTTCACATTTGAATTTGGCGCCAATACCCGGATCTGTCTCGGATCCGACTCGGATCCGCAACGTTCGGGTGGGCTCGGATTTCATAAATCCGAGTGCGCTCATCCCTAATATATATATATATATATATATATATATATATATATATATATATATATATATGAGAGAGAGTTTCCATAATGTGCATGAACACCAAAATGCATCTGTATCTAGATTTGAACCTCTCTTAGAACTGCAGCTCTTTACACCTGGAGAAGAAGAACGGGGGAGGGCAAGTGTTTGTTACGAACAGTAAGGGCATGATCATGTAAGCGTAGTACAACCCCCACCTCCCCGCTGGAGATACAACCTAATGAGACTTGGACACATCCCCATCTACACTTCATAGGAGGTGTTACAGGTTCTGGAGGACTAGTGTAAAAATACACAATGATGATCATCAGCAACACTATCTAGCCGATTCTGATTGGTAGCTTACGTAGAGTCCTCCAGCTGAGAGTACTTCATTCATTGGCATTGCATTTACATTATCTTAAGTCCCATTTGATTTATAAAGCTGTAAATGACAGATGAGCATATTTATATTTAATTACAGTTGCGACTTTCCCATTTATTAATTACACTGTGAAGACACCACTCCCTCTTGTGTATTTGACATGTCCTTACATTATATGGTGTACAAATAGGGGAATGCTACTATTTTTTACTACTAACAGTGAAAAGCTGCACCTCTGCGCTGCTGTGAGGCATATAGGTGTTTCTACACCTGACGTAGAAATACGCAAGTACCAAATCTGCAACAGATGTAGGTGTGCATGCGTAGTACACATTTGGGTATTTTACACTAAGCAATATATGTCCAACACAGCCACAGGAACTTTATATACAGTTACAGTACACCACTGTGGAAGGGCTCATATTTTCACTCTGGCTTGGATTATCAACCATTGTTCCCTGAATGTCAGGGCTCCCATTCTTGTGAGTAAAATGTGAGTAAAATAATAAATCTGGCCATACATGGTGAGTAATTTTTGTCCAGTTTGGTCATTTTTGAATGCTTGCCAGACATTGGTTGAAAAATCAATGAGATGATCAGTGCGCAGCTCTAAATCTATTTTTTTCTTTTAAAGAAGGCAGCCTTGGACTGCTACTGTCAACAGCTAATGCAAATATTTTAAAAAGATAGACTCATGGGAGCTTGAGGCCACTGGCTGACAACCCCTATGATAGTAATACCAAAACAGTGTTTAATCCCTCAAATTACACCACACTGATTTGAGTATTTAACAAGGTGCAAGTCCACTACCCATGTTGGGAAGTGCCCCTTACAAATGCTCTGTGCTAACGTTAGCAAAATTTCAGGCCTCCAGATGGAAATGCATTAAAAGTTAACCTGTCATTCCCAAAGTCCTATCTTCTAGCATCAGCCTATGCATCAGCCATTGTATTTTTTCCATAAAGTGCTTTTGCGGGGGGAAAAGTGGCACTGTGGACACCCGGTAACCTACATTCATCAAGGAACGCCTGATCCACTCAACTTCTCCCATCAGAGAAAGCATGTGTAATTGGGCACATTGGTGCAAAAATAGATGCATGATGAAAGTGCAGAGCTGCTTTTTTTTACATCTTTGTAAATATAGCTTAGAGTCCTCTCTGGAATGCAAGCCTTTACTTTGGAGTTTTCTACACACCGCCCAAGAGACAGCTGGTCTTTTGATATTGAAAAGCAGACTCGCATACTCAGTATTTTTGTTGTTAGGCATCAAAAATGTTATGCTGAGCTATTCAGGGTTGTTCTGTATTATTCAGCACTTGTTATATGTCATCCCTCAGTAAGTATAAGCAGTCACTGCATTTTTCATAGCATGCATAGTGCTGCAATTAGGATAGCATAAAAGGTAGGAATATTTAAGTGAATAGGTTTGTCTGTAACACTCCTGATGGATGACAGCCATTCATAATGCCCATAGTTTTTTCACAATAAACTGCTTAGTATTATATCTTAATTTATGTCAGTAGATACATCTGCCATGATCTCTTTCAACTGTTTTTTTCAGGAGGAAAGACAATCATTACCTGTGGTCTTTGCTGTGATTGATTCTTCATAGAGAGTGCCTTCTATACAGTGGTAAAAGGCATTTATAATAGAAATATATCCTAATGTCTCAATCCCCCGTATCCTTTCAGGTTCTTGGATAACATCATATTTAATATACTTTGAAGGGGTTTGGGGGTAAATGTAATCTCATGTTATCTACAACTGGGGTGATGGTTAATGGTAAGATCTGTATTTTGATCCCCTGCTGTTCTAAATAGTGGTTTGTGGTTTTACAATATGTCCAGAAAGCTTTGAAAATGTTGGATGTACATTTCATTCCATTGACTCCTGTTACAGGATGCTTTTCTCAAAGAATTCAGTTTATACTTCTAATTCTTAAACCAATATGAAATATAGAAATTGTGAGATGTGGGTAAAATAGACTAATTTCAAGCATGGTTGTACCAGCAATCTGTTGGTAAAGAACAAGGACTAGACTAGCATGACCTTTGTGATATAGCATTACCCAAAGGAATTTGTTATATAGCATCACACCAAAGGAATGCACTATTAGGGAACATATGGAACAGACAAAATAAAATATATAATCAGGCCAATGACCGTCACAAGAAGAAAGTACACACACAAATGTGAGTTGACATAGTTGATGAGGTTGAAAAAAGACACCAGTCCATCAAGTTCAACCTATTTTGGATCTCCTGCGATCCTGCACTTATATTTAAAATTGATCCAGAGTAAGCAACCGCCAATCTGTTTCAATTGTGAAAATCCCCTCAAAGTAAGTGTCAGTAACAGGCAGACAGTAATGTATAAACTCAGAATCCAGAATGGTACTGGAAAGCTAAAGCTCATAGCAAGCAGCAGCAGCAGCCACAAAACAATCATGGTGAATGTACAGAAACCAGGTCAAGATCATCACATCCATGTATCTGCAGAGATATTTATCATAGGTAATTTACAGGATGCCAGCCCTGGTCTTATACAGGTACTTTAGTGTCTAATAGTAGTGCACCTCATGTTCTATGTAGATGCAATAGTTATTGAGGCTAGCAACAACTCTGGGGCCGTGTATGTGACTTTATGGAAGCCGCAACACTAGATATCCTTACAGCAACTGGGTGACCCATATATCAGTCATCATCATTCATTTATTAATATTATGCCGCTAATTCTGAAGTGCTGTACAGAGAACTCACTCACATCAATCCCTGCCCTAATAGAGCTTACAGTCTAAATTCTCTAAAACATGACATGAATGACTAGACCAGGGGTGTCCAACCTTTTAGCTTCCCTGGGCCACAGTGGAAGATGACGAGTTGATTTGGGCCGCACATAAGATACACTAACAATAACGATAGCTGATCATCCAAAAAACCATAGAAAACATAGTTAACATATATATATATGAGAAAAAAAGTGATATATATATAGTATATATATATATATATATATATATATATATATATACACATACACACAAGTTAACCCTTGCATGATACTCATGCATTCTAGTCAAATCAAGCTACTTAAGGTGTTAAAAAGGTTCTTGTCATGCATTTGGGCCTAGCCCAGGCCTCCTCAGGGGAAGAGCGTTACTTCCCGACGTAAGCGCCCTTTTTTAACGTGGTTTTGTCCACATGTCACTACCTCATCATTCTTCTCCATCACCTCATCCTTCATTTTCATCGCCACATCTATCCAGATGTCTATCCAGACACAGGGATCTCTCTCAGCGGTCCTGAGTATCACACTCCTCTCGCTCTGTCACCCCCGGCAACCACCAACCACTACCCACTGTCACTTCTCCTTCAAGAAATATATATATATTTTTTTTAAATCTTTATAAACACTTTTAACAATTAACAAATTAAATTAACAAATTAAAAACATCTTAGTATACCAAATTTCAGCCCTTTCTGAATTTTTTTTCCCACACACACTAAGAATTTAGTAGGTCAGTGTATAACTCCGCCCAGCAGGTGGCGCTGCAGCTTGGTTTTATTTTTTCCACACACACACACACACACACACACACACACAGACAGACTAACACACGCCACTAAGCATTTATATATTAGATATATATATATCACTTTTTTTCAAATCCCCCTATACTTACCTTTCAATCGCCCTGTTCAAAAAATCCTCTCTAGTTATTATACTATAATCACTTTTTGTATTGTTTCGATGCAATATCATTTAAGCCAGGCATTGTATATCAGGGTGCCGTGACCAGGCCTGCGGTACCTGACATATATGCCACTGTGACCCCAAATTGTCACCTGTTTTGATAACTACACCACTATGTTAGTTAAGGGATAACAACTTATAATGGGCCAAAGAGAATAATATATAATGCCCCATTAGTAATACAAGTAGAAGTATGTAGCAGGGAGATAAGGTCCATGATGCTCCAGGACCAGGTGACTTTTATTCACTTGTCAGCGTCCCTTAAAATAATAAAAAAAATCCCCCTTAACTTACCTTTTAATCGGCTTGTTCTCCTGTCCTCTTCTCTTCTTTTCTCCAATTCTGTGCTGCTGATTGTTCTTCTCGCGCGGGTGTCTCCTCTGTGCTGCGCTCCGCAATGGATGTTGGGCGTGATGACATCACGCCCGACATTCACTGCGAGCACCACACGGAGGAGGAGACAAGGGAGGGAGCCGGAGTACCAGCTGACGTGACCGCAAGGTAAGTAGTTTCTTTTCTTTCTTTTTTTTTTGCAGGATTTTTTTTTTCCATTAACAGCGCTGCTCCCTTGCCACAACCAAAACGCCTTCTGGGCCACATTTACAGGTGTGCTGGGCCGCGGGTTGGACTAGACCAACCCTGCCTGATAATGTCTTGGACCCAGTAGCTAATTGCTCATGCAAGATTTCAAAATAAGTGCTATTACATATGAGTTGTGAATAGAAATGCCAAGACAAAATTTTACACCAGCAGTTAACATGTTAAACAGGCCCCTAAAATGTAACATTATGTCCTTCTTTTCGCTAAAATGAATATTAATGGTTTGAGACACTGTTCCTCTAGCAGCTTATTCCAGGCGGAGAATGACTGTGTTGTGTTTATTAACCAACTTTATCAAAATCAACAACAATAATTCACAGCAGGCTGGCTCTGCGTGGGCTCACTGGTCAACAGTACACTCCAGATTCATTAACTGTGATAAATGGATTTTAAACATCTTGCTGCTAAACACAGCAGGAAACAATATCAATAATCATAAATATTTGTCCTTACATACTACTATAAACTGTTAAATAGGAGCATAAGAAGATGGTACTTTTAATAACTCAGAAAAGGTTGTGAAAAAGACACGTATGTGCAGCTACAGCATTTGACAGTCAGCGTTGCCTTTTTATACCAACACTCTTTATAACACTCCATGTCTTAACGCCAGGTTTTTTTTTCGGAACAAGAATGCATTATAATGTATTTATTACATTATATGACTCCCTTTTATAATACCATCCTCGCTATGAAAGCACTAGCATGTTTTAAGCTGATATAAATCTTTGAGTTACCACATTGTACAAACAGTTTTAGACTGTTGTCATAATGTTCTTTAGTTTCATGGCTCTGTTCAATTCCTGGGGGTGAATGTATCAATCTGAGAGTTTTCCGGCGGGTTTGAAAAGTGGAGATGTTGCCCATAGCAACCAATCAGATTCTAGCTATCATTTTGTAGAATGTACTAAATAAATGATAGCTAGAATCTGATTGGTTTTTCAAACACGCCGTAAAACTCTCATATATATTGAGATATTCGGGTTCTGCATACTCAAATTCACATAGGCAACCTTGTTCGCGAATTCCAACACTTTCATGGATCACATTCAACTGCAACTACTGAATAGGCACTTACAGTCTCTAGAGCTCACACAAATTTCTTCCTTCATGATCCCATGCTCTAATCATCAGCCTCTCACTTAGATAAGTGTAGCAGCACTTATAGATGCCACAATCTCTGCAATAACACTTGGCTTATCGTAGGCAAACCAAGGGGGGTCCTAGTGCCTGGAAACCCCCCTCCAAGCCTGGGGCACTGTATAATTGAGGTGGCTGGACCCTGCCCCCGCTTCACACGGCTCTGCTTGAAAAGTGAGAACTGCGTGCACCTAACAGTAGTGCACGCAGCATTGCCCATGTATATTATGGGGATAGGAAGAGTTGGAGAGCAACCAAGTACTGACTAAAATTATAGCCACGCCCCCATGGACGCTTGTCACGCCCACTGGCGACATGATGTGGAAACCCCCCTCTACAAATCCTGTGTTTGCTCCTGCTTATCTCTCTACTTGGGAGATTTTTATGTTTTGGTCCCTCCTTGTGAGCACTTCACTCTGAACTCTTGAATCAACCCAGCTTAACTCATTAAGAACCAATAGTCCTTTATAGTCTGTGTGGGTTAATTTTCAGCTGAAAGTTTGTTAATGCCTCTAAAACACAGGCCTTGCATATTGGGAGAGGTCTCACTGGTGGTTGTAGACCAGCGAAGACAGAAACTTGGCAGACCAAAGGGGGATCTCGTGGGCCGATTTTGTGACTCCCAATTCTGCTGATACAACCCACTGCTGTTTAGTCTCCTGTGCGATGGGATTAAATAATGGAATTTGACAAGTGGTCTATCTTAGTTAGGGAAAACCTTAAAAACAAGCCTTATTTATTTTGCATTTAAAAGGACTATAACCATACTAGAATTATATTTCTTTTGGCATAATTGTGCCCAGCACAGGAGAATATTTATGTTAGACAATATTTTACATTATCTCTCTGTGCAGGCTTAAAAAAAAAAATAGGGGGCTGTTTCTGCACTTCATTGCCTGCTCTATTTTTTCTGTCCTTTTTGGACCTGGCTATGGCCCAAAATGACATCATACCCCATCTCCATTAATGTCACACATTACCACAACACCAGGATACTGTATTGTGAGAATATTATCAAACCTCAATTATATTGACAAGTGAGCTCCCAGAGGCATTAAAGAGATTCTGGTGGAAATAAAGTAGAAGAATGAAAGTGTAATGGTGAGCTCAGCAAGCAGCTTTACTAGCACTTAGAGAATGAACCAATATTCTTATAATAGGACTTTATCTAATTTCTAATATTTATATTAGACAAATACACAAGGAAAAACAAGTACAGGGCTGGAGTCTCTACAATATTAACCCTAGTTGAACACCATCAAAGTCTGTGTCACTGTGACCCTCACCCCAGCCCAAAGATACCACATGAGTCCTGAGGAGCCTATAATCCATGTGGCTATCTTTCCAATATATAATGCAATTCAGAATGTAATGCCTTTTACATATTGTGACCATCACAGAATCAACATATGTTTGTTTTATTTGTTTTCTTAGTTGTTCGGTCAGATATAGTTTCTTTGTAAACTAATAGAGAATGTGTCACAAACAAAGTAATTGGAAGGCCTTACCTGCTGGTATTAGCGCTGCTACGCAAGGAGGCGCGGAGTCTAACCACGCCTCAGGTCTTCACCAGGGAACCCCGCACGGAGTTATGGGTTTAGCTGCTGAGACGTGTCGGTCGCGGTTCTCCCAGGTAGCTACCAGCGAGGTAACATGAACAAATGTAGTGAACAGTCCGAGGTCAAATCCGTGCAGGTAAAGAGGTACAGAAGGATGAGGCAGAAGAGTAGTCAGGAAGCCGAGGGTCAGAAGCAGGATATAGTAACAGGAACCAGGGAGAATCCAAAGAATCGTCAAACAGGCAAAGGTCAATCCGGGGAAAGCAGGCAGGAGATATATATATATATAACAGGGGATCCTAGAGACAAATTGAGAGACTAGATACTCTGGCACCCTAGTGATGCCAGAGTCTAGTTTAAATAGAAGCGCCACCCCTGTCATTGGTGGAGTGGAGCTCGGTGGTCAGCTGATCTGACCGCCGACAGGAACTGCTGGCAAGCGTCTCCGTTGCCTTGCAACGAGACGCGATGTTCGGGCGCATGCGCCTGGGACTCCTATGGGGCCAGAAGTGACGTCCCGTTGCCTAGCAACGGGACGAGCGGGGATCAAGAAGGCGTCCGTCCCGGCACCAGGTAAGAGTGCGGGGTGGCGCCTGACAGAATGTGTCTAGATCCACTTTCCACTCAACTCATTTTAAACATGTTATAAAGGAGGAGAAAAGTATAGAGTGCGACCACATTCTTCTGTAAACAGCAGATCTACTTAATAGCATACTTGCCAACTCTCCCGGACTGTCCGGGAGACTCCCGCATTTTGCTAGAGTCTCCCGGACTCCCGGGCGAGTGTGACAATCTCCCGAATTCTGCCCACTTCACTAGGAAGTGCCCCACTTCCTAGTGAAGTGGGCAGAATTAGATCCCAAACGCCGCAATTCCCGGTGAATCGTGGCGTTTGGCCTCGCCCCCCGCTGTCAAATGATGCATTTGCATCATGACATCACAGGGGGCGGGGCAGAAATGACGCAATTTTGGCCGCCCCGCCCCCTCACGCCCACCTCCACTGGCTGGCTCCCGGAAGAGAGCCGAAGAAAGTAGGTAAGTATGCTTAATAGGAGTATAACACCTGTATGTGATATTGTTATTATTGCCTTTTATTAATCTCTTACATAGAAATATAATGTTTCCCTACCAATTATGACCACATATTGCTCAGAGGAATCTATCAATTTTAAATAATGTGTCCAACAAAAGCCCTCTCTTTTTTAATGTTAACTCAGTATTTAGCTCTTCACCCGGCAAATATCATAACGTTTCCTATGCTTTATGTAAACTGAACTTTCATCCTTTCAGCCTCCCCACCACTATAGTACTTTCCAATACCAACCCATTTACTTTGCTAGAACACACTGGTCACCTTTTGAAAGCATTCATTAATAAAACAAAGACAACATATTTTTTAAAATACATTTATTAGGATTATCATAACTAAAAGGCCACTTTTTTAAGATGCATTATAAAATAGGAAAATTCTGGACTAAGATTAGCCTGTAGCACTTACAAACGTGTCCTAATTCACCTAATTCCCTCATTCACTAAAGTTCTATTTTCCTGCATCAAATTTCAATCAGCTCCTATTGCCTCTTTCTCATGTCATTAATCTGCTGTCTCTGTCCACTTTCCATATTTTTGCTAATTGGTTAGAAATAAAGCAGGGGATTACAGTAATTTAAACAAAACAATAAAACTATTGTTTCATGATGTCTATACATTGAATTGATACCAATAGCCAGACCAAGACTAGTTCTTACATCTAAGAGGCTCTGATTGCTTCTGCATGACTAACATAAGGGAAAAGTTATTTTATTTCCCCTCCCTTTTAAAATCAATTCCATTAACATCAGGATATTATCTATTACTTCTATGGCAGGGCTTCTTTGGTGGTCATTGGCTATATGATGCTTTTTATCATTCAACCCAATTTTCAATGTGGTATTGTTTTAAATATTTTATGCTATAGTGTGGTTATGGCACTGCCTTCCCTAAAAAGTGTTAGGATATTTTCAATTAAACATCATTTTGCCTATAAAACTGAATGCCACATCCTCGAGATCTACATAGCAACCATGGGAACTGTTGGCCATGTATCAAGTAGGCTATTCCAGAGGTTTCACCTTTTACTTGTATGCACATTGGGTGAGAGCTTGAAAGAATCTCAAAAGCAGAATCATTTGAACAAAAGTTGAGAATACAAACACCTTAGATATGATATAGAAATACAGTGGTGGAGGTGGGCTGGTATATGGTGTTATGCCAAACTGCTACTTCTCCTACTGCCTTAATTGTAAAGCTCTCAGATACCATTCACTTACATATGTGTGTGTGTCATATATATATATATATATATATATATATATATCTCCGGAGTAAAAACAAGCCCGCGCTCGGTATATCCCACATTATATATGGTACCAGCTGCTTGGCAATAAGCCCGCGCTCGGTATATCCCATATTGTATATGGTACCAGCTGCATGGCAATATAAAAGCCCATATATGTATACAAAACAAAAAGACAGTTGTTAGCGCTTATCCTTTACACTGCATATCTGTGTGTATCTGATAAATTGAAAGCATGAGGTATTAGTTCATATTTTGAGCAAAACATTTAAGCCTGCATCCCAGCGTCAAGGGCTTACAGTTGTAGCCTACTCTAAATCAGGCTAAATTATATACTGTTGCAAATTCTGCAGCACCGTACAGAGAATATTTTTCATTTGCATCATTCCCTGCCCCAATGGAGCTTACAGTCTAAATTACCTAAGGAACACAATAGGGTTAGTTTTGTCAGAAGCCAATTAACCTACCAGTATGTTTTTGGAATGTGGGATGAAACCAGAGCACCCAGAGGAAACCCATGCAAACACAGAGAGAACATACAAACTCCTCACATATAAGGCCATGGTCGGGAATTGAACTCATGACCCCAGGGCTGTGAGGCAGAAGTGCTGACCACTAAGGTACCATGCTGCCAATAATATGTGCTCAGATCCTAGACAAACCACAGACTATGTAGGTGAGGAGCAGCATGCAGACAGGTCGGGTGCTATAGATATGACAAGAGGAGGACAGGAAGGCTTGGGACAATCCGCATGCGATACTGGAAACTTGGAAAAAAAACATCCCAGCCTGCAGCAAAAAAAGATCACAATTGGTATAGCAAACTATATATGACATGATTTATTTGCTCTATTACATATTTCAAAACTTCTCTCATAATAGATTTAATTTGGGGTATTAACTTAAAATTGTAATTTGATTTCATACCTCTGTGACACTAAACACAAAGAAAAAAGTAAAGAACAACAATATTTCTCCAATGTTAGAGAGAATTACAAAGAAATTGCCACGTGTAACAAGGTATCTCTAATCTCTTCTCAACCTCTTTAATAAATAATTTAGTTCATAGACAAAGTCATTGATCTTGTCATTATTCATCATGATCCAATCAAAAGGGAGAGCTATGCATGGTGCAATATACCAAATAATTCATTAGTGTCCCTCAATACAATTAAAGAAGGGAAGATGAGCCTTGATCCCTGTGGAGTAATTCATGCATGATCCGTGTGTGATTAGTAGAATGGAAATGCTGAATGTCATTTGATTTCTAAGCATTTGGAAGTGTTTAGCAGAGAACAGCTCATCCATCTGTTCCCCACGCCTGTCTGCTATGAGGAATGGAAGACACCAGGAGGCAATTGATCAAAATGTATTTGTAGAAGTCCTGCCTATGGTTTGATAAACTGAGTGAATTGACCCTTCTCCCGCATCCCATAAATGTATCTGTAAGGAATATAGCTGACTGAGTCTACTGTACCTTGAATTTATCACTTCATTTGAAGCTAGGTAGTATTTTCTAAGAAATTTTGGAGCTTAAGTTTTATGAAGTGGGTTGATATATTTTGATGTACTTTGATTTTAAAACAGAAATGTTGTAATGTCATATCAGCTGAACACAGGCAGCAGGAACCATGTTTTTTTAGTAAGATATACTTGATTTCAGCAGAGTAAGGCTAGGTACACACTACAGTGTTTTCAGCTGATTATCAGGCCAATCAGATGATAAACAACCGTTCAGCCCGATATCGCATTAGTGTGTACACTGCAACGAGGAACGATTATTGTTCCAAAGCACATTGTATCGTTTCATTTGATTTTTAAACCAGACTAAAAATGTCCTTCAAATTCTGCAGTGTGTATGCACTCTGGACGGTCAGTGTCAATAGATCTCTATGGAGTGTGCAGAGTCACAATCTTTTCATCAGATGGTTACGACAGATGGACAACGCAGATCTGAAGGTACATTATGTAGAATGTGTTTAGTGTGGACACATGAATTGGCATGCTGATCGGGACTTTTCTTTTTAATCGTTGGTAAAATTGTTAAGGATATTGCATCGGGAGAAATTTTGTATAGTGTTTACCCAACCTTAGATTCCCCGAGCTGAATGGATAGCTTACATAGAATTACATTGAATGGCTCACCACATATGTAAGTGGGCAGATGGGGTTTTTTGGCGATATCGTCCTAGAAGTATAATGTCAGATTTGTGGACACGTACCCTGTAATATCCACTACATTAAAAACTTGTGTGTTGGCGAATATGTTTCATATTGTTTTAAGAAATATACTGATTTTTTTTATATATCTGGAATGTGTTTTAATGAGAAGTAATGTGTCAAGTGAATTCATCATCATCTATTTGTATAGCACTACTAATTCCCAAAGCACTGTACTCACATCAGTCCCTGCCCCATTGGAGCTTACAGTCTAAATTCCCTAATGCACAGACTAAGGTCAATGTGATAGTAACCAATTAACCTAGCAGTATGTTTTTGGAGTGTGGGAGGAAACCGGAGCACCCGGAGGAAACCCACATAAACACAGGGAGAACATACAAACTTCACACAGATAAGGGCATGGTCGGGATTCAAACTCATGACCCCAGAGCTGTGAGGCAGAAGTGCTAACCACTAAGCCACCATGCTGCATTTTACACCTTGTAAGGTAGCAAATTTGACAAGGTTCAATTATTTTGATTATATTGAAACTTTACAAATACAGAATTATTTGCTATTCCAGATAATAGAAGGATTGAGAATGAAGGAAAGTACATACCTGCTTTAGACTTCACTATAAGCCTGTATTATACTCCCCATGCCTGGCTGTCACTGTCTTGGAAGTAAAAAGTCTGCAAGAAAATGAATATTGTTGTGTTGTCACTGTGTTGAAGGTGATGAATAAGGCTCAGTGTTCCAACATGAACCTATGTCAAACTTTAACCCTTGAAATAACTTTTAGCCTAAGCCAAAATCAAAGTCTAGTTCTGAACATAAACCAAGCTCTAATCCTAGGAAACTGTAAACATATCATTTAGACCAGTACCATACATAATTTTTTTGTACTGATGTCTTGAAAAATTCTGCTTTTGGGATGTGACTGCAAGTTACATTTCATACTTTGGTGAGTGATTAAGTGATATATGCCCTGTGCCATTGATGACTTGAACTGTATCTCACATGTGAAATGTTGTTAGGACTCTGATCCTAATTTGTATCTGGCCTGCAGTACCTCTATGCTATCAGAGGTGCTGCTGTTTTGCCATTGGACATTTCCACCTTGCCTGCAGGAGTTAACCTCATTCCCTGATCATCACCTGCACCTGTTCCACTGCCTTATACACCAGCCCTAAAGATTGCTCCTTGCAGTTCTTCAATTGATTGCTGCTTATGGTCCCTGACAGTACTCATGTGCAAATGTGCCTGTTGTTTTCCCAAATATCTGACTTCTGGCAGTTCCATCATTTTGCACCTTTTCCTGTGACCTAAGACCCTGGCTTAATTTGATCTTGTTCCTGCTTACTCCCTGGTATCATTGTGGATCTAGCGGCTTCTGACCCCTGGCTTGCCTGACCCTCCTTTGCCTGATTCTTCTGTGGATCATGTCTACTGTCACCTGCCTAAATCTGGTAACCTGCATCTGCACTCCCCCATTTGTGTCCAACATCCAGTGCCTCGTGCCTCCTGACTATCCTGGTATTCAGTCTCCTTTGTGCCTGCATCCCATCTGTTACACCTGGCAATCCTGCTGTCCAGCCTCTCCAGCTCACAAACTATACCTGGTATATTCTGTTATATGTTTCTGCATTTAACCATTAACTGCACCTATCTAATACCTGTGAAATCCTTGTTAGAATAAAGACACTGTGTTCACTACCAATACTTTCCGTTGTATCCATAGTGGGAATTGTAACAAATGTACTGCTATGCCTACTGATTTCAGTTTTTTTGGTTTGTTTTATTTGCTAAGCGCATGCACAATATGTATAGGGTTGTGGGTAGTGTGTTTGTCCACAAATGCACAGCTTGATAAATTTATCCCATTGTGGAAATATTATTTCTCTCTCATATATATATATTCCTATATTTTTCCTCCTGATGAAGTCCTTGTTATTGTATGGACGAAACGCATTGAGGTATACTACACACTACAGGATATCGGGGTACTAATGCAGGAGATTCGCTGGGGAGATTTATTAGGACTGAGTGTCATCTACCCTGCGGGAAGTGCATGCTGTCTAGATGAGTACCATCTAAAAGATACCTTTATGTGTATTGTTGTAAATGTTTATATGTAAGTGTAATACTTACTTTTATATAATAAATTCTGTTGCATACAGTATTACACTATTTTAGTTTTTTCTACCTTATCATACCGGGGAGGTTTAGTGGTTTTCCAGTGACTCCCTTTTTATCGTGGATTTGGAGACAACCTATATCATTGGAAACCTCAGCAGTTTTATGGATATACCTGACAAGTTTGTTATCTGGTACGCTTAATATTTACTAGTGGTGATCACACCTGGGATATCAGTGTGTTGGCACAAGTGTCTTTTCTGATTACCATCTGAAAATCACAGTATATCTTCACTATATTGCCAGTGGACCTCCATTTCTATCACACTCTATCCTTTTTAAATATTGATTTTATTGTGGTAATACACTATGTGGTTTCTTCTACCCCTCTTTTTTAGATTTTCCAGATTCACCATCTGTCCTTGGAACTGGCTGCCTCCTGCAATTTGGACTTTGTGTATACTTTTTTTTTATGTTTATCTTTAGACAGTGATTCGGTACACAGAATTGGGTTACGCGCCCTTGCATTGGGTATCTGTTGTGTGTGTGTGTGTGTGTGTGTGTGTGTGTGTGTGTGTGTGTGTGTGTGTATGTATGTATGTGTATATATATATATATATATATATATATATATATATATATATATATATATATATATATATATATATATATATTTACACACACACACACACACACACACACACACACACACACACACTAGACCATGTAATTGGTACACAATATCCTGTCACAACCTAGCACATCTACACATGAGAATGTAATTCTATTATCCATGACTTATATGTGAAATTATCATTGTTCATGTTCCACTTTACTGTTTACCTGTCATGATTTGTTTGAGTTTTAATTTCAAGGGGTGCACAAATGATTTTTAATTAACCTGCAAATGTTGTGTTAAGAAAATGCCTAATTAAAAACAAACAGCATAAAACTTCATCATCCCATAACCACTGAAAAGCAAAAATAATAATAAAAACAAAATTGATGCCACACTTCCGGAAGGGTATAATTGTAGGCATTTATCAGTAAATGAAGCGGAATATGCAAATCGCTATGTCAGTACCACACATGGCTTCACCCTGCTCTGGGTAAAGCTCAATTCATTAAAGAAAACGTGAGCAATGGCTCTCAGGTGATCCCGGAATAAATAAAATAGCTAAACACAACACATGTTGTAGATTAACGTGCTGTGTAATTCATTTATCTTGTGAGGCAGCTGTCATGCCTTCTGCCCCAAACCGGCATTTTCCATTAACCCCTAACTGCAGCTATAAAGTTCCCTGGCACGAGAAGCTGAACAGTTGTGACTTGCATCATGAACACTGATTCTATTTCATGACTGGTACTAAGGTGGCAAGAGTTTGGATTTCATCAAATTCAGCTAAAATAAATAAGATTTGTAATATTATGTAAAGGAGTATGACCAATTATTAAAACCTATAAAACATTTTATTACTCTATGTTTTGGAAACGGTTTAATTGCACTCTATCAATGTGCTGTTTCTAAGCTCTAGAATGGTAAAATCTACTGGTGATTGGAGGCATTATGAAAGTGAAAGCACCATTTTGTGAATAAATTATAAATTGCAGCCACTACACGCAACCTATACACAATCAGCGGCAGGGTTGGTTGTTGCAAAAGCAGTGTCCCTTATTCCACTAGAGGGTGTGTAGTTATTGGTTCTGCCATTGTCCCACTACTTCTCTCCCCACCGTGTCCCATCACTTTTATTCACATCTTTTGAAATACATGTTATTCAGATCTTTAATCCATCCTCTATGAGTGTTGATGTGATCTATCACCCCCCTGGAATGCACCAACAATTTCTTGAGGATTTCTCAGCATGGCTCCCTCACTTCTTATCTTCTGACATCCCCACCCTCATGATGGGTGATTTCAACATCCCCATTGCTAATCCACCTTCCAATGTCTTTTCCAAACTATTCTCTCTAACCTTCTCCCTCAGCCTCTCCCAGTGAGTTGAATCCTCTCCTCATCGGCATGGTCCCTGCCTTGATCTTGTTTTATTGTCACTCACCGGACCGTGAGTGCCTCTTCCCGGACATTTAGGAACCGTGGCCGTCCTCCATCCTGAGGGACGGCGCATGCGCAGCCCTTTCCATACCTCCAGTGTATGTTCCTTTAACTAAATTGGCAGATCAGGCAACCTCCCTATATTAAGCACCTGTGGTCAACACCACGTTGCCTGATCTTGGAGTCTCATTCCCCATGAGTCTCTGAAGGTGTTCCTGTGTTTCCTCGTTTATTCAGCCCAGCTGATTCCTGTGGTTTCCAAACCACTTCTACCTCTGTGGTTCCCAAACCACTTCTACTACTGTGGTTCCCATACCACTTCTACCATCTACTGTATCATCGTGACTGTGAGCTGATTCCTATCCGCTGCCTCCGTGCACTACAGTCTTCTAACCACTTCAACTCTACCATGTATCATTGGGACTGTTAGCTGATGCCTATCCGCTGCCTCCGTGCACTACAGTCTTTCATTCACATCCACTCACCTGTTCATGATTGTGACTGCCAGCTGATTCCTATCCGCTGCCTCCGTGCACTACAGGCTTCAACCTGCAACTCGTCTGTGTTTCATCATCGTGACTGTTTGGCTGATTCCTATCCGCTGCCTCCGTGCACTACAGTCTTCAACCTGCAACTCGTCTGTGTTTCATCATCGTGACTGCTAGCTGGTTCCTATCCGCTGCCTCCGTGCACTACAGTCTTCAACCTGCAACCCGTCTGTGTTTCATCGTGACTGTTTAGCTGATTCCTATCCGCTGCCTCTGTGCGCTTCAGTCTTCAGCCCTTGTCAGCTCTCCCGTGTTTCCTTGAGTCTGCTGCCACTATTGCTACCCGCTACTCTCCGTGATCAACTGTTCCAGTTCAACCCTGCTCCGGTGTCCCATCGTTACTGCACCTGCTGGTTGCTATTGGCTACCTCCGTGTTCCCGCAGAGACCCGCTGCTGTTATTTCTCAGCGCTACTCATCCATCTACTGCTGATCCGCTCTCCACGCCTTCCTGTGTTCCCTGCTGGTCTACCTACCTGTGCGCTGCACCTGCTAGACTACCGCTTCACCCATCCAGGGACTTTGTATCCTGCTGGCCTCCTGCCCTTCAGGTATCTCTGCACTCCTGTCTGACTGCCTTCTCCTGAACCACGGTATGCATACTACCCATTGACTGTGCTGTGTATTGCATACCTTGCTGGACTGTGTTGGTTCTCCTCTGGAGTGTACTATCCGCTGAGTCTATTGCCATCATTGACTGTGTTGGTTCTCCTCTGGAGTGTACTATCCGCTGAGTCTATTGCCATCATTGACTGTGTTGGTTCTCCTCTGGAGTGTACTATCTGCTGACTCTATTGCCATCATTGACTGTGTTATCTCATGCCGGATTACTTCAAGAGACTTTCTATATTGGCAGTGTTGTTCAGTCATTTATACATTTATATTGTGCATATTACTGTGGATCAAAGTCAAGGTGCCCGTGTATATATTGTGTTGCAGTCTCTCCCCGTGCACCTCCTCACATATATATTCAGTGGTACAACTTGCTAGTGGCAGACCACTGACTCCTGTTTACAGTTTCACCTGTTCCAGTATCCTCTCACATAGCAGTGGTACAACTTGCTAACGCAGACCACTGACTCCCCGGATACCTCCACTTGGATTCCATTCCTTCACTCAGACAGCGGTACAACTTGCTATCCGCAGACCGCTGACTCTCTCACCTCCTCGTTTCTGTTGGACATTCCTCCTCACTATAGCAGTGGTACAACTTGCTACCGCAGACCACTGACTACCTTCACGTGTCCTTTGTCCATACAGTTCCTCGTGTATTACTACCTCCATATTGCCAATGCTGCTAGTCATAGACTTTCCTGAGCATCTCATCATCTGCTATTTTCTGTTCCGTGATCACCCTGCTACCAGAGTACCATATTACCACCTATACTGCTCTGGTAAGCCTATCACCTGGTGATCCCTGGGTAAAAACTCCTAGTGCCCGTGACAGTAAGATCAGGCCATGACAGACCCAGATACGGAACCTACCGCTAAAGAGATGCTGCAGCATCTGGTCAGCCGTGTGGAGCAACAGGATGCTCGCCAACAGCTGTTACTTCAATGTTACCAATCTTTAACCTCCCAAGGAACATCTGGACAGACTGTTACAGCTAATATTGAAGCTCCTGTGCTTTCCTCCGTTTCCCCAGTGCCATCCCAGGTGTCTACAGTTCCTACGCTTCACCTGCCTACTCCGTCAAAATATGACGGGGACCCCAAAACTTGTAGAGGTTTCCTTAACCAATGTTCAGTCCATTTTGAACTTCAACCTCAAAATTTTTCTACCCATCGTTCCAGAGTGGCCTATCTTATCTCATTGTTTTCTGGACAAGCCCTGGCTTGGGCCTCCCCTCTGTGGGAGAGAAACGATCCAATTCTACAAGATAGTGCCAAATTCATTTCCACGTTCCGAAGTGTGTTCGATGAACCAGGTCGTGTGACCTTCGCTGCTTCCAGCATTCTTCGTTTGCGACAAGGCTCCCATACAGTAGGACAGTATGTCATTCAATTTAGGATCTTAGCCTCTGAACTTCAGTGGAACTCTGAAGCATTAGTTGCCGCCTTCTGGCAGGGGCTCTCCGATAAAATTAAGGATGCACTGACTACCCAAGAACTTCCTTCGTCACTAGAAGATTTGATCTCTCTTTGCCATCGTGTAGATATGAGATTTCGTGAAAGAGAGTCTGAGAAAACAACGGCTGTCAAAGCACCTCTTCGTTCTAACCCTCAATTTCGTCCAGCTCCATCCTCTGCGATTCCCATGGAGATAGGACGTTCCAAATTATCTTCAGAGGAGAGGAAACGAAGAGTAAAGAATAGACTCTGTATCTATTGTGCTGATTCCACGCATATGCTCAGCTCTTGCCCTCAGAGATCGGGAAATGCCAGGCCCTAACTAGTTCTGGAGAGGTGAAGTTAGGGTCCCTGGAGTCCTCTCCATTGTCTATGAAATCTAAAGTCTGCGCTTTCGATGTTACGATTTCCTTTGCTACCAAATCCTTTGAGTCACAGGCATTGATTGATTCCGGAGCAGCAGGAAATTTCATTTCTAAATCACTAGTGAATCAATGGTCCCTACCAGTGATCACTTTAAAAACACCCATTACTGTGACGGCTATAGATGGATCACGTCTCATCAATGGTCTCATCACCCAGAGTACGTCTCCAGTAACCCTTCAGATTGGTGTACTACACCATGAAGAAATTTCGTTTTTAATTCTTCCAGTTACGACAAGTCCGATTGTCTTAGGCCTTCCATGGCTTCAGCGTCACTCTCCACAGATTGACTGGCGCACCCCTCAAGTTACGTCTTGGGGGTCTGAATGTCACCATCGTTGTCTCTCTCAAGTTATTCCTCTTAAAGTACAGCAATCTTCCATCTCATCTTCCTCCCCGGGACTCCCTCCTCAGTATGCTTCGTTTGCCGATGTGTTTGATAAAGCTCAGTCTGAATGTCTTCCTCCTCATCGTTCTTGGGATTGTCCGATCGACCTTCTACCTGGCAAGACTCCTCCTAGGGGTCGGGTCTATCCTCTCTCGTTACCTGAAACTCAAGCTACATCTGAGTACATACAGGAGAATCTCCAGCGTGGGTTCATTCGACCTTCCACCTCTCCCGCTGGAGCTGGGTTCTTCTTCGTCAAAAAGAAGGATGGATCATTACGCCCTTGTATAGATTTTCGTGGACTCAACGCCATTACTATCAAGAATCGGTATCCCATTCCGCTGATCACTGAGCTATTTGATCGCATCAAGGGAGCTCGGATATTTACTAAGTTGGATCTTCGTGGTGCCTACAATTTAATTAGAATCCGTTCCGGTGACGAATGGAAGACCGCGTTTAACACCAGAGACGGGCATTACGAATATTTAGTAATGCCCTTCGGGCTGTGTAATGCCCCCGCGGTTTTCCAGGGTTTCATCAATGAGATCTTTCGGGACTTATTATATGTATGTGTCGTTGTCTACCTGGACGACATATTGATCTTCTCACAGGACCTGCCTTCTCATCACCAACATGTGGCAGAGGTCCTCTCCAGACTACGGAAAAACTCGTTGTTCTGTAAATTGGAAAAATGTTCATTCGAGTTACCCCAGATTCCATTCTTGGGGTATATAGTTTCCGGAGTTGGCCTGAAGATGGATCCAGACAAAGTAAATGCTGTACTACATTGGCCTCAGCCAACTACTCTTCGTGCCATCCAGCGTTTTTTAGGTTTTGCCAATTACTATAGACGCTTCATTCAAGACTTTTCATCCATTGCATCTCCCATTGTGGCCCTAACTCGGAAAGGGGCTAATACTAAGCAATGGTCATCTGAGGCTCTCCAAGCCTTTCAAATCCTCAAAGAGTCCTTCTCGTCTGCTCCCATTCTGCGACAACCTGATGTGACACTCCCCTTCTTCCTAGAAGTAGATGCCTCTAATGTGGGCTTAGGAGCTATTCTCTCCCAACGCTCGGAGCAACAAAAATTACATCCTTGTGCCTTCTACTCTCGGGGTCTTCTGCCCGCAGAGAAAAACTATACTATCGGGGACAAGGAGTTGCTGGCCATCAAAGCTGCATTAGAGGAATGGAGATACTTGTTGGAAGGAGCTCGCCATCCGGTGACGATCTTCACGGATCATAAGAACTTGTCATATTTGCAATCTGCTCAATGCTTGAACCCTCGTCAAGCAAGATGGTCTCTTTTCTTTTCCCGTTTTGAATTAATTATAACCTTCAAACCAGCCGCTAAGAACAAGAAAGCTGACGCTCTATCTCGAGCTTTTGTGACGTCCTCTGATGTAGAAGAGGTTCCCAACCATGCTATTCTAGACCCCAAATGTATTTCTCTGGCTGCTTCATCCACCAAAATGCTACCATTTGGGAAGACCCTTGTGCCTCCTACTCTGAGGAGGAAAATCCTTTCGTGGTTCCATGCCTCTCGTTTTTCTGGACACGCCGGTGAACACAAGACCTTTGAGATTCTCTCTCGTAGTTACTGGTGGCCTTCAATGAGGAGAGACGTCAAAGAGTTTGTTGCTTCCTGTGATTTATGTTCTCAGTTCAAATCCTCCCGCAGAACTCCAGCAAGGTTGCTGCGACCACTACCCATTCCGTCCAAGCCTTGGACCCATATTAGTATGGATTTCGTTACTGATTTGCCACCAAGTAAGAATCACAATACTATTTGGGTAGTGGTAGACAGATTTTCGAAGATGGCCCATTTCGTCCCTCTGTCCGGTTTACCTTCCTCGTCTACTCTGGCTGAACATTTCATTAAAGAAATCTTCCGTATCCATGGATGTCCGTCTGAGATTGTGTCGGATAGAGGAGTACAATTCGTTTCCAGATTCTGGCGGGCCCTTTGTAAAACCTTGGGCATACGATTAGCACTCTCATCTTCTTACCATCCGCAATCTAACGGACAAACGGAACGAGTCAATCAAGATCTTGAGACCTTTATTAGGATGTTCTCTTCAGCCAACCAAGACAACTGGGTAGAATTGCTCCCTTGGGCTGAATTCGCCCATAACAACATGTACCATGAGTCATCATCCAAAACTCCATTCTTTGTGGTCTACGGTCACCATCCGTCTTTTCCGGAATTTCCTGCCCTCCCGCCCACCCAAGTTCCTGCTGTGGAGACTGCTTGTCAGACCTTCAAAAATATCTGGTCTCAGGTCAAAACCTGTTTAGAGAAGACATCTAACAAATATAAGTCTTTCGCAGATAAGAAGAGGCGGGCTATTCCACCACTAAAAATTGGAGATCGTGTCTGGTTATCTACCAAAAATATTCGTTTGAAGGTTCCATCTATGAAATTCGCCCCTCGTTTTATTGGTCCATATAGGATCATTCAAGTTATCAATCCAGTATGTGTTAAACTTCTTCTTCCTAAGAATCTTCGGATTTCCAATGCCTTCCATGTGTCCTTGCTCAAACCTCTCATCATCAACCGTTTCTCGACTCCTCCCTCAGCACCGCAGCCAGTTCAAGTTCATCAGGAGGAGGATTTCGAGATTACTGAGGTATTGGATGCAAAAATTTCGCGAGGAGTCCTCCGTTTCCTCGTTCATTGGAAGGGCTTTGGTCCTGAAGAGCGTTCATGGATCAAAGCTGAAGATCTTAATGCTCCTGCCCTTCTGAAGAAGTTTTATTCCAAAAATCCGGACAAGCCCGGTTCCAGGCGTTCTGTGCCCACCTTTAAAAGGGGGGGTACTGTCACTCACCGGACCGTGAGTGCCTCTTCCCGGACATTTAGGAACCGTGGCCGTCCTCCATCCTGAGGGACGGCGCATGCGCAGCCCTTTCCATACCTCCAGTGTATGTTCCTTTAACTAAATTGGCAGATCAGGCAACCTCCCTATATTAAGCACCTGTGGTCAACACCACGTTGCCTGATCTTGGAGTCTCATTCCCCATGAGTCTCTGAAGGTGTTCCTGTGTTTCCTCGTTTATTCAGCCCAGCTGATTCCTGTGGTTTCCAAACCACTTCTACCTCTGTGGTTCCCAAACCACTTCTACTACTGTGGTTCCCATACCACTTCTACCATCTACTGTATCATCGTGACTGTGAGCTGATTCCTATCCGCTGCCTCCGTGCACTACAGTCTTCTAACCACTTCAACTCTACCATGTATCATTGGGACTGTTAGCTGATGCCTATCCGCTGCCTCCGTGCACTACAGTCTTTCATTCACATCCACTCACCTGTTCATGATTGTGACTGCCAGCTGATTCCTATCCGCTGCCTCCGTGCACTACAGGCTTCAACCTGCAACTCGTCTGTGTTTCATCATCGTGACTGTTTGGCTGATTCCTATCCGCTGCCTCCGTGCACTACAGTCTTCAACCTGCAACTCGTCTGTGTTTCATCATCGTGACTGCTAGCTGGTTCCTATCCGCTGCCTCCGTGCACTACAGTCTTCAACCTGCAACCCGTCTGTGTTTCATCGTGACTGTTTAGCTGATTCCTATCCGCTGCCTCTGTGCACTTCAGTCTTCAGCCCTTGTCAGCTCTCCCGTGTTTCCTTGAGTCTGCTGCCACTATTGCTACCCGCTACTCTCCGTGATCAACTGTTCCAGTTCAACCCTGCTCCGGTGTCCCATCGTTACTGCACCTGCTGGTTGCTATTGGCTACCTCCGTGTTCCCGCAGAGACCCGCTGCTGTTATTTCTCAGCGCTACTCATCCATCTACTGCTGATCCGCTCTCCACGCCTTCCTGTGTTCCCTGCTGGTCTACCTACCTGTGCGCTGCACCTGCTAGACTACCGCTTCACCCATCCAGGGACTTTGTATCCTGCTGGCCTCCTGCCCATCAGGTATCTCTGCACTCCTGTCTGACTGCCTTCTCCTGAACCACGGTATGCATACTTCCCATTGACTGTGCTGTGTATTGCATACCTTGCTGGACTGTGTTGGTTCTCCTCTGGAGTGTACTATCCGCTGAGTCTATTGCCATCATTGACTGTGTTGGTTCTCCTCTGGAGTGTACTATCCGCTGAGTCTATTGTCATCATTGACTGTGTTGGTTCTCCTCTGGAGTGTACTATCTGCTGACTCTATTGCCATCATTGACTGTGTTATCTCATGCCGGATTACTTCAAGAGACTTTCTATATTGGCAGTGTTGTTCAGTCATTTATACATTTATATTGTGCATATTACTGTGGATCAAAGTCAAGGTGCCCGTGTATATATTGTGTTGCAGTCTCTCCCCGTGCACCTCCTCACATATATATTCAGTGGTACAACTTGCTAGTGGCAGACCACTGACTCCTGTTTACAGTTTCACCTGTTCCAGTATCCTCTCACATAGCAGTGGTACAACTTGCTAACGCAGACCACTGACTCCCCGGATACCTCCACTTGGATTCCATTCCTTCACTCAGACAGCGGTACAACTTGCTATCCGCAGACCGCTGACTCTCTCACCTCCTCGTTTCTGTTGGACATTCCTCCTCACTATAGCAGTGGTACAACTTGCTACCGCAGACCACTGACTACCTTCACGTGTCCTTTGTCCATACAGTTCCTCGTGTATTACTACCTCCATATTGCCAGTGCTGCTAGTCATAGACTTTCCTGAGCATCTCATCATCTGCTATTTTCTGTTCCGTGATCACCCTGCTACCAGAGTACCATATTACCACCTATACTGCTCTGGTAAGCCTATCACCTGGTGATCCCTGGGTAAAGACTCCTAGTGCCCGTGACATTTATCTTAGACTATGATCAGTTTCTAATTTCCTTAACACTCCTTTCCCCCTCTCGGATCATCCCCTTCTCCGCTACACGCTCACCCCAACTACTCTAATCTCTCTGCTGTCAAACTCTACCAAGGCTCGTGCTACCTGCAGAAATCTTAAATCTATTAGTGTTCAACAGTTTCCACCTCTCTCCAACACCTTCTCTCCCCAATCTCTACATTCTCCTCCCCTGATATGGCAGTACCTCATTTTCACCAAACCCTAGCAACAGCCCTCAGTCAAGTGGCTCCAGCGAATATTCATACTACACATCGACTTCGATGTCAACCGTGGCACACTAAAGTAACACAAAATCTTCAAAAACTTTCCCGTAAAGCAGAACACCACTTGCGTAAATCTTGTACCTCTAATGATTTCATCACATATACTTCTATCTACCACTCCTATTGAAATGATCTGAACTCTGCACATCCAAGCTCTCATCCATGCTCGGGCATTTAACCCCAAGAGCCTATTTAACACATTCACCTCTCTTCTTAGTCCTTCCACCCCAAAACCTCTGACTACTATCAGTGCCCAGGATCTTGCTTCCTACTTTAAGTACAAAAGTGGAAGTTGCTCAAATCAATTTATAGGCCATAACAGGTGCTGAAAGGGTGGGGTTATCCTGCAAGGAACATACACACAACATTTTTTCCCCCAGCACACTGCTATAGCCAGCAACAGATCTGCCATTTCTACTGTAGATAAAAATGCAAAAGTCTTTGTTGCACACATTTGCAAATGTATGTTTAAGCCATCCTGCCACGCCAAGGCGCTTTTGCTAATAGGATGGTCCTACTCTAAACAATGAGAGTCCCTATATTTGGGCCATACATATGTGTTTTTAAATTGAGAGCTAACTTACCAAAGAGGTACCCCAGAAGCCTCCAAATAGCAATCCAATGTCAGCACTCCCCCTCAGCTACTGACACCAACATGCCTCTCAGACAAATACAAAAGTGGAAGTTGCTCAAATCAATTTATAGGCCATAACAGGTGCTGAAAGGGTGGGGTTATCCTGCAAGGAACATACACACAACATTTGCTGGGGGAAAAAATGTTGTGTGTATGTTCCTACTTTAAGTACCAGATTGATAACATCAGACTAGAAATGGTATCATGCTCCTCGACAAGCAATCAGTTCAATTCCTAGCACCCTCCCATCATTTGATCTCACAAATGAAGATGAAGTATCTACTCCCTTCTTATCTTCCTACTCTACCTCCAGTTCTCTTGATCCTATGCCCTTACAAATCAGTAGATCACTGTCTCCTGTGTTCATTCCACCTCTAACTAAAATCTGTAATTTCTCTCTCTCTACTGGTATCTCCTGCCATTATAAAAGTACACAGTCATTACTCCTATTCTGAAAAAACAAAATTCTGACTCAAACTCTCTCTCAAATTACTATCCCATCTCTCAGCTCCCATGCCTTTCAAGCTACTAGAGAGATTTGCCTACACTTGCCTCTCACGCTTCCTTTCCACAAACAACCTATTGGATCCTCTTCAGTCAAGCTTTTGTTCTCAACACTCCTCAGAGACTGCTTTGACTAAGGTTGTCAATGATTTGATCACTGCTAAAACTAAAGTCCTTTACCCTCTTCTCATTCTCCTGGATCTCTCTGCTGCATTTGACACTGTTGACCACTCTCCTCCTACAAACACTACAATCCCTAAGTCTTTAAAACACTGTTGGATCCTGGTTCTCATCCTACCTTTCTAATTGCTTTTTCAGTGTTCATTACTCTGGATCCACCTCTGCTTCACTTCTTTTATCAGTTGAAATATAGTAATTGGATCTCAATGCGGATGATACCAAAATTTATTTTCTCCTGATCTCTTGCCATCTGTACTGTCCCACATTACTGACTGTCTTTCTGCCATTTTATTGGATGTCCTCTCGCTAACTTAAACTCAATCTTTCAAAAACAGAGTTAATAATTATCGCACCCACCAAAAGAAGTTACCTACCTGACATTTCTATTTCTGTTGACAAACTGACCATAAATCCTACCCGCAAGCTCGATGCCTAGGTGTGATTCTTGACTCAGAAAAATCCTTAGTTTCCCACATTTACTCTATATCTAAAGCATGTTACATACATCTAAAAAAACATTTCCAGAATATACACATATCTTACAAGACACTGCAAAAACTCTGTTTCATGCACTCATCTTCTCCTGCTCTGACTATTGCAATTCTCTCCTTAATGGTCTTCCCCAAAAGAGACTCCTGCCTACAATCTATTTTTCACACAACGACTAGATTGAATTTCGTTGTAAACCGTTCTTCCTCTGCTGAACCATTCTGTCAGTCTCTACATTGGTTGCCTGTTTACCGAATCCAATATAGAATACTTCTACTAACCTACAAGGCCATCAAAAAAACTGCACCAACATACATCTTCTTACTTGTCTCAAAATTTCTCCCAATTTGACACCTCTGTTCTGCACAATAACTGCATCTCGCATCCACTCTCCTCCATCCTCCAATTCCCGTTTACAGGACTTTTTTCGAGCTACACCCACTCTATGTGTCAGGCACCATCTCTGCACTGACACTTCCATATATCCCTACTTATACATTTAATTCTTAATGAATTTTCTAAAAGTCATCTTCCACCTTCTCCCATCAAGTCTGTCCTGGGTGACGAGTGTGAGGTAGAACGCACTATGGACTCTCGTACCATTCAAGGCAGAATACAATTTCGGGTCCATTGCAAGAGTTATGGTACGGAAGAGAGTTCCTGGGTCGACAAAAAAGGATCTACACGCACCTCGTCTTCTCTCCAATTTTCGCCAGTCTGCTATTCGTTCTGTTTCTGAGAGAGAGGAGGGGGGCACTGTCAGGCGCCTTCTCTGCACTGACACTGAAGTGCAGGAGACAGTCGCCTCTCTCTCCCTGATCATTGCATCCTGTCGCCTAGCAACGGGATGCTTACTGGTTCCTGTGGGGCACGCTGCGCACAGGACCTGTCGGCGGTCAGCGTCTCTGACCGCCAATTACCTCACCTACCTATCAGGGCTGTTCACTAGGTTTATATTGCAGTCTCTGGCACCACTAGGGTACCAGAGTATTGGCTCTGACACCTGCTCCAGCACCTTGTCTGTTAGTCTGTATTTGCTCCTATTGTGACCTGGCTATCTCCTTGAATTCTCTTTGGATTACGTTTTGGTACTTTGTCACTAGTTTCGGTTCCCTGACTCTTGAATTGCTCAACTATTCTTTGGATTTCTTCTTGTACCTCGTTACTCGGCTGGTTCTGACCCAGATTGATTGACTATGCCCACCCACTCTGTTACTACGCCGGTTGAAGTCTCGGAGAACCACGACCTCACAACCTTTTGTAGCAAAGCCCAAACTCCCTTGCGGGAGTTTCTGGGGAACACTGCTCATCAGCGCAAATACCGGCTAGTAACTTCTTCGCAGCTCATGACACTATTAGTACCCTTTACACAGTTCACACAAGACAACAACACTCTGAGACCATGTCCAACATTGCTGTATGACTGGATCACATAGTATACTAATAACTTTTACCTTTGTAATCTGGCTAGACCAAAACGCAATATGTAGGCTTAAGTTCATGTATCCAACTCCCATTGTCCCATAGATTGTAAGCTTGCGAGCAAGGCCCTCTTGCCTCTCTGTCTGTATTATCCAGTATTTTCTATTGCTATGTTTGTCCCCATTTGTAAAGCGCTAAGGAATTTACTGGTGCTTTATAAATAAATGTTGATTGTATATGGTATTAATTGAATTGCAGTGTTGCCCTAGGGCTGATGGGTATTAGTTTTTTTTTTATTTTGCATATAAGTTAAATATAGTCTGCTTTTCATATAGAACACAATCACTTGCTAGCTTAATTGTACACTGAAATTTAAAGTTGATCTAGGACATGCGCTACACCAACTGTAAATCTGCCATCACATTTTAAATTTACATCCCCCTTCAAAGCAACATGGTTGTGCCATGGTACAAACTTACCCATTTTTATTTAATTTTTTTGCTTTCCTTTCCTTAATGAATCAGGCCCAGGGTGTTTAATACGGATACTTTGAGTAGGAGTCTTTCTGTGTAAATAATCAATCCAGATTATATTTTATGGATTTATGAGGGCTTCAGTAAGTGATCAGACATAAATATAGAAGATGCCGTAGGCCCATGTCTTGAGCACCACCAAGGGCCCAATGTAATTTGAATTCACCGATGCTAACAGTATAGCATAACTATATCTTAAAATACAGTGCACTTAGTAGCTTGAATTATTTCAAATAAGTTATTATATATGGCATAAAACCATTGTTTGGCACATCCTGGAATTTAATTAAAGGCGATTGTCAATTTATTTTTTATTGTTTCCCTCTTACTTGCACATCAGAAGGAGTTATCCAATCAGGTGAACCCTTTCACTGTATGAATACTATGTACAGGCACTCCAGGCATTGCTGTCTAGTGAGAAGTGGTCAGCAAAAGCAAGGGTCAGTTAGATCCTGCTAAATGTGAGTTGTAAAGAGAGAACATTTTAAGATAAAATGCCAGTCCCCTTTAAAAAAAACAGGGATCACAGAACTCAACTCACACCTTGAATACTTAGCAAAATAAAATGAACGATTAAGTGTAAAGGTTTCAGATGTGGCTCTATGGGCTCTTAGAGGTTATGACCCAGTGATCTTCATATCAGGAATGCATCAAAGGCAGATTGAGTCATTCATTGACCTTTGACTATTATTATTTAAAGTAAACAGAATTAATGATCTTTCTGCCTGGTCATGGCACAATATAAGAACATACTTGCCAACTCTCCCGGATTGTCCGGGAGACTCCCGCATTTTGCAAGAGTCTCCCGGACGAGTGTGGCAATCTCCCTGATAGGAAGGGGGAAAAATTTAGTTTAAACGCCGCGATTCACCCGGAATCGCGGCGTTTAGCCCCGCCCCCACTGTAAAATGACGCGATTTGCGTCATTCCGTCACGGGGGCGGGGCCAAAATGACGCGATTTCGCAGCCCCGCCCCCTGCACGCCCACGTCCCAGCCGGCATCTCCCGGAAAAGAAAAAAAAAATGTTGGCAAGTATGTATAAGAAGACATGAGCCTTATCCAAACAACCTAAAAAACAAATCATGTCCCCCATGAAACAGAATGGGTAATAGCTATGCTTATTTTAGTTTAAAGGTGCAAGTATAATTGTTAGAATAAGAACCTGATTCATTAAGAAAAGTTAAGCAAAAGTAAGTAAGGCAAAACCATGTTGCATTGGAGGGGGAGGTAAATTTAAAATGTGATGGCAGATTTATATTAGGGTGTGTCCTAGATGAACTTTAAATTTCAGTGTACAAATAAGCTATCAAGTATTTGTGTGTTACATGTAGAGATGAGCGGGCTCGGATTCCGCTAATCCGAGCCCACCCGAACAGTGCGGATACGAACGGGATCCGAGCACTGTTCGGATATTTCCGGCGGGCAAAAAATTGAAAACGAGGCTCTGTCGTCCAATTCTCGCGTCAAATCTCACGAGAGGTGGGAGGGAGGGCCCAGAACAATTCCATCTTGTACCTCTTTTTTTGGCATTATGTGCTCAAGCTACCTCGGTGCAACCTTTTGGCCTAAAAACAATATTGTGAGGTGTTCAGTATAGACTGGAAATTAGTGGAAATGATTGTTATTGAATGTTATTGAGGTTAATAATAGCGTAGGAGTGAAAAAAACAAAACACAAAACTGGTTTTTAGCACTTTTTATGTTTTTTTCAAAATAAATCCGAATCCAAAACCTTAAATCCGAACCAAAACCTTTTGTCAGGTGTTTTGCGAAACAAATCCGAACCCAAAACCTCAAGCAAATCCGAATCCAAAACACGAGACACCAAAAGTGGCCGGTGCACATCCCTAGTTACATGAAAAAACAGACAGAATTTTTCTTATGTGCAAAATAATAAACTAATTTGCATCCCTTGTATTATAACATGGTTTTGTCCGGAAAACTAGAGTAAGAAAACTTACTCAATTTCTTGTTTAACTTTCCTCAATGAATCAGGCCCTAAGTTCTTTATATCGGATGTTCTCATATCTAGACATTTAACCAATGTTTACATAGGAACACTGGAGAGGTGTGTCCTTCATTACTTCTATCCGTTAATACCAACCATCCATCTGCAACTCTGTCACTCCCACATCAGGATCCTCTGGGTCAAAGTAAGCAAAGATCTTTGCAGGTTTGATAACAGGAGAACAGATGTCAAGCATATGCAGCAGGAAAAAGTTGTAAACAGATACAACTAATTAAAACAATGGGTGTCATGTCATCTTCTATGGAAAAATAAACAATAGACTTATTATTTAGTTTCTATATACCAGTTGTGGACAATAGGTTCTGTGAGTCTTCACCTGCAATATGTGAGGCTGTTTTGAAGCAAGTGGGAGATCTGAGTGGCATGTGGTAGAATTTTGGAGCAAGTGAGGGGCATGAGGGGGATTTTGAGATGAGTGTTGGGGACGTGACAAGTTCGTTTTTGGCCTTTTCTTTCCACTCATGTAATTAAAGGTAATTTCAAGCCTGTTTGAAGGTTAGAGTGCCGCACATGCAACCCATGGGGTGTATCAGGTTGCCCATCACTGCTATATACAGTCTCTTGTCTTTGTACCAGATCACATTGCAGCATCAATCACTTGTTCACATCCACACTGAGATCACAAGTTTACTTGCCTCACACTTTGTGGGACCGTCACTCTTCATTTGACTGAAAACAAAAATGTACATGTCAGGAAAGGTTAAAACGGTCTTTTCCAGTCATAGTTATTATCACTTTTCCACCATTTCTTTTTTTATTTGGAAAGTTTTCATTCTCTCCTAAAACATTGCTCATTTAAGTTTCATTTATGTCTTTAAAAACATGTCACATTTTAATTTTTTTATAGCATGAGCAATTGTTCTCCTAAAAATGCTCTTTCCCATATTGTATACATATAGTATATTTCCAATAACATGCATTTTGCAGCAATCTCCAGAACTTCAAGTAAATGTAAAAATATGGTCCTTTTTGAGGGAATACACCCACATAAATTTGCAATCTTCACTCCTCCAAAATTAATTAAATATCTTGTCCCATTTCATGAAATCTCACTTTTGCAAGGGGGCTCAGAGCGTTCTGCTTTCCTACATGTAGCCAGTATTCTGCAAGGAACATTTTGCTCTCTTGCAGTCAGGGGCAGACTGGGGGGCATATGCCCCCTGGGCTGATGCCATAGTGAGCATTTTTTTTTCCTAATAGGTTGCTGGGCAGAGTCGCGCCCCTGGGCTAAAATTTGCCAGCCTGCCCCTGCTTGTCACCACCATCATTATGATGGACTGAACCATGCATGATCACATTTAAATTGAAGCAATCACATGACACAAATGTATGCACAATGTCACAAAGTGTATTTGCACTGTATGGCCACAGTTTTGTAGTTTTGCAAATTTACACTTAGTGCTAGATTTACTAAGCTGCGGGTTTGAAAAAGTGGGGATGTTGCCTATAGCAACCAATCAGATTCTAGCTGTCATTTTGTAGAAAGCACTAAATAAATGAAAGCTTGAATCTGATTGGTTGCTATAGGCAACATCCCCACTTTTTCAAACCCGCAGCTTAGTAAATCTAGCCCTTAGTGTCTTCAAAGAAATAAGACAGTAACTGCCAAAATACATTGTGTTGGCCCTATAAAGCACAATTTGTAGGAATAAAAGTGTTTCCTATAGTGCAATCATGAAAGCACATCTAAGTTATTGCGGTGGGGTTAATATGCATGTAAGCTTAAAAGTCCATTTCACCATACCATTAGTATTTTTTTAGCTCCCTGTGTAAAATGCTCTCTTTGCACCTACAATCTCAGCTGTGCAGGGCTTTAGCTCTAAGCCCTACTAAAAAAAAATGCAGTTTCTCCATAATCAGCCATTGCCAACTTCAGTTCACCCTTCATTCAAACTTGAGCTGTCATGACTGGCAAATATTACTTGGCTTCTCCTCTTTGGTCATTAGTCTCAAAAGGGAACAGCTGGGAGTATGGATCTGCAGAACTCCAGTAATGGAGCCCTACAGAGATATAACCGATATAACTTCTGATTGGGAGCAGTCCTTTAGAGCATTGGGCCTGTTCACTGTGGACACCCGCTCTCAGGTCTACAGTGCAGAAGTGGTGAGTGCAAACAACATTTTCAACTAGGGAGGAGCAAAATGGTTGTTTTATTGTTGTTTTGTTTTTTTTGGGGGGTTTTTGTTTTTTTGGTTTTTTACAATGGAAGGATTAAAAAAAATATTCAATATCAAAGCTTTAAAGGAATCTTCCATTTTCACACATTCTTCTAAAAATTAAAAAGCCAGATCTCTCCCTTGGGTCTTCTTTCCAATGTACAGAGCTAGCCCTTATGAGGCACAATTTTGACCCGCCCCTTCCCACTGCAATCTACTGCTGTTTGTGGTAACTTTTCCCTGTGGGACTTAAACCTTGCTAAGTCATGAAAATGAAGAGCGAATCTGATGGTGTAAGAAATACGTTCTGCTCCAGCTCTCTCTGCACTTTAGCAGTGATGAATAATAGTCGGTGACATTGTTTTCTTTAAAATGAAATTAGCCAAAATGAGCCACTTAACGTGCAGTAAATTCTCCTTTCCGCACCAATCTTGTTTTATTCATCTCCTATGTTGTTTTTTAGAGCACTATAGAAGCTCAGGGAATAGGACAAACACATTTCTATGCCCATAGCCTGCAAACTTTACATTCACATCTCCCTGGTAATTTCTCCCTCTTTTTTTCATGCAAACTAATTCATGAAAGTGATGGGACATTGTGTCTTCCTTTATTTTACATGACAACATAAATATATATGTCTTGCTTGTATTGTAATGCATTGATGTACTTCTTGTACAGATTCCATATTACACCTTGATGCACCTTTGGACTTAGCTTTGATTAAAATGATGTCTTACACAACCTTTTTGATTGTTGATATTTTTTCATGTGAATTCCCCAATATGTTTCATCTCTTAGATATGCAACCTATTCGATTAAAGCTATGATAATAGAGCAAGTTCCTCAACCAAGCAGGTGGGATGATGGGCACAAAAAGTAATTGTCCGATGCACAGACTTCAAACTATGGCTCCATAATTATTAAGCACTCCATTTAATTTATCTATTTTCTTTTTTTTTTTTTTTTTAAATATTGCAATGATTTTATTTATGCACTAAATTTGGTTTAAATTATAATTTTATTCCAATGTTTATATTATGTATTCTAATATGTTATGCTTTGAGTTTTACAATGTGGAATAGCTTCATAGTGATTTGTATGCCTTTTACTTCTACTACAAAGTAACATTGTTTTAGATATGCTTTGGACCATGTGGTCTAAAGCATATGAGTAGCCAGATGTGGAAGCCTTGATTGTAGAGCAGTAATAGCCGCGACTAGGACTAGTGCACATGCAGCGATTTAGAACAAGAAAGGCCGTTCACTATTTCCAGGGTTAGGATATCTTCGTGGCAGCTGAACAAGCTTAACACCCACACTTTCTGAAAGTGCCTGCTTTGGACCACACAGAGGGATCTCCAAAAGAAACACAGCGTCTCTGCAAAGAAGCCCAATTCAGGGTAAGTCTGGTTTACTTTTACCCTGCTACCGTGTGATCTTAGTGGACCTGCCTTCTACTTTTATTGACCAACACAGTATAGGACTGACAGGAGATATGCTTATTACGCTTATTATTCCTAATACCCACTGGGGAAGGAAGACACCCACGTACTTCCATCACCTGATACAATCTTCTTCCCTATAAGGAACATTTCTCAATATTTCGACTACAACTGAAAACAGACTTTTCATCTACGATTAACATCTATCTGCTGAACTGTCAGAGGGACATGGAGGTTTATGTTATACCACTTGTTTTTTTTATCTACCCAAACTTTTTGCATCTATACTGATACATATCCAAGTATAAAGTGTTATAATAAATTGTACAAAAGGTCCATGTCTTAGTCATATGGTTATAAGACATAGGTACTCCTCTGATGTATAATTTTTGCGCCAAGTGCATACAACATTACAGAGCCCAGTAGAGGCTACAGTAGGGCCCCTCAGCAGCTCAGGGCCAATACAGATATGATCCTTATTGTTACTCCACTGAATGATGGGATTATCCATTAAACAATAATAGTAATATAAATGGTTTTAGTATTATTGTAATCTGTGAGGACTGCTATGCATCTATTTTCTTGTGAATTGATAGCCTCTCTAAAATAAAACTCCCAACCCTTTAAAAGCATGTTAATAAAATGTAATTACCAAGTAGTAATTTGTTTTTACTTTTTTTTTTTTTTCCGAGATATTTGACAGTGCTACAATCATTAAAGGCTTAACAAAATACTACTGCGCAATTATTATTTATTCTGTCATTCAAAAAACACTGGGTACAACCTAACCTAAATAAAGGGGTATATAAGGGGTAGGGATATAAATGTATGAACATGGTGGCTGTATTGTTTGTTCATTATGTAATTGCACTGTAAATTAAAAAAAACAAAATGGAGAGAGAGAGAGAGAGAGAGAGAGAGAGAGAAAGAGATTTTTTTCACTTACCCGGCAGTGGAACGCATATGCGTTCCAACAACAGGAAGTTCGGCATTTGGAATGCAAGTTTGCGTTCCAAATGCCGAACTTCCTGTTGTTGGAACGCATATGCAGAAGTTGACAGCCGAGGGACCGGACACCAGGTAAGTTCACCCGTGTATAAGCCGAGTGCCCTTTTTCAGCCTACAAAAGTATGCTGAAAAACTCGGCTTATACACGAGTATATACGGTACTCACCCAATATTTGTCTCTATATGAAATGAGTACTCAGTATTTGTTACCGTTCTTAGTTTTTGGTAAGCAAGTAGGTACAGTCTTTTAGCAGCAATTCATCTGTCCTGGACTTGTGTTACACTCTGTTGTATTGGTTAGTCAGCGTTATGTGGCACCACGTGACTGTCTTGCAGCTTTAGCATGAAGAAGGTAGTCCTTGTTGCTCTCCTATATAATGTCCTGATAGAATAGAGTGAAGACTGTGATGTTGTTCTGCTGTATTGGAAGTTGTAATCCTCGCTGTAGCACAGGCGATTGTGGTTTCTGCAGTGCTGTTGGATAACTCTACACTTCTATATCTTTGTAGTAGTTATACCTAAGGCTGGGTACACACTACAGAAAATTTCTCTCAATGTGATATCCTTAATGATTTTACCAACAACTGAAAAAAAGAAAAAGAAAAAAAAAGTCCCGATCAGCATGCCGATTCATGTGTACACACTAAACACGATTTACCGTCAGATCTGGGCTCATCTGTCACAACCATCGGCTGAAAAGATTGTGACTCTTTACACCCTGTAGAGATCTATTACTGTAATTATTATCTTTTATTTATACGACGCCACAAAGGGTCCGCAGCGCCGTACATGACATATACAGAAAGCAGTAATCCACAACACAACGTGAGTAACAAAATACAAAGACCAGTTACACTGAATGAATAAATATATAGGTAACATAGTAATGTAGATCAAATTATTTGCGGAACAGTGAGTGAAAGTGATGGTACTAACCACAGCGGCGCACGGAGGATTGTCGGGGGGGTTTCCCCCTGCCAACCCAAAAAAAAACAAAAAAAACCCCAGAGAGAGCTGCTGCGCATGCGCAGCAGCTCCGTTTCGCCAGCGCTGTCCTATACAGCAGCCGCGGCGCTGTCTAAGAAGCGTCTGCGGCGGTGCTGTATACAATACAGCACCGCCATGGACGCTTCTTTGACAGCGCCGCGGCTGCTGTATAGAACAGTGGCCACTTAGTTAGCGCAGTGGGGGGGTTCTAGAGACTCAGAAACCCCCCATGCGTGTGCCACTGAACCAGCAAGACACTGATGGTTGTGAGTGCTTACACTGCAGAATTGGAATGTCATCGTTAAACAAGATCTTTATTTTGGTTTAAAATCAAACGATACAATGTGCTTTGGAACGACAATCGTTCATCCTTAGAGTGTACACACTAATGCGATATTGGGCTGGAGAGTCGTTTATCGTGTGATTGGCCTGATAATCGGCTGAAAACCTGTAGTGTGTACCCAGCCTAACTTAATAGAAGTCTTCATATAATCTGATTAATGTATCTCCATCTATAAGCAAAGTTTTTCTGACCTTTCCCACTTTTTATATGGTCATTGTCTTTTTATTCGTAATTTTCATTGCTCCTTTACTCCTCCCTTTCCCGACAATGAATCATTTCTGCCTTCATTTCTTTGTTTCCCCAATATGTCCTTGTTCACCTAGGTCCAAATGTAAGTCTCACTTAAATCCCTCTCTTAACTATCTCTCTATGTTCCTCTTTGCATTCCTGTTTTGAAGTTCTCCACTGACCTCTCTACTCGACTACCCAGGATGTGGTCCCATCCCCCTATAGCCATATTCCTTGCCATGTGCAATAGGCTGGGTGGATTTGAAAAATATGGTGTAATACTAGTTAAAAAAATGTTGACCAACAACAAGGACAGTGGCAGGTGGGGAGTTTGACTGGGGCGGTACACCTGTCAAACCGTAACGCAGGTGTCCTAAGGCGAGCTCAGGGAAGGGAAAAACCTCCCGTGGAGCATTCATCTTGCACAACAGTGAATAAGATATGAAATAAATACTGTGATTTTAATTACAATTGGTATTTAGAATGTTTAAATAAACTCTACAACCTATTATGGTATTTAATGGAAAGGGGTTTGTTAAGACATAGCGATACTGAAAATACAATTTATGGTTGCAGTTTTTAAGTATATTTCAATAAACTGTTCCACCTATTTTAATATATGTTTGACTGAAAAAAAGTGTTTATAAGACAATTTTCTATTATACTTGGTATACAGTGTAATAAAATTATTTATATTGCTGCATTTAAAAATATAAAAAGTAGAAAGAGGAGCAGCCCTTTTCACAATTCCTTCAATAGCTTGGTTTGAATCATTTGGGATCATAATCCTTTTGTGAGTGCAACTGAATCATGTCTGTTCCCTTTTGTAGAGTTATAAACAGTATTATACTATATATTGTATTTATTTTTTCACAGATTGTGTTAGGTAATTTAGTAATTTTACTATATTGCCGAGTGTAGAATATTTACTCAAGTAAACTCCAGCTGTGATTGCAGTTGGTTTGGTATTTGCTGTGTTTGTGAGCGAGATCATTTTAGTCCCAATTGATAGTATTTTCCAATAATGTGAAACAAAAAATCAATAACTTGTTTGACTAAAAAGATCTTTGTAGGAGGGACAATTTTGTGCTGCAAGTTGCTGAAATATATATTCTAAAGGGGGGTATTCAATTGACGGCGGGATCGCCGAAAATCCCGCGCTCTAAAGATATTACCGTTAATACGGTAATATCTCGCTGGATTTCAGCTCGTGGCTCCCTGAGCTGCGAGCTGAAATCCAGCAAGTAAATTACCGTATTAACAGTATTTACGCGCAGGATTACCGTATTAACGGTAATATTTTTTGAGCGCGGGATTTTCGGCGATCTCGCCGTCAATTGAATATGCCCCATATAATTTGAACCACCTGCAGTATTTGTTGAGCTGGAAAAGGGCATTTCAAATCATGTATTTAATTTATTAAGGAATTACACAGTAGCAACTGTGTAAAACAGACAAATCAGAGCAATAGAAACAATAATGTATATAAAGGGAAGGGCAAATATAGCAGTGCACTGGGCAGAATTATGTCTTAAAGTCAACATGATTATTAATAGAGATGAGCGGGCTCGGATTTTGCTAATCCGAGCCCACCCGAACAGTGCGGATCCGACGGGATCCGAGCACTATTCGGGTACTTCCGGCCGTCTATGACATCCAAGTCTCGCGTCGGATCTCGCAAGACTCGGATGTCATAAATGCCCCGCTCGCGGCCGCCATCTTCATTCTCCCTGTGGTTAGTGGAAGAGGGAGGTTGTTTCTGTTCCTGTGCTCTGTCCTGCTGATTAGTTTATTAGTCAAGTGGTGCTTTGTCCTGCTGAGTCCAGTAGTACTTTGTCCAGTGCTCTGTCCTGCTGATTCCAGTGGTGCTTTGGCCAATGTCTTTCCTGCTGAGTCCAGTGGTGCTTTTGTCCTGTATTTTTTTCTGCTAAGTCCAAGGTAATTTGATAATTATCCAAAAATCTTAAAAAAATAAACAAAAAGGAAATAAAATAAAATACAAAAATAATTTACAAATTATAAAAAATATTATAGAGCAATATATTATTGCAGTCCCAAAAAATAGGAACTGCAATCTATATTATTACGTTCAGTTTCTGCAGTCCAAAAAAATAGGAACTGCAATCTATATTACTACGTTCACTGTTTCTGCAGTCCCAAAAAATAGGTACTGCAATCTATATTACTACGTTCACTGTTTCAGCAGTCCAAAAAATAGGAACTGCAATCTATATTACTACGTTCACTCTTTCAGCAGTCCAAAAAATAGGAACTGCAATCAATATTACTACGTTCACTGTTTCTGCAGTCCCAAAAAATAGGAACTGCAATCTATATTACTACGTTCACTGTTTCTGCAGTCCAAAAAATAGGAACTGCAATCAATATTACTACGTTCACTGTTTCAGCAGTCCCAAAGTGTGTGTGGTTTAGGGGTATGCTCTCTTGTGCTGCATATAATGGAGTACAAAAATTTGGAGGATAAAGTAGGGAAAGATCAAGACCCACTTTCTCCTAATGCTGAAGCTGCTGCCACTAGTCATGACATAGACAATGAAATGCCATCAACGTCGTCTTGCAAGGGCGATGCCCAATCTCCTAGTAGAGGGCATGTAAAATCCAAAAACCCAAAGTTCACTAAAATTAGCAAAGAAAGAAAATTGAAAACATCTGAGGAGAAACGTAAACTTGCCAATATGCCATTTACGACATGGAGTGGCAAGGAACGCTTAGGCCCTTGCCCGTGTTCAGGACTAGTGGTTCAGCTTCACCCAAGGATCTAAGCCCTCCTCCTTCCCCCCCCTCAAAAAAATTTAAAAAAGAGTTATGCTGTCAGCAACAACACAGCAAACAACTCTGCCTTCTAAACAGATGACATCACAAATCCCCAAGGCGAGTCCAAGGGTGTTGGTGGTTGCGAAGCCTGACCTTCCCATCACTGTACGGGAAGAGGTGGCTCCTTCCACCATTTGCAGCACGCCCTCTGCATATGCTGGAAGGATCACCCACAGTGTAGATCCAGATTTGGATAATCAAGGTGTCAATGTTGTACACCGGGAGGAGGCTATTGATGTAGCTGGCGCTGAGGAGGAACTTGACGAGGAGGATGCTGATGTGGTTATCTTAAATGAGGCACCAGGGGGGGAAAAAGTTGATGTCCATGGGATGAAAAAGCCCATCGTCATGCCTGGTCAGAAGACCAAGAAATGCACCTCTTCGGTCTGGAGTTATTTTTATCCCAATCCGGACAACAAATGTATGGCCATATGTAGCTTATGTAAAGCTCAAATAAGCAGGGGTAAGGATCTTGGCCACCTAGGGACATCCTCCCTTATACGTCACCTGAATAACCTTCATAGTTCAGTGATTAGTTCAGGGGCTAGGACCGTCATCAGTCCAGGGACATCTAAATCCCTTGGTCCTGTTGGATAAATACCACCAACACCCTCCTCGTCAACTTCCTCCACGATCTCCATCAGATCAGAAGAGGCCATGTCACCAGCCAGACTGAGTCCTCTTCAATCCGGGATTCATCCGTGGAATCCTGCAGCGGTACACCTACTACTGCCGCTGCTGCTGTTGCTGCTGGTAGTCGGTCATCTTCCCAGAGGGGAAGTCGTAAAAACTCTACGTCTTTCACCAAACAGTTGACCGTCCAACAGTCTTTTGCCATGAGCCCGAAGTGCGACAGTAGTCACCCTATTGCAAAGCGGATAACTGCGGCTGTAACTGCTATGTTGGTGTTAGACGTGCATCCGGTGTCCGCCATCTGTGTAGTGGAATTCAGACCAGTTTGAGGAGGTATTGTGGCCCCGGTACCAAATTGGGTACCGGGGCCACTCCACTACGCAGTCCAGATAGCTGCGTATCAGATATTAAACTACGTTCACTGTTGCTGCCAAATAAAAAAATAATGAAAATGCCCTGTCATCATCGAAAACAAGAGGTAGTGACGTGCTAGAACTCCACCCTCTATATGCTGCAGAGGATGGAGGAGCAGAAAAAGGCCATTCAAGCCTACACAGCCACCTACGATGGGCCACGTGTTTGTGCCGTCCACTTGTGTCGCTTAGCTTAGACATCCAGCTACCTCGGTGAAACGTTTTGGACTAAAAACAATATTGTGAGGTGTTCTGAATAGACTGGAAATTAGTGGAAATGATTGTTATTGAATGTTATTGAGGTTAATGATAGCGTAGGAGTGAAAAAAAACTGGATTTTAGCACTTTTTTAAAAATAAATCAGAACCCAAAACCCTAAATCAGAACCAAAACCTTTCGTCAGGTGTTTTGGCAAAACAAATCAGAACCCAAAACCTCAAGCTAATCAGAACCCAAAACACTAAAAGTGGCCGTGGCACACCCCTAATTATTAAGGGCCTTAATTTACAGTTTACAGATTTGCACCTGGGAAAACCATGTTGTGCTAGGGCATACTACAGTTTGCGAGTAGCACAAACAGGTTGCACAACTTTTTAGCACTGTGATTTAGAACTGAACTAGGACACATGCCCTCCCAACTCTAAATCTCTCTGTACATTTTAAATGTGCCCCTCCGCCCCCCTACAGTGTAAAGTTGCACCTTTTGCCCTTTGTTTTCTTTTTTCCTTTGTTTTTTCTCCCACTTTTTATGTGAAACAAAAACTTTAATAAAAATTCTTATTGCTATAAGAAAAAGAGTGTGTCAAAATGGCTACATACTACATTTTTTGGATTATTTTCATGAGATACTGGCTGTTGCTTTGTGTTTGGTTCCTTTCTTTTTATTGGGCAGCACTGTGGCTCAGTGGTTAGCACTTCTGCCTCACAGTACAGGGGTCATAAGTTCAATTCCCGACCATGGCCTTATCTGTGTGGAGTTTGTATGTTCTCCCCGTGTTTGCGTGGGTTTCCTCCAGGTGCTCTGGTTTCCTCCCACACTCCAAAAACATACTGGTAGGTTAATTGGCTGCTATCAAGTTGACCCCAGTCTCTGTGTATGTATGTTAGGGAATTTAGACTGTAAGCCCCAATGGGGCAGGGACTGATGTGAGTGAGTTCTCTGTACAGTGCTGCAGAATTAGTGGCTCTATATAAATAAATGGTGATGATGATGATTGAATGTGACTTGTCCGATTATTCAGTTGCTTGTTCTCTGCAAACAGTCTATTCCCAAAGTATTTGCCACTGCTAATTTAGACATTTGTAGAAATTTAATTTTGCTTACGTCTACTGTGAATCATCATATGTCATACTACAGAAGGCAGTAACCGCTCCATGTACTTATTTCTATTAAAATTCAAATGTGTGGGGGAACACCTGCCTCTGTCTATTTGTCGTCACTTTAGATATTATACTAGTCTAATTTAGCAAATTTTGTAATAGGTGAATAATTCCTAACCCGTTATATGTGTTATGTTTTTTGTGTGGTTTTTTTTCTCTCACTAACATATTAGAGCTAGTGTCATTATTTATTGCAATAATAAGCTTTTCATTGATTTTTTTTCAGTCCACTTTACCCATTCCTGCCTGGAGTTGGGTAATGCTCTTACATTTATGTTTGCAGTTAAAAGAACACAAGCATTGCTTGTAACTATATTGCATGATATGTCTGGTTAATGCAATGCCAATGCATGGTGATTTACTATAATTGAGTGATTCCATTTGTAATTCTGTTATGTGCCGACAATAAGAATCCCCCGTTGTGGTTGCTAGGAAACCAAGCCGGGGAAATCCCATGCCATTCCCAGTCTTTTCTAATAGCACTATACTTTGTCTCTCACTAGAATAGCATGCAGTTCTTTGAGCAGAATCAGTTCAAGGGTGTTTATCTTGGTAGGATAACAAATTATTTGTCGATCTTAAGGTCCTAAGAAAAAGATAAAAACATTACAAAGGTCTTTCTTTTGCACTGGCCTACTTTCCTGTCCTTTTTTGAGGATAAATGTGCTGTTACACAATATTGGCATGGCATATTGATTTTGGGTAACACTAATCCACTGTTCTGACAAAACATATTGGCAATGCACACATCCAGCTGTAAAAGGTCTGAGCGCCATTCTGCTTAATGTATCGTGCTTAAAACGAGCAACATGCAAACGTTAGCATGCAAAGATCATTTGTTTTCTATTATAATCCTCTGCTAACAGCTGGGGCAGATTCAATTAGACGCAAGGTGCTATAGGACAACGCCTCGATGTTCAGCTGCGAACATTGCCGGCTAGTACGGTACTAAAATCTACACTCATTATCCCTCGCATGTCTACGGGACGTGAGAGAAAATGAGTGGGGAGTTTAGTAAAAAGACTAGTTTATTTTGCAGCTTCTCTTGGTTGCAACACTGAAAATCAGGATTGATATGACCTACTAGAGAATCAGCATTGCTACTATTACTGGATCAAAGGGCTGATTCAATTAGCCGCAAGGTTCCGTAGTAACCTTGTGGATATATTTCTGTGCACATTACTGGCAATTATGGTAACTTGAGCTTGCTCATTTTTGCTCGCACTCTTATGAGGTTCGAACAAAATTGAATGAGGGCCATTAGCTACATCATCACGCGGTAACATGGCCAGGAGGCTATAACAGGCCCTCAAGGCCAATTGAATTGGCCCCTAAAAGTCTAAATTAGATCCAAAACAGAGAACTAGATTTAGACAAATATCCTGATTTATGGACTGGATTTACTGGTCTCTCCCCAACAATACTGACAATAACACACATTCATTTCATCATTAAAGGGTCTCAAGATACAATTGGAAAGCTAATATTAGATTTATTACAATAAAACCATTTATTTTCATTTGGTCATTCATCAATATCACAAACTGAAATAAAATCTACCAATTAGGCTTTGTGATAAACACCTATACTTACAACATACCAGTCTTTAGAATCCTGAGTAGGCAGTGGCTGTTGTCTAATATTATACAAACTGACCCCAGAGCAGAGTGGGTATCTTGGGAGGGTGACCTGGCATGGTACACCCTTGTAGTGGTGGTAGTTCTGCCACTAAGTACATAAACAATGTGCAGGGCCTTATCAACCAATAGGCTGATCAGGCTGCAGCCTGGGGCGCTGGGACCTGGGGCGCGCAGCGACGGCAGCAATTAAGAATTTTTTTTACATTGTTTTTTTATATTTTTGTGCCCGGAGACGCCCCTCCTCCAGGCTGCCGATTCCCCCCTCCCTTCCTCTCTCCTCCCTTCTGCTCCTCCCCCTCCTCACTATCGGATGTGATGTCATCATCAAGTCCCAACAGTGCAAGTGAGGAGCTGCAATGAGAGGAACTAACTGCCCAGAAGAAAGAAGCCAGGTAAGCAATGATTTATGTTTATGCAGAAAGTGTGGGGAGTGTGTTTTTGGGAGAATTGTGTGCTGAAAGGGGGATAGTGTGTGCTGAATGGGGGAACGGTGTATTGAGGGGGGCAGTGTGATAATGGGCACAGTGATCTAATGGCTGTGGGGGGAGGGTTATGAATTGGCCACTGGGAGTTATTTCTGAGACATTTATGCATACATCCTTTTTACTAATACCATAAATTGTCAAGTAGAAGGTATGTGGGGGGGAGCTAAGGTGGATGATGATGAGGGGGGGGGGTAGGTGATGAAAAACGAAGAACTTGGGGAGTGGGTGATGAAACTGCCAGGGGAGTCATGAAGGTTGTTGGTGGCTGAGGAAATGGCTAGTGGGCGGAGGGCATGATCTCCGTATTGTGTTGCTTCTTGATTATGCTCTCTACAGAGCCTAATTATTGAGGGTTTGTAACGTTTGCCCAACTTTTCAGAAGTCAGCTAAATGACGACAATGCTGCAAGAACAAGAAAGAAACAGCAAGAACAGGTAAGAGAATTTATCTAAATTTGTTTGCTGGAGAAACTGAATTTTCCTTTTATGATTTGAAGGGGGGTCATTATGGGTTAATTAGCCTAGGGCGTCCAGAACCCTTAATCAGGCCCTGACAATGTAGGACAGTTGCACAATTACTATATATATACACATCAATAATTATCAATCCAATTGCTTTTGGATGAAGAAGTTCCACAGAAGAGAGAAAATACATTGATCTGGTCATTTACATTTGTATTTAAATGCTTGTCATCCACACAACAGTCCATTTTTTGTAACAATTCAATTACAAATAAAAAGATCCAGTGGATCTCTGGACCCTTGGTTATGTTAAAAAGTGCTCTGTAGTGACATCATCATTCTGCACACTGTTGTTTCCAATAATGAAGACCCCTGTCCATTAATGGGCCTTGTTTCAGTATAAATGGAAGCACTTAGATAGAGGGTTCAATATGAAAGCTGTATATACTTTTTCTAGAGTCAGGAATCCACGCTCTAAAATTGGACTCCTGGGCTGTCAGACTGTCACCAAGTCTACTCTACGGAGCAGAATGGATGATCAGATTGTTTGGCCAGCTTTATAGTATGTTTTGCAGATCATGGGGTGTTCACGCATCCACATAATTTTCATTCCAGAAGGATTAGGTTAGTGTGGACAATTGTCTATGTTACACAGGACATTCCTGTATTAGCATGTATGTGCTACGAATATGTACACTTCCTTTAATGGCAATTCTATTTCGCATGTGATAATCTAATATGAAATTGATTTATTTGAATTTAACTCTGATTTTACTGATTTAGATCAAGGCAATAGCTAAAAGATGTCAGGTTCACATAAATATATTTCACCCAGTTAAATATGTGAATCTTTGGGGTCAAAGATTTGCTGCAGCTTCTGTACAGTGTTAGTGAATCTTGGGCCTGATTCATTAAGGATCTTAAATTTAGAAGTCTCTTATTTAAGTCTCCTGGACAAAACCATGTTACAATATAAGGGGTGCAAACTAGTTTTCTGTTTTGCACATAAGTTAAATACTGACTGTTTTATCATGTAGCACACAAATACTTGATAGCTTATTTGTACACTGAAATTTAAAGTTGATATTTGTGTGCTACATGAAAAAACAGTGAGTATTTAACTTATGTACAAAACAGAAATCTAGTTTGCACCCCTTCCATTGTAACACGGTTTTGTCCAGGAGACTTAAATAAGATACTTATTAATTTGAGATCCTTAATGAATCAGGCCCCTTGTTTTCAGTCATGCTCTTCAATTCACTGCAATGTTTAAAACTATATATATATATATATATATATATATATATATATGTGTGTTCTATATATATATATATCTCACACCATGATAGTGCTGAATCTGCAGCTAACCACAGGATGTGATGGTATACCACATCTGTATTGCGCAAGGAACACGTCCATTAAGGTTTCTGCCTTAATAATGCAAAGTGAGAGCTCTGTTAGAGTTAGGGATGAGCGCACTCGGATTTATGAAATCCGAGCCCACCCGAACGTTGCCGATCCGAGTCGGATCCGAGACAGATCCGGGTATTGGCGCCAAATTCAAATCTGAAACTGAGGCTCTGACTCATAATCCCGTTGTCGGATCTCGCGATACTCGGATCCTATAAATTCCCCGCTAGTCGCCGCCATCTTCACTCGGGCATTGATCAGGGTAGAGGGAGGGTGTGTTAGGTGGTCCTCTGTCCTGGTAGATCTCGTGCTGTGCTGTTTAGTTCTGTGCTGTGCTGTTTAGTTCTGTGCTGTGCTGTGCTGTGCTGTGCTGTGTTCTGCAGTATCAGTCCAGTGGTGCTGTGTCCTGTGCTCTGTCCTGCTGAGTTCCGTAGTGCTGCTGGGTCCTGTGCCGTGTCCTGTTCAGTCCAGTGGTGCTGTGTCCTGTGCTCTGTGCTTCTAAGGGCATAGTTATTTCCCCATTATTCCCAAGTTTTTAAAAAATAAAAAAAAAGTAAAAAAAAATAAAAAATTAAAAAAAAAAAAAATATATAATAATTATAACCAAATTTGCAAAACCAATACAGCAGTATAAGTCCATTGGTACTGCAATATTACCAAGTTCACACATTCTGCAGTATCTTGTGCTACATATAATGGAGACCAAAAATTTGGAGGATAAAGTAGGGAAAGATCAAGACCCACTTCCTCCTAATGCTGAAGCTGCTGCCACTAGTCATGACATAGACGATGAAATGCCATCAACGTCGTCTTCCAAGCCCGATGCCCAATCTCGTAGTACCGGGCATGTAAAATCCAAAAAGCCCAAGTTAAGAAAAAGTAGCAAAAAGAGAAACTTAAAATCATCTGAGGAGAAACGTAAAGTTGCCAATATGCCATTTACGACACGGAGTGGCAAGGAACGGCTTAGGCCCTGGCCCGTGTTCATGACTAGTGGTTCAGCTTCACCCACGGATCTTATCCCTCCTCCTCCTCCCCCCCCCTACAAAAAATTGAAGAGAGTTATGCTGTCAGCAACAAAACAGCAAACAACTCTGCCTTCTAAAGAGAAATTATCACAAATCCACAAGGCGAGTCCAAGGATGTTGGTGGTTGTCAAGCCTGACCTTCCCATCACTGTACGGGAAGAGGTGGCTCGGGAGGAGGCTATTGATGATGTAGCTGGCGCTGTGGAGGAACTTGATGATGAGGATGGTGATGTGGTTATTGTAAATGAGGCACCAGGGGGGGAAACAGCTGATGTCCATGGGATGAAAAAGCCCATCGTCATGCCTGGTCAGAAGACCAAAAAATGCTCCTCTTCGGTCTGGAGTTATTTTTATCCAAATCCAGACAACCAATGTATGGCCATATGTAGCTTATGTAAAGCTCAAATAAGCAGGGGTAAGGATCTTGCCCACCTAGGAACATCCTCCCTTATACGTCACCTGAATAACCTTCATAGTTCAGTGGTTAGTTCAGGAACTGGGGCTAGGACCCTCATCGGTACAGGGACACCTAAATCCCGTGGTCCAGTTGGATACACACCAGCAACACCCTCCTCGTCAACTTCCTCCACAATCTCCATCAGATTCAGTCCTGCAGCCCAAGTCAGCAGCCAGACTGAGTCCTCCTCAATACGGGATTCATCCGAGGAATCCTGCAGCGGTACGCCTACTACTGCCACTGCTGCTGTTGCTGCTGTTAGTCGGTCATCTTCCCAGAGGGGAAGTCGTAAGACCGCTAAGTCTTTCACAAAACAATTGACCGTCCAACAGTCGTTTGCGATGACCACAAAATACGATAGTAGTCACTCTATTGCAAAGCGTATAACTGCGGCTGTAACTGCAATGTTGGTGTTAGACGTGCGCCCGGTGTCCGCCATCAGTGGAGTGGGATTTAGAGGGTTGATGGAGGTATTGTGGCCCCGGCACCAAATTTACTACCGGGGCCACTCCACTGTGCAGTCCATATTTAGGTGTATCATATATTAAACAACGGTGACAGTTGATGCCCAATTTTTTAATTATATTGTGGCCTCGGTACCAAATTGTGTACCGGGGCCACCACACTACGCAGTCCATACCCTTTTTTGGTGGAATTCTGACACGTGGAGGGTTTTTTAATTATATTGTGGCCTCGGTACCAAATTGTGTACCGGGGCCACCACACTACGCAGTCAAGATAGATAGATGCGTATCATAGATAAAGTACATTCAGTGGTGTGGGGCAAATTGAAAAATATTCAAAATGCACTGACATTATCAAAAACAAGAGGTTGTCACACGCTAAAACTCCAACATGTATATGATGGAGAGGATGGAGGAGCAGCCGTATGTGTAGTGTAATGCAGACCTGTTGAAGGTTTTTTATATATTTTATTGTGGTGCCCAGTGCCCACTCCTCTAGGCAGTCCAGGTACATTTATTGGTGCGAATCATAAAAGTTCAGGGTTTTTAATATATATTGTGGTGACCCACTCCTCTACGCAGTCCAGGTACATTTATTGGTGCGATTCATAAAAGTTCAGGGTTTTTAATATATATTGTGGTGACCCACTCCTCTACGCAGTCCAGGTACATTTATTGGTGCGATTCATAAAAGTTCAGGGTTTTTAATATATATTGTGGTGACCCACTCTTCTACGCAGTCCAGGTACATTTATTGGTGCGAATCAAACAAGTTGATGGTTTTCTTATTATATATATTGTGGTGACCCACTCCTCTACGCAGTCCAGGTACATTTATTGGTGCGAATCATAAAAGTTCAGGGTTTTTAATATATATTGTGGTGACCCACTCCTCTACGCAGTCCAGGTACATTTATTGGTGCGAATCATAAAAGTTCAGGGTTTTTAATATATATTGTGGTGACCCACTCCTCTACACAGTCCAGGTACATTTATTGGTGCGATTCATAAAAGTTCAGGGTTTTTAATATATATTGTGGTGACCCACTCCTCTACGCAGTCCAGGTACATTTATTGGTGCGAATCATAAAAGTTCAGGGTTTTTAATATATATTGTGGTGACCCACTCCTCTACGCAGTCCAGGTACATTTATTGGTGCGAATCATAAAAGTTCACGGTTTTTAATATATATTGTGGTGACCCACTCCTCTACGCAGTCCAGGTACATTTATTGGTGCGAATCATAAAAGTTCAGGGTTTTTAATATATATTGTGGTGACCCACTCCTCTACGCAGTCCAGAAAGATACCTTGTTGCAACGTTTTGGCCTAATAACTATATTGTGAGGTGTTCAGAATACACTGTAAATTAGTGGAAATGCTTGTTATTGAATGTTATTGAGGTTAATAATAGCCTAGGAGTGAAAATAAGCCCAAAAACTTGATTTTTAAACTTTTTATGTTTTTTTCAAAAAAAATCCGAATCCAAAACCTTAAATCCGAACCGAGACCTTTCGTCAAGTGTTTTGCGAGACAAATCCGAACCCCAAAAATAACGAAAATCCGGATCCAAAACACAAAACATGAGACCTCAAAAGTCGCCGGTGCACATCCCTAGTTAGAGTACCACGTAAACAAATAAACTGTTTATTTCAGAATGTTGTACTTATAGTTTTGGTATGTTTATGTCACTCTTTGTTGAATGAACCACATTTTTCCTGGTTAAATAAAATTCAGGGTGGTAAATGCCTTCCATCAATGAATCCCTAATAAATGTATATTCGTGTGCAGAACATTGGTTATAGATATATAGATTGCAAAGCAGCAGGGAACAACCAACAGGGTTAACTAGAATTTAATTTTGCAATTTCCACACTGCCGTAATTTTAGTAAATTGGGTTGTAAGCCGAGTCATTCACTTACCTCTGATGCAGAAGAGTTCAATCTGAATAGGTATATGATCCAGTATAAACACGGTCTCAAACACACAGTACACTTACTTTATATAAGCTTTACCAGCATGGTACCATACAGCTAGAATATTCTTACATTGGAACAGATTCTCATGCTACCAGTGCACATATCTATTTACAAGTACCCTTATCTTTTATATCAAAATTCATTTATTTATAATAACACAGTTTAACAGAGTCAAAACATGTCTATTTACAAACATTTTCTCAAACTCACAGAATATGTGCATGATTTCTAGAGACTGCTCTAAATTTGTCCAATGTAATATATTGAACGCAATTCGGTTTTACATTTTACAGTGTTTTTTTGTTTTTACCTTTACTATTTTTGCTTGCAGCCTCTCTAGTTACTATGGAGATGCAATGAGCCCTCTGTGGATATCATATGTCTTATGCACCAGGTATACATCTTTGCCAGCATCTAAAACAGACACAGTGGACTTTTTTTTTTTCTTTTAGAGGTAGCAGTACATACTGCGAGAAGGTCAAATTTTGCACCTGGGCAAAGCCACCTTCCATTGCAGAATGGGCATATTTAAAATGTGTTGGCAGATTTAGAGTTGGGAGATTCTAGATGAACTCTAAATCACAGTGTAAAACTAAGGCTGTCCAATTTTTGTGCCCTACATAGGCGAGTAGGAAAGACCAGGGGGGCGACAGGTGCAGACATGACAGCCACTTTCACCTTCACCCGCAGTAGTGCTCGTTCATATCTGTATTCTGCTATACACTTTAGATTTTAATGAAAACGAAATGAGTGACAAAGATTGCCATGACTCTTTTAAAAAGCCAAATGAAGTTGAATTTCAAAAACACGGGAACATAAACATGGGGGGGTTTGAAGGAAGGCAAATTTGAAATGAAGGACATCTTCATTTTTCACCGACCACGTATTAGGCTGGCGTGGATGACAAAGGAGCGATATGAGCATATTAGCCTAGGGCAGCCTGAACCCTGCTCATCCTACTTTCATTTAAAAGCAACTCAAATTTACAACAGCCTAGAGCAGTGATAGACAAACGGATATACATCATGGGCCGCTTGGGGCCCTATAATCTTTCAAAATGACCACAGTCTCCTTTAGTCTCAGCGATAAGTTAAAACAATATGTTTAATCAAATAAAGAGACAACAATCTGCTATAAACATATCAGCAGGCATTTTATTGTAAGATAAACAAGTGTTACAAGCAATCACAAAAACAAATCTGACATGAAAGCATGAAGGAGTTGGTGAAGGACCAGAGGAGGTTGCCTATTGCCCATCAATTGCCCAGAGGGATGATTAATAATAGAGAAAGCCACTACCATGGTGAATTGACAATGATCCAATGGAAATTCAGCTTAATGCCCATCTTGCATATACACCCAGGGCTGCCAAGAGGAATTCAGGGCCCCGGTACAGCAACTTCACCCCCCCCCCCCCCTCCGTTGCAGTGGAGAATTTCCTTCCGCCATCGCGAAGCGGCATCAGAATAAATTGGGGCGTGGCTATGGCGGGAGTGGTCATACAATTGGGCGTGGCTATGGTGGGTGTGGTCATACAATTGGGCGTGGCTATGGTGGGAGTGGTCATACATATTTGTACACATTAACAACCAATGACCCAAAGGAGGGTTAAGTTCGGTGCTAATTGGGATAGCAAAAGGTTAAATAATATTAAAAAACGATTAGTCACCATAAAAAGTAAAAATAGTAATCCTCATAACATTTTAGTAATAAAAATGATTAGTTCCCCTGCTGCTCATCAAGGGTCTATTGATACCCTTAGAATACGGAAATACAACAAATAAATGGCACTGGAGAATTATTAACCATCCAAATACACTGAATCTCAGTAATATAAAAAAGTTCAGGATTTTAATTGGTCACACATAACAATACAAACATATAAAGCAGAGCATAAAAAACAATACAGTCCCCCACTTATCTAAATAGTTGACAAACCATAGATGTCACATCAATAACACAAAGCTGAATGCTAGCATAGTGGCAATGTATTGGAATAAAAACCAACAAAAATAGAGAACAGCGTTCCTTTCAAGTATGGAAATACACCCCCTAGAAGGGAGGTTATAATAATAAAGTGAAGCTTTCCCAAGCACTGATTCCTGTGAAATAATCCTCTGGCAGAAGTAGTAAAGAAATGGTTCCTTGCCAGATTATAGTAGTCCTGGAAACTTATGTGTTTATGTTTATATGTATGTGTATCTGTATAATGTACATGTATATGTACGTTTTTATATGGGTATATTTGCGAGCTGAAATCTAGTGAGAGATTACCGTATTAACGGTATTAGTTTTTCAGTGCTCGAACCCGCGGACAATTGAATACCCCCCTAGTTCTCTATAGTTTAATATGTAACAAGATGGTATATTGATACTTTTGCTGTTTGTTGTAATGGGAAGGGCTACTTTATTATAACTGTATATGGTGTTAAATATCCCATCTTATGGGTATTCTATTTACCTTAGTATCTTCTATATGTATATAGTAGTATCAAAACAATACAACAGTATATTTTGAATTTTATACTTTTACATATATTTTTTTATTTACTTTGTTTTATTTTATTTTATTTTGGATGTTAATGATATTTCTTTTTATGTTTTATATTTTATTTCTTATATATGTCCCTTTAAGCATATGGATTTTAATTTAACTGATTATAACATCTTATACATCAGTGAGATCAGCGATTCCATACTGAATCTGAAGGGTTAATAAATCTAAATTTGGATACTCCCATCTTGTACAGAGAAGAGTTGGCAGCTCTTTTCAGAAGCCTCATGACCCGCGCTCCTTATGGCGCGCGGTCACAGGCTGTATAGTATATACAAGCAGCACCACTAAGTCACGCGAGAGCACAGCAAGGGACTCTCGCGTGACATCATTGGATCGGCGGACCCGGCGGCCGTCAGAAGCAGAACCGCAACCGCAGCCCTGTATACACCCAGGGCCGACGAGAGGGGGGGGGAGGCAGGTACTAATTACCCGTGCCGACGATTTTTTTTTATTATTTCTTTTTTTTCAAAACTATTTTTTTTTTTCGGCAGGGGGGGGGCTCAGTCGTTGGTGGGGGGAGCAGGGTAATTAACAATATATAAACATACTCGAGTGAGCGCGTTCCTCCTCTCTGATGCTCTGCTCCATTCAGACTGCATGCCGGGCGTGATGTCATCATGTCACGCCCCCGGCAGTCAGTCTGCATGGAGCAGAGCAGCAGCCAGGACCAAGAATGAAGAGAGAAGAAAAGGAAAAGGTAAGTAAAGGGGGGAAAACGAGGGGGGGCCAGCACAGAGGGGTTAAAAAACGAGGAGGGCCAGCACAGAGGGGTTAATAAAACGAGTGGGGGCCAGCACAGAAGGGTTAAAAAATGAGGGGGGCCAGCACAAAAGGGTTAAAAAATGAGGGGGGGGCAGCACAGAAGGGTTAAAAAACGAGGGGGCCCCAGCACAGAGGGGTTAAAAAACGAGGGGGCCCCAGCACAGAAGGGTTAAAAAACGAGTGGGCAGCATGGCACTGTGGGGTTAAAAAGGGGAGGAGGCATGGCACAGTGGGATTGAAAAAGGGGGGGGAGCAGCATAGTATAGTGTGATGAAGGGGAGCCAGGTGAAGGGGCAAAAGCAGCATGGAGGGCGCAGTGTGATCATAAGGCATGACGATGATGAAGGGGCACATTATTGTAATATTGGAGCTGGAGGAAGGCCTAATTATTAACCGTGGATGATATTGATTTAACGCCAGGGTTGTTTGGAATTATCTAAATGTAGCTATTTTTTTCCAAATAGGGCCCCCAGCATTCCAGGATCCAGACAAGCCGCGACTAAAGAAACATGCAGCCACAGGTGGTGAAAGTGAGAAGAACAGGTAGGAGAGAGCAGGACAGTATGTGAAATGTTGTGATTCTAGTAGGGACAATGCCAACTTTTAGTGAGTGTTGTGCCCAATGTAAGGTGCAGGCCAAGACTGAACTCTTTGTGTACACACTGCATTCTTTCTATACTACACTGCGGTGCTAGATGTCCTGAAAGTCAGGAGTGCTTGGACAAATGTGACGCTCTGGAGAATTCAGAGGCTAGTGATTTTGATTTGTTAGCCACGCCCCAATGGCGCATTTGCCACGCCCCCAAATGCATGACCACACCCTTGAAAAATTTTGCGGCAGCGCAAATTTTTTTACATACTCGACTATAAGGGGGGCCCCATGAATTTGTTGTACCGGGGCCCTGAATTCCTCTTGGCAGCCCTGTATACACCCTACCATATGACTCAAGAATAAAGCTGACAAAGGCTTCAGAAAACAATGTGTGTCCCTTTACAGTGGATATAGGTAGACCTTTAACAAGTTTTTTTAGGTGTGACTATTAGTTTTAACTGAAAGGGATAATTTAATACATTTCATGGAAATGTAATTACTAAGATCATTGGAGAGTTGGAGGGGGGGAGGGGACGGTCCTTCTGGACCAACATTGCGCCACTGGGACTTGGAACTGCAACAAGGGTGCGAAGCTGAAAAAACATAGGGATTTAAACCCACCCAGTTGTACACCCCATAGCAGCTGCACATCCTTCAACCATGGTAATTGCATCTCTAGTAGTGAGGCTATATTGGTGGTCACAATAAACAGTTTTTTAGCACCAGTGCTGTAAACACCGCAATCCAGGAATAATAACCAGCTCACAAAATTATTTTAAAGCTCAATGTGTTTATGTCTAAGTTAAATATGACAATTATAGAGGGGTGAATTTCTGATAAGATTGCAGAGTTGCACGGGTTAGGCATGGTGGCCATGGTGTTTGGGACCACAACACAACTGGTCTAGGGTGGTATAAAATATACATTCAGTCCACAGTATCAAATTGGGCCCTATCAATAAGTTGATTCTAGACATATTATAAATAATTTCCATGCATGGGACAATTACGCCACCTTTTCTCTTTTTTTCTTCTCGGATTGGTTAAATGAATATTTTCCTAAAACTTTCTTTTGCCATTTTAGTAAATTGGTGCAGAGCTGTCAACCTTCTGTGACTTCTTCCCAAAACTCATTCGTATGTCATGAAATTTTCACACTTCTACATCTTTTAAGATACAGATACCATGTGATGTACAGCATTGTGCTGCTTATAGTAAAATGTATTTTGTATCCAAAAATCAAGAAATGTGCTTTTAACTTACATTTAATGAGTATGAGCCAGGTGATAGCTGGCAAACGTTAGCCCGAGGGGCAAGACTCAATGAGTCTATTTTAAGTTAAAAAAAATAATCATGTAGCCCAGTGACCCAGCCCTAGGTAGCACACTATAGGACAAGCCCGGGGGGTGGGGGGGGGGGGGAAGGGGGCAGATGCCGCAGTCCAGCCTGCCCCTGGTATGAGCTAATAGGAATGATAATATAAATAATTTTTCTTTACAGAGCAAAATGTATCCTTTTCTTTATAGAATGGTTATCATAAAAATGTACTAAACTAACTCACCTGGGCACTTCTGATTAGCTTGCTGTCTTTTGTCTGCCAATGACAGGACCTTACAACCAACCATAATAGTAAACAAAGCATTGATCAAAGAACATGACAGTGCTTACCTCCCTGGATGATCCACTCAGTGAAGAAATGGTAACTTTGCTAGTCATTATATCTTCTATAATCAGGATCAGATATGGGGAAAGACCACAAAGGGCCACAATTGCAGGTTACAACAAGAGGGAGAGCAAGAGGCTTTAGGTGAGCTGCAGTGTGTTCTGTTACTGTGGGACTGGCATGGGCAGGGGAGGGCGCTGTCAAATTTTAGCCCGGGGGCCAAGACTCGACTATTTTAAAAGGAAAAAAAATGCAGGTGACCCAGCCCACTGTAAGACTGGCCTGGGGGGCAGATACTCCTCTGCCCCTCCGCCCAGCCTGCCCTTGGCCATGGGGGCCATGGGGTTTGGGAACCACAGCACAACAGATCTAGAGATGTATTATATATAAATTCAGACTTCTCTATAATAATAATGTCATAAGTTCACTTAATAGCATGTTACTAAAGTTATCTAAATAAAACCTTGCACTTGAAGAACTCCATTCTGCCCACACACAGCGGATTCAGTCGATCATCTTGAACAGTCAGGCAGAACAACAGGATCAACTTGGGCCCAATCAATGTGTTCAGATCAATAAACGCACTGACATAATGATCACAGTCCAAAGCCAGATGCTTTTGCTGGCATTTCCAATTAAAATCCAATCAATGGCAATTATTTTTTTTAATAAGAAATGTGTGTTGTGTAGGCCCAAATTGGCTTACAACAGAACTACATGTATTCAGAGACATATCTGTACAAATGATTCATAAGCAAACTGCAACTTAAAAGGTGTTTTGATAAATGTAACTCTATACATATAAACATTTCCATAACATGAGACAATAACCAGCTTTCCTCTTTAATTAATGGAAAACGTCCCTCAGATTGCATAGATTTTTATTAAATGAAGGGCATATCCGCTCAGTGCCAATTATTCCATATGACAAGTAACTTGCATTGCCATAATTACCTATGAAAACCTGCTTTAATACTATAACCATTTTTTAGAGACTTGACCAACATTTACACACACGTGGGTTGATAACTCAATATAGGTTATTTACAAGGTTGAAAATATCCATATGCCCAGCACATATTTTTGTGCAAATATGCCAATGTGCCTTCCAACCACAAGCACATGGTTGTACACATTTTTTCTGTCCCCTGTACTTGACCATTTACAGGACTATAGTCCGAAATGAGAAACCACATATTTGGGGAAAAAATGTTTTTTGTTTCACACTATTTACTTTAATGTCTACTAATTAATTTACATTTTTCTAAATAGTATTTTGCTAAATTACTGGTTGTTGGGGTTTTATATATGTTAAATATTACATTATTTGTGCTCCATTCAATGCGTTTCTCATATTAAGGGATCCTGGATGGGGTGAAATGCTTCCATTGAAAGGATTGCCCACTGCCTGATATCTGGCACCTCTGTGTATAGGTAATAATCATGTTTTGTGGAACAACCCTTTTCAACAGCTCACTGAGATACTGTATCCTGTCTGTAACATGTAATGCATATTGTACTTGTCCATATTACAAAGTGCATTACTGAGGCTAGCCTGCATTACCCATGAACATCCCAATCTACCCGTCTCATCACATCAGAAGCTGCAACATTTTGAACCCATGCTAATGTGATTAACCATGTGCTTGCTCCAACAAGCCCATCCATTCATTTAAAAAAATAAAATTATATATTCTCTTGATCCATTTTAACTGAATAAATAGTATAAACTGCATTTAATTAATTCTTAGTTCTATTCAGTGTCAGTGTGCACCTCGCCATAACTCTTTATTCTCAAGATCAATACATATAACAGGTTGGATACAAAAAAAAAATAACTTGTAGCTGTTATTGTATTGTTTGTTAATGGTGAGCTTTGAATCAATTGCCTCATATCATTAAGCTTTGACCTCCAGCAATAATATTTTCTATGCACATTGAATTGTGTACATCAGCATATTGTTCTGACCCAGCTAAAATAAATATTTAATGAGTTGACTGAATTGTTTGATCAAATGTCTGTGATAGCAGCGTCATGTGAACTACAACAAACAGATAAGGATGACAGATCATACAAGAGGCAGGGAGCACATTCTTATACCACATACCTTCCTCTAGTTAGGATTACAGCATACAGATTTCCATTGGCTGTCTTGCTCAATTGTTCAACTTGGCAAATGCAATTACACCCCACGGTTTTATGAGCCTTTTCTCGCCATTACCTGCCACTTTCCTAAGGGAAATAACATTAGATGACCTTAAGCACATGAACCATTAGCTCTGTGTTATTCCTCCCTTTATAAATAGCCTTCATTTTGGGAAACCCTTCTTGCTGTTTCATCTTCTAGATGGCTGTTTTTAAAGCAAATTGCTTACATTGCTTTTATGGCCCCCTTCAGGCTAGTAACACAGTGCTTGGACTGAACCTGATGTAAAGTTCACATTAGAATTCAGTATTATATCGACCATATGCCAGTAGACAAAAACATAACAGGACCCAATATAGTTGTTTTGCTTAACTTCAGGTCACATCAGTCTTCTATCAGACATAGTACAATGGGAATCCCACAAAAGTCCAACATGCACATAACTGGTACATTCAAAAAATATAGATTACAAATTCTGCTTAATACCTGTTAATTGCATATAGAGCATTGCAGACAATGTCTGGAATTCATAGCCTTAGTTCTTTTGTCAAAGTAATTTTACCTCCACAAGAAAGTAAAAACAAATTCTTACTGAAAACCAATTTTGTTTTCATTTGCTCAACAAAGAACCCAAAATAAGCATTGAGACTGATTGCTTTTTTTGCCTTATTATTATTATTATTATTATTATTATGTATTCCTTTATTTTATAAAATTATTTGTTGTTGTAAGTGATATTTGCATTGATGAGGTGTAGAGTGTCCTTCTTGCAACTACCCGACGATGTCCTTGGGAAAAATGTCAACGGTGCATGTGTCAGTGTGAGAAAACATACAAAAAGTTGTGTATAAAGAAGAAACACTGGTGAGGGAGATGATATGGTACACAAACATACAATAACTGATGAAATGAACAGGCACAGGCATGTGTGTTTATTTACAGTCTATTGTGTTCACATCACACAGCACATTGTAGTGTAGATCATATGTTCCTACCTGTACTTTACAGTACAATCATCAGGCTTATGAGGTGTAATAAAAAAAAAAAAAAGGCTTATCAATGCCACCACCAGTCTCCTTCACCGGCACCTGAAACTGCTTCTTCCTGGGTGTTGTGTGTGTAGCTGCTCCAACACCCCTTTGCAGGATTTCAGTAGATATAGGCGTCTTGCAAGAGTATAGCAGGAATTGTAAGAAGCACTTAATATAATGAACCAATCGTAATGGATGATTTAAGCAAGGTGGCTAATCTGAGAGAGGGGGTGACTGCACTGAGCCAACTAATCAGGCCTAGATTCAATTAGGCCAATGCTCATGTGCAATTAATTTCTTCTTGGGTTGTCATGAGGACAAACCTCTCTTCTTGCAAACAGGCGAGCTTTAAATGCAGATATATTACATATTAACGGTTATCGGTAGTACCTTTTAGTAAAGGGAATAATAGGCTAAAGTTAGGCCTTAAACACAATGTATAGTAATTTGTGATCCCCAAATAACTGCATGATTCATAATTGGGACAGTTTCTACAGGAAGATGCCCGGTGGATGCTCAAAGGAATGTATGTAGATGATACGTTCCTCCTATCTGGGCTCAAACCAGATGCTTCATAAACATGCAATAACCTGTGTCACATCGTTAGCATCCTGTGCTAGTACCTTAATACACTTTCTGTAGTTACAACAATATATACAAGGAATGCCGCCCTGATAATAGAAATTTAATATATGCAATAACCTATTTCTTTTCAATTTCGTAAAGGGGTAAGTTGAATCGAGCCACACCTTGCAAGAGGAACTCTGAAGTCTCCTCAATCAGGCGGTCATCCTCTACTTCAGTGCTTGCCTTCAGCATTGTAACTTTTAGATACCTAGGGGTAAATGTATTAATGTCCGGATTCTTCAACTCCGGCGTGTTCAGCGTCTTCAGCGATTAAATTTAAAGCGGCGCGGCCTTGTAAAGGGAAGTTTCCCTTTACAAGGCAGCGGCGCTTTAAATTTAATCGCCGAAGACGCTGAACACGCCGGAGTTAAAGAATCCGGACATTAATACATTTACCCCCTAATCTCTGTTTCCCCAAAATTACACTTACAGATCTCCTCTCGATAACGTCTCTCACTATACTGGATGGTACATAATCTACACATATAGCTTCACATTAGCACCCCCACACTCAGATTCCGACAAGTTCATAGATCAAGTTTAACTGCAACTACTGAATAGGCATTTACAGTTCTGAAATCTTCCAGTGTTCTCCCAGGCTCTCAGCATCCAGATCTACTTGCATGACATAAACTGAATCACTTCCTCTACCATAAACGTCAGATTACCCCACTACGTCTTTTCATCATACTCCGGATTGTCTCATGTCCTTATTACGCCATCTTGGTGCACCACTCCGAGGATTTGATTTAATCAAATCCCATAGGAACATTCTACCTCCCGCTCCTTGCTGCACACTTTTATGCCTCTTTGCCGATGCTATGTGCCTCAGTTTGCAAGAGTTGTGTATATATTTCTGTCAAAGCACATGAGATTGTGGAACAAGATGGTGGCTTTCTGGTTGATTAGAATCCTGGCCAAAGGGAGGCGTGGGGCAGTATGACCAAAGTATGCAACAGAGCAGAGATTCGTCTAGCTTTGTGGAATAAATCGTTTAAATGAGTTAAAGGGGTGGAGAGAGCACATTTTAGGGGTGTTCCTCACTGCACAGAAGAGTACAAACGTATTTCATCTCTCCAAAGCACTTGAAATTTTGTACCAGCTCAAGCACTGGTAGAGAACAAGGGTAAAAAAAAAAAAACAATGGAGTGGGCGCTGTTGAACCTAAAAGTTAAATATGTAAGTTGGTTCAGCTGCAGCTCTCACAACAGGCTCTGGGACCTGTAATGAACAAATGTAAAAGAAAAAACCAATAGAGAGCGCAAACTAAGAACCGATATCACAATTTAATAATCAATATGCAAATAAATATATAACCTCTTAATAAATAAAATACATAAAAGGTGAAGAATCGCAACAAAATTTATAGACACAGTCCAAATTAATGAAACACATGAATAGAATCCACATATTGATTGACTTCATGTGTGAAAAATATACTAGTAATTGGAAATCCGCGGGCTCAAGCAGCAGAAAGCACAGCTACGTGTGCAAATAAGCTTCAATCATAAACCAGGACGTTGTAGAGAAATAATTTCCATGCAATAAAGATGGTACTTATCGTATCTCCAAAGATCAAATAGATAGCAGTCTGTCAATGAGCCAACGAGAAAACCATAGAGGCACCTGGAACTGTGCAAATAATGAGAAAACCCCGGGGTTTGTTAAGTTGCTTCACATCAAAAAAAGTCTTGTACCCCGACGCGTTTCTCAGCACATACACACGCCGTTTCATCAGTGGAAACTCTGATGAAACGGAGTGTGTGTGCTGAGAAACAAATGATCGCTATTCATGTGCTTTTTACCATTGGACTGTGTCTATACATTTTGTTGCGATTCTTCACCTATTATGTTTTTTATTTATTAAGAGTTTATATATTTATTTGCATATTGATTATTAAATTGTGATATTGATTCTTCTCTATTGGTTTTTTCTTTTACATTAGTAGAGAACAAGGGCCTGATGTTGAGTTGTTAGCAAAACGGACGAAAATTACTCTATAACAGAAAAAAAGCGCAGAGCCATACACATCTCAAAATGCATCCGCCTCCGCACTGGCAGACGTCTGAGGTATCTGCCAAGAACATAGAGTTACATGTACCTCGAAGTGCATTGTCTACTCTCCTCTCATCTTGCAAAACCGATGTGTTAAGTGTGCCTTGTAAGGTAGGTCCAGTACTGGAGAGTTAGTTTTTATTAATAACTATATTTATAACATAAATTAAAATACATTTATACTATATTCTTAAAACCTTCTGTATTTATAATAAATAAATAAAATATTTATATAAATATATTGCTGTCTTTAGCTTTGTCTAGATTTACTGAACAAATAGCTTTTATAAACTAAGATTTAAAGTCTCTGATCTCTTGCTCAGAGGAATCATGATTATTTTGAAGTAGCAATAAAGACAAATCGGTAGGAATGGAGAAGTGTTATCAGTCTTTAGTGTGGCTGCTTGTACTAGATAAGAGGAGCATGTAGGCGCAACATAAGGGTCAATAAAAATTGCTATTACATTTAGGTTTTAAAAGGCAACCTCAGATAGGGGACAAAATGATTATCTGAACTGCAAATTACACTTTCATCCCTCAATTTACATAAAAGTCTATTTTGTTTTTAAAATCGGCTATATAATATATTTCATTTATTTCCACTCCTTCTTACAAGTGAGAGAGAGAGAGAGAGAGATATTATAAACATATATAACTTCTACCAACTACAATTAAAATAGCAAGTCATAATGTTCAGTGAGTGGTGAATGAATGCTGTTTTCCTCATAAAATCACCTTTGTTTGGATCTCACAGTTTTTATTGAGGACATGTCTTCACAGGCACACAACACGCTTATAGCTGTGTAAATTTATCAATCTGCGATTTTCTGGCGAGTTTGAGAAGTGGAGATGTTGCCTATAGCAACCAGATTCTAGCTGTCATGTTGTAGAATGTACTAAATAAATGATAGCTATAATCTGATTGGTTGCTATAGGTAACATCTCAATTTTGCAAACCCGCCGGAAACTTGCAGCTTGATAAATTTACCCCCCCAGTCTGCAGGGTATGCTGGCACTACATAATAAATGTCAATAAATAAGACATTCAATTTAGTTTGATCAATTAAGTCCTGTTGAGCTACAATCCCATTTTTCTTGCGGTGTCGTATATCAGCACTTTGTAAATAAAAGATAATAATAATACTCCAACAGCATAAACAGAGCACAAGGAAATAATTGTTTAAAAACTACAGTAACTCATTTTAATACATACAGTTCTTTATACCAGAATTTTTTTAATATGGATAAAAATGCTTATATTTGGTTGGGGCTATTGAAGCACACATTGTTATCAATACATTTGCCATAAATATACAAAAAAAACAAAAAGACACAGCTGAGATGACCACATTATTTACTAAACTGCGGGTTTGAAAAAGTAGAGATGTTGCCTATAGCAACCAATGAGATTCTAGTTATCATTTATTTAGTACAGTACATTCTACAAAATGACAGCTAGAATCTGATTGGTTAGTAAATATACCCCTAAGACTTTTCTTTGGTTTCTTTTTGCCACAACTGTGAAGAAACAAAAATGTAACAGCTTCCACCTAATGTTACCCTTGTAGCATGCATCGCCAAGTCTATTATTCTTTTCCAGGCATCAGCTGGCGTAACCATATTGTATCACCAGGAAGGACAGCAGCTCAGGCCAGTGCCCTGGAGACTTTATCATATGGACATTTATTGCAATACTGCACAAATAAACTACTTCAGCCAGATCATTACCAAGCAAATTTTATCCATAATATTTAGAGAGGGCAAATCATTGCTTGGCATCATTTATTAAAAGAAGATGTGGCAGGGAATTTATTAATGAACAGGGTAGCAAGAGAATGGCAGAAGAAAAGAAACAGCATAGGGAATGATAGACACACAAATTAACCCCAATTAATAACTGGAAATTAAATGAATGTCAAATTTAAGATGTACCTGTCAGTCAGTGGGTGTTTGTTGAAAAAAAGAGGCAGACAATTCCTAGTGTAGACAGCTGAAGTGATTTATTGGAAGAAATAGCCTGTCTAGGCTAAGAAGCCAATTACTAAATGTGTCACAATGTTGTAATACAGAATTAAATGAGCTTGGTAGTTACTTTTAGGTTATATGAAGCACTAGAAATTCTGTTTGCCTTGATTAGGGCAAATTGTGTTGTTGTTTTTTGCCTGCAAATCATGATTTGCTTCAATTCACAAGATCCCAACTCCTATTTACCCTATCCGCTTCCTATACTTGCCCATTTTCCCGGGATATCTAGGAGCCTCCCGAATTCCGGGTAGGTCTCCCAGGAGCGCAGAGCATTCTCCTGCATCTCCAATTGTAAAGCGCTACGGAATTTGCTGGCGCTATATAAATAAATGATGATGATGATGATCTGCCCACTTCCAAGTGGGCAGATTTGAAGCCTCCTTCCAGTGGAATTGCATCATTTTGGCCAGCCCCCATAGTAAAATGACGCGTCATTACATCAAAATGTTTGCGACACGGGGGGAATGATGCAATTCATCTAGCCTGCCCCCTGCACACCCTCCTCCCGCGTACCAACTTTAAAAATCTTCAGCGGGTGATTGCAATTTAAAATTTAGAGGGGTTTGCGTCAACATACTGTATAAGGCTGGGAAAGTTTTTCTTGGAAAACAATAGCAACTAGGCACTTGCCATAATAGTTCTGCACAAATCAACAATTACCAAAATAACACAAAGTTTACTGAAAGGCATCATTTCTAAAGCATGTTTAGGGCGAGGGATCTAGGATGTGTCTTGCTGTACTTCCAGAAGTGAATGTTGCCATAGCTGATTTAAGAATTTTACCATGGATTTATTACAAACATTAGGTGACAATAACTGAGAATTTTTGTTTGTATTTCACAATAGTCATCAGGTGCAGGTTCAGTCTCGCAACAGTTAACATTTACACAATCATAACCCTTATCGATAGCAGCAAGGACAACAATGCTAGATATATAATTACCATATTATTTATATACTTTTGGAACTGATATCTGGTTTGTCAATTCTTGTGTGTTTCTCCCAAATAATGTCTGTGATACATTTCCATATGTTAGGTCAGGGCCAATGGACTGGGAATTGTTCCCTGACAACCTAGACTGATGCTTTGTGCAAATACTACAGACTTGACCATTGCTATATTACCCATTCCACTTGGAAATGGGTAACATCTATTTCTGGCAACTATCCTTTTGCCTAAAGTTTGGCTTTTATTTCTTAAATTGGAAACTTTCTTGTTGTTTGTTCCCTCTTTATAAGATTATACGGTTTCTAAAAATAGGTTGTCACATGTCACCAGAGTTTGCAAACACAGGTTGCTGTGTGTTGTGCACAACTGACAAATCTTTTCTATTCATTACCCTTTTTTCTTTTTACATCTTAAGTTGGATGAGGATGCATCATCACTACTTTTGTTTGCTTCATTACCACTGACACAAGCATTGCTTAATTTTTTGTGCAATATAGGGGTAGCTAGACACATTTTTTATTTTTTTTACCCAACTGAGCTTTAGGATTAGTAACAAGTGCCGAAATAGTATTTTTGCACTAGTTAGTGTGTGTAATAAAAAAAAATACACCAATTGAGATGATAATCTATTGTGTGGGTAAATTGTACGCTTAGGGCCTCATTTAGAGTTGGGCACAAAAAAATGTGGGCATAATGTACACATAAAACTACAGCCAGAAAATTGTGTTTGTATGTGTGTGTTTTGCATACATAAAAAACCATTAGAAAGGACGGAATACAGAATGGTGGAAGTAAACATTAAAATGTTCAATACAAAAGATACCAATGAAGCGCTATGCACCCAGTAAATCATGGCAAAAATGACCCATTGAGGCCTAAGGCGAGGGATGGCTTGGGGGTAGTCTGATGATGAAGGAGACTAGTACCATCAACCACAATTGCATACCACTTCATTAAGGGTGAGGACGCCCCAACATCTCCTCCTCAAATCTAAACTGGACTATGGAAATTATTTAGTGTACAGAGGGTAATGTGGGTGCCTTCCAAGATTGAGCAATGGTGATTCAGCAATAACAAAATATGACCAATCACATAATAATCACCAGATGGGACCTGAGAGGGAAAAAAGGTGAAAGAGCTATAACTCAGATGTAAAAGGAAAAGTGTGGTGGGTGACTTCATGAACTAAGTCAAAATCTGCCCTCCAGAGTGTTTGAATCACTGGGCAGCCCCAAAAGATCTGGTATATGTTTCCAATGTCCCCACAATTGCATCAACAATACTTGGATTGCTGCAGCTTATATTTTAACGAAGTGTGCAAGTCAAAATCTCTGAAGGAGCTTCCTTGATTTGTTTCTTCATCCCCTGTTTGTACTCAACTTGCACATTCCAGAAGATAAATGACCAATGTATAGGAGAGGTATGTCTAGCACCTCCCTCCAACCCCCTCCCATTCCATCTGAACATCAGAAACAATGGTCTGCACCTGCCCACAACTAGCAATAGCCTCATAAATGCACCTACTTTTTTCTTTTGCATGTGGACAGAATATGAGGTGTATAAGTTTGCTCAGCTTGCACTAAGTTTTTGTTGGCCCAATCTATCAAGCTCCTTTCATGAAAACATACTAAATATTGCACCCCTGCAGATGCTTCTGTTTCCATATAGAAACTTTGACAAATAAAAGGGCACATGACAACACACAAACTTAATTTGCACTGAAGACAAATTTGCACTTTCAGGAGTGATCCTTATTAACAAGCTGGCAATAGATATATAATTTCTAGAATACATAGTTAATACAGACACCCATATTACATTAATAACCCCTAAAATATATCACTATGCCCCTTGAACACTACATTACATTAAAAGCTCTCGCATAACAGTAAATTCTCACAACAGTCTCCCCACACAATATTAACCCTCCCCCATACGTCCAAATATAAAATTAACCTTTTACGCAGCAGTCCCCACATATCATTAACACCACATGCACCAGTGTCCACATAACATTAACCTCTACACATACACCAATCCCCCCATGACAATAACCCCTACTTCTCGAACTTCATCAGTCCCCATATAACATTAACACTTCTATCCCATCACCAACACCCTTACCAGCTCCGAAGAGTGTTGGAGGAAAACTATAGCAGTGAAATCTCTTTGGGTATCAAGGAGGGAAACGGGGAAACGGGAGCTACCCTGCAAAGAGGGACTAGAGAAGGAGAAATTGATTAGCATGTCTGGTCCTGGGGGAGAGGCCAGCCACAGGAAAGTGCAGCAGTGCCACCCAGCCTGGCCCCCTCTGGATAGTAGCTCAGTTTGCCCATCTCTGACCCTGACACTGCTGAGACTGGCCCAGGCAATCCAAACTAGAACTGGCCTTAGAAAAATCCAGGTGTAATAAGTGTCTTTTATAAGGCTATAGACGAGTCATTTATCAATCATTGCTGATTAGCTTCTTTACATTCCATACTTCTTTACAGACTCCTAAAAGCGGCACGGTCCTGTCTAAAGCGTGTGTCACGGCTATGAATAATTATGGACCCCAGCCTCTACTTAGATGGTGATAGGAGAGGGTGGTGGAGACAGAACACGATGGGATTTGAAGTTCTTAACTTGAGAGCATCACAGGAAACAATAACACAAACGATGATGGTAGTGTTGCAACTTGATATATTAATAGATGGTACAACAGCAGTAGTAATAAAAGGTATGTACAACTCAGCAGAGCTGAGCACACGGCAGTTCATAGAAAACAGTAATAATCATAGAAGTCACTTCAGTTGGTAACCAATGGCAACAGCATGAGAAATAAGCAATATAACAGTTCAACGCTGAGATGGTAATTAGAACACTTGGATCCTACACGAAACACACAGCAGATGAAGGTGAACCACTGATACAGCTAAAAGTCCAATGAGAGTAGCATGCAGACTTGGCTGATCCAAACAGATAATATGATTCACTTTAGCAGGTGGTTATAGGTATCACAATAGTTCATATTAGCGGAACAGAAAACGTTATATGCTGTCCAAGAACTTGGATATAACTGGTAACATGCAATAAGGTGTTGCCTAGAAGTAGCAGCGTGATAACGAAATCCAAACTGAGCGTGGAACTACAGGTCACAGATGATCCGGTTAACAGGTAAGCGTGAGTTCATCACCAATAGACAACAGCTGATAATGCACACAACTGGACTTGAGGAAATGGCTCCCGGCTTGGCAATATATTCATATGAACAGTCCAGCAATAATAACCAGCAGAGTAATAATAGCCGTGCCAGACATAGAACCACAGATGACAAGAAAACTTGATTGTAGTTCAATATAGAATACCGCAACATAGACAGCCGAGTAGAGTAGTACTTGAGCCAATCAATATGAGCGCAGGTGAAGCAGACAACTCACGAATAGTTCTGTGTGCAGATGAACAATGACAAGTAACTTCAGTTGTAGATGAACCACGAACTGGCATACAGCGGAGCCGATGTAGAACAATGATGACAGGTAGCTTCGGCAACCGATAGTATCCAGGAGATAAACAGAAAGTCAGATATGCAGCCAGAACCCACAGCAGTGTGAGTAACACGAAGATCAGGCCATGAGTCCATGATGACGGGAGATTGAAATAGTCCTCTGGGACCAATAGGTTTCGGAAGGAGGTCCCAATCAACATAACAAGGAACACCTATGGAAAGGTAGTGACTGAAGCAAAAGCAAGCACCAGCATAGTTCTTAAAGGGCAAGTCACACCGCCAGCACCTAGCTATGGGACCGGCGTGTGACAGCGTGACTGTTGGGTTTATTGATGTTATAAGGAATTAGACAAATATATAAAAAATAAAACAACAACTTTGTTCTTTACATCAGAAATGTATAATACAAATACATAAAAATAATTTTTTTTTTATAGAAATAGTGGAACTTTGACATAATATAAGATGACATAGTGACAAATTTCAAACATAAATAACAATTTAGCTGAGAAAAATCAGTGCTACTGTAAATACCTTTAAAGTACAGATATTTCCAAGTGTAGGTGCTATAACCCTCAGTTGTACAAGGCAAGCCAATTTGAAATCTAAAACCGTCATTACAACAGACAGTTAAAGTATCACAGAATTGGTAACATAAAATATTTTAGGAGATAAGTCATGCACTTCCCAGTTGCCATCTATCACTATCGTGGAGCAACCGTGAAAGCTTCCTGCTGAGTGAGGGAAGCTCTTAGAATTGTGAGATAAGGATTACCTCTTGTGAAACTATGCGCTCTGCAATAAGTGACAGCTTGGCCACAAATCTTCTATTGCTTGAAGGCACGTCATCACCTGGATAGAATTTACTGACTGATGGCGTGCACTGCCAGACCTGCTCCCTCATATGGACTTAAGCCTGTATTGCGCAGATTTCATTGTGAAGCTCTATAAACTGCAGCCATAGTGACTTTTGGAAACATCGATTTACAGCCCTCCCCAGGGGAATGCTGCACTGAGGCTTAACTCGTCATAACAGATGGATGCATCGTCGGACTTGCTGTAGCCACCACCCGAAGATCGAGAACCCTAGGTAACCACCTAGGGTTCTCGATCTTCGAGTGGTGAGGAGAAAGTCCCCTCTACAATAATTAACAAAAATACATTAGGTGGCCTCCAGTGCAAGCCTGGGCCCCTGTACTTTGTACCCACCCCTCTTGGCGCCTGTGTGTGTGACCACTTGTATGTGTAGTGAAAGTTATAACTTGTGTGAGGCCCAGACAATTCACTGTGCAAAAAAGGTCTTAAGCTGGGTACACACTACACTGTTTTCGTTCAATAATCGGCTCAAACAGCCGACATACGACCACTCGTTCAAAAGTCGGGTCAGTGTGTGCAGCGACACGATGGTCAAAAGTCTGCCCAAATGGACGATTATCGCCTCATTTAGTTGGTCGTACTGTTTAATATTTTCGTTCCAATCTCGTTTCAGTTGTGTAGTGTGTATAAACTTCCAACCGATCCACAACAGTGAGTATGAAATTACAGTCGTTGCTCACGACAACATGGCTGTAAAAAGTCGCTAAAGGGACGTCCGCTCTTCCCTTTATCGTTCTAAACAAGGCTAGTGTGTATGCAGTCCATGGACCGAGCGATCGGACCATCGATCGCATGTAAAATCGCTCGGCATAAAAAGTTGGTCGAAATTTCTGTAGTGTGCACCCAGCTTTAGCCAAGAAGTCAAAGTTTATCATCGACCTGCACATTGAAATCCCTTAGATAAGCCGTATTTGATCCTCCAAAACTAAAACAGCAACAATGTCTGCGATTTCCTGCACAAATACCATACAATCACCAGGGGAGAGGTAGATGAGAAAGACCTTCAATCTCAAACTTGTACAATTCATGGCAGCAATACACTCAACTCAGTGAGTTTTTCCCACCAAGCGTGCCCTAAACTTAAATGTTTTGGGTTTTTTTTAATCAGATTTCCACTCCACCTCCCCTACAGTACATGAGCAGCGGAACATAGTAATTTGTTGGGACACAACTTCCAAAATAGTGGCTGTGTTTCCGTCTAGCCAGGACTCCATAATACATGCTATATCTGATGATAATAAGGTCAGCAATTGTAGCAGTCTTGTTTCTTATATATTATATAGTATAACAAATTACTAGTGATGAGCATGGGCATTACCACTAGTACTATGCATATTATTAACACTGGTCATATTTGTGACATAACATGAGGCTAATTGTAGGTGGTATGGTAATATTTTCTCTTTAATCTTATATATTAAGCAGGATTCGAGCTGGTAATCAGGTTTACTGGATACAAGGATTATCTCTGGAAGGGGGTCCCCATGTGTAATCTCTGTGCTGGATCTCTTTACTGTACTGGTGTTCCACTGAATGTGTATTTTAAGAAGCAAAGCTCTCTGGTGTAAAAGGGAAACTGCAGGTCCCTTTGACTTCTTTCAGTACTGGTGCTGTAGTATGCTGGAAGTAGAAAAAGGCAGCTTTTGACGACCTAATTATTCAATAGGTTGACTAGGCTGCAGCCTAGGGCTCAAGGCTTGGGGGGGGGGGGGGGCGCAAAATTGTGATAGGGAGAGGTATAAACTGAAATTAATTTTAAAATATAAGAGAATAGTTGTTCTCCTAAGTAAAAGAAAAAATGAGCAAAGTTTTAATCTTGTTAAGGCTGAAGACAATGAGTCATCCTTGGCCAGTCGCTTGAGGATAGACAAGAATGGTGACAAGTGCAGGGATGACGGCCCCCTCCATCTTCACATCTCCACCCTCAGTAGCGACGTTCACACCTCTATTCTGCTATACATTTTAGATTTTAATGAAAACTAAATGAGTGACAAAGATTGCCATGACTCTTAAAAAGCCTAGTGAAGGTGAATTTCAAAAACACGGGAACATAAAACATTGAGGGTGGGGCTGGGGGAGAAGGAAGCCAAATTTTAAATTAAGTACAAGTTTGTTTTTACCTACCACGTATTAGGTTGGCATGGACGGAGAGGGGGCACTATGGGCATATTAGTCTAGGGCGGCCTGAACCCTTAATCAGGCCCTGGCTTTCATAATCACTTATGTAACAATTATCTTAACAGAGAATTGTTGTAAAGATATAACTTATGAATACATCTGTTATTGGGAACAATACATGTGTCATTCACTTCCTGTGCGCGTTCGATGAGGAAGCGTTCCATGCATCCTTGAAATAAGTATCTTTCCCTGAAAAAGGCACTTACTACATTTCCACACATTGCTGGTTATTTATTTGTCACCTTGCTGTAATGGCTTAGATCATAAAAAGGTCAAACGAGCAGCATGAAAGCGGAACAGCTGCAAGTTTTCATAATATGTTATTGACACATTAAAGCCTGGACTTGTGAGGATCTGCATGATGCTTTGCAGAAGCATCATGTGTGACATGTCCAAAGCTCCAGATAATGCAATGCCCATTGTGATTTACTTTACTGGTCTCTATGACTTAAACATAAACAGGATCTCCGGTGGCCTTGACATCAATCACTTGATAGGTTCATTTCTGCACCCAAAAGCAAAATATTCAATAGAAGAATAGTAGCACAAATATATAAAAAAAGAAATAAATCAGGCACCATAACAACCTATTTAAAAAATGTATACAGAATATATATTCACTGAACACCACTAGCACAAATCTTGTTTTTCTCTCTTTTTATGTGTGTTGGCATAATTGACATTAATGAAATTAAGTAAGCTGTATGAAATAACAATGTATTCAATATGCTGAGTTTATTTAATTACTATATTAGCTGTAATGTCTCATACAGCTTGACTAAATTACAAAGCATACTGCTGAAACATGTAGACACACACACACACACAGTATCGATAGAAGGCTGCCTAGGCTTAATTAGGCCATGTTTGTCACTACAGGATACAGTGTGATTTTGGGGGATGTTGACAGCAGCAGAGTTCCTGAAGCTGGAAGCAAAAATTGTCCATATTATATTCATACAGCCATACAGTTATTGTCAAGTCTGATTGTTTCTTCCTGATACATCAGCCAGTGATACCAAGAACAATCTCTAGAGATTTAAAACATAGTGATTTGAGGGATAAAGAAACCAAGGGACTTCATGTTAATGTTTGAAACATCAAATGAAAATACTATATTTACTGTTTTATTCACATTTGTATTTATATTTGAAGTAATCATGTTTCTAAAAAAAAAAAAAGCGTTTTTCCTATATATGATATCGCAGACATTATTGTAAAAATAGAAGATGATGAGCCGATCATTGCTGTGTTCACCCTCAGGCAAAGTGACATTTTTTTCCATCACTGATACAGTAGAGAATATATAGTCACAGACATACATGTTATTTTGGGGGACTGCAAACCTGATTGGGGCCCTATGGGATTTTTTTTTAATTTGGATCCCCCTAGGAGAGCAACTGTTTGAGGAAATCCTGTGAGTTAAATCAACTTAGATTCAGTGGTCATAAGAGCAGCAGTGTGTGCTAATGAGCACATCATAATTCAGAAATAGGTCATTTCAAGGAGAGTAGGAGGTACCCCTCTCGAATGAATTAAAGGACTAGCAAAGGTACAGCATTTACAAACTATCATATATTGTAGACTATAATACACACAGGACCATACCACAGGGCCTCTGTGCTATTTATCTCTTTAAAGAATAACTATGCAGTGGCTGCCATTGGGACTGGGTGACCAAGAGATATTAAACAGCAACATTACACCTTTACAATCCTGGTGGCAGATTGAGTAGCTACTTGGCAGTGGCAGATGGAAGTTGCATTATGTAACATTGCCTCACTTGCATCTTCAATCTGCCTCCGAGATCACGTGCTCTGTGCATGCGGAAGTGAAGTAATTTCCTTCCAGCGGCCTACAGTCCACTTCCATGCTCTAGAATGTTTATTACACCTTTTCTCTCCAACAGAGCATTTAACTAAAAGTCAGAGGAGATGGACTATATTGACATTGTCCTATGACTTGTAAAAGGGAGTATGATTGTTAGACAGGATTAACGGTGACAAGCAGGGCAGCAGGCAGGAAAATCGTAACATGCTCAGGTTAGTGTGGGCAGCAGTTAGGATATCTGTTAACAAATAGAGGTTGAGTCAGGTGATAGATAAGAATCATCATCATCTATTTATATACCGCCACTAATTCCTCAGCGCTATACAGAGAAATCACTCATATTGGTCCACGCCCCAAATTCCCTAACATACACACCCACAGACCGAGAGAGACTAAGCTCAATTTAATAGCAGTCAGGAGTATGGAAGGAAACCGAAGCACCCGGAGGAAACCCACGCAAACACGGGGAGAACATACAAACTCCACACAGATAAGGCCATAGTCAAGAATTGAACTCATGACCCCAGTGCTGTGTAGTAGAGGTTCTAACCACTAAACCTGCTGCCCCTAAGAATGATCAAAAACAGTTCCTTAAGGGCAAACAATTTGCTATAAGGAATGTACAGCTAGGCTAGCTAAAGCTATTACAGGCAATGAGTGAATGGTGCAGACAGGCTAATAAACCCATAATGGACCAATCCCAGCAGTGCATAAATTCAGTCCTCTCAGAGCTAATAAGTAAAGCGCCGGCGACCAGAATGGGCCACACATGTGCTTTAGATACCTCCCCTTTCGGCAGAGAACTACATCTCCCAGCATGCAGTGGTGAGGGGAAGTATCTGAGGATAAGTAACCCATGTTTACTTTGTGATTGATCTACTGAGTAGTTATGTTACTAGCCAGGTAGGTAACGGTTGGGTACACCTGAAGAATATTTTATAATATCCTTTTGCAGGACTGTGATAGAGTAACAAGGGTGAGGTGTAGGAAAAGATAGTTAGGGAATAGAGACAGTCTAAAACTGGCACCAACACATTGAATATATTTGTTATCTGTGGGAAAGCCCTGTGTGCTGAGGAAACACCTTGTACTAAAGTGATTCTATGCTCACACCTAAGAGGGAAAGAGGGAACAGCATGAGTGTAAATTGTATTATACATTCATGTCAAATTGGAGGAAAAACAGACAGGGGAGTGCGTTATCAAATCACCTGGAGAAAGTAACTATTTATTGGAGACGAGTAAGATTGCAAAATGCTGTTGTGTGGCATTATTGCTGTTAAACCAATATTGAGGAATACAGTGAACTGTGACTTTGCTATTTGCAACTGTAATGCTTGTGTCCTCTGTGACAGAGAAGAAGAGATCTGCATTAGTACTGCCTGCTAAAAAGACAACATAATTGCTTTCATTTGTTTTTTTTATATGTATGTGTTTGTATAATATAGTGATATATAACAAGTGAGACACGGTTAAAGTATATTTAATATTAGTTAGCACTGTTCATTTTATAAAGTAGAAATATATGCATCTAAATAGCTGTGTATGTATGTGTTTGCTGCACCCAAAGTTGCCCTTAAACCACTGCTTGATTTAACGTTATATATTTTAGATATATAAAAACTTACAAAACCTTTAGGAGTCCAAACCTCACTAATAAACTTGCCTGGTGTGTTATTTTATATGTGATTGTCTGTGGTCTTAAGTAGATGGGCTCTCCTGTGTTGCTCATTCCAAGAACATTATCCCATGAAGATCATATTGAACCTTGACTAAGGTGGAGGATCTGTGCAATGAAGGAAACAAGGTAAACGTTTATATACAGACAGGACACAGAAATCCGTACACACACCCGAGCAGGAAAAAGTGTGTTACATAAGCAAGGTAGAACACCTGAGTCAGAGATCACAGCCTTTGCCAACTATACATTGTTGTCAGGATTGTGGACAATGGGAATCATTGTGACTAACAAAAGAGGTAATACTGACAAATGCATGGCTGGTACTGAGAATATCTCTGTGTATTTTACAACTGGAAATAAGGTTTATTTATTCTCAATTCATGGCTAGCAATTGGAGTATTTCATATGACTCATTTGGAGTATTATCTGTGCAATATATTGCTGGCAATAGGACTTACTATGTGCACAGAAAATACCATTGTAGCCTTATTCTATAGCCTTCCCAGGATAATTGATCCTTTAATTATTTGTTGTGCAACTACTTATGGGAGATACATAGGCATATTTTAAGAGGATGTAGAGAACTCACTCATATCACATCTATTTTGTGGACCTTGCTTGGTTTAATGTCACCGTGTACACTGGATTTGTGCACCAAATCATGAGTGCGATATGCAGATTTACCAATATTTAGCACTCCTGCTATTGGTGACCTGCATGGACTGTAGACCTTGGAGGTCAGCAAGAACGGAGTACTGAAGGTTGTCCATCCCTTCCATAGTTCATTGATCATGTTAGAACTGACCAGAAGGGGAAGACTTTGACGTGAGTTGGTCAGCTTAACGCATATTGCAATACGTGGAACTAACATTCCCTGTTTTTAATATAGAAAAGTAGTTAGATCAGCATTAATTGTGTATTTGAAGAGTGCAAAGTATCCCCCTCTTGCACCCCAGTTTGTACATGGTGAGTGCAGCGGATAAATGCGCGTGTGTGTGTGTGTATATATATATATATATATATATATATATATATATATATATATATATTGTTGAATTTCAGGCTCACATCACTGACAGAGCCCTGTGGCGGTTAGGGGATGCAATGCCCACCCACTGTATGCAAAATGACCTGAAAATCATTAATGCGGTGCATGCCACGGGACAACACCTCCGGGCTATACTTGCTAAGTGTCAGGGAGATGGCAAAATGAGGAAGGTGCCCAGCTCCCCGCAGCATCACTGGAGCGCCAATATGATGCCAGGACACTGTCAGCATAGAGTAGCCAGCACAGATGAAAGTAGACACAGCAAGAAGAAGCAGAGATATGAAAGAGATTCAGAGATCTGGGGTCTTACAAAGAAAGGGGTATTTCTTTGGACTACATAAATATATGCTACATTAAAATGATAAAACCAGCAATTAATTCTAAAAAGATAAAATCAGTGCTATATTCAAAAGACGGTTATGTGTTTATTAGTAATAACAAGCTCTATTAAATGTGGGGGAAATTCACAAGCCATTAATTTGATTTGGGGACTGGTAGCAGAAATTGAGCTTTGTGAGGGGGTGGGGTATGTCTTGTTATTAAATGGGAATACTAATAATTTAATGTTAGGTCCGATGAGGGGTGAAAGAGGTCTGCTAATTAAATGGGAATGCTATTAATTTATTGTTGGGCTACTGGCTAGTGCTCATAATTTAATGTTTGGGCTGATGGGAGGATATGTCTGTTTAACAAATGGGAATGCTAATAATTTACTGTTAGGGCTTTTATTGAGGTAAGGAGGTTTATTTATTAAATTTAAACAGTATTTACTGTTGGGCTGGTTAGAGGCCTAATTATTAACCATAGATGCTATTCATTTAATGTGCGGCTATATTTGTTGGAAATTAAATGTGAATGCAATTAATTAATTTTTGGTGCCGATTGAGTGGAAGGAGGTCTGTTTATTAAACAAGTTCTGTCTTGCCCAGGGCACAAAAATGTCTAGTTACAGCTCAAGTGGTCCACGGCATGGTCATTTAGATAAAGGGAGGCATCAATCCGAAGATGCCATATTGGTATTTGCTGTGCTGAAGAAAGCTAGGGCACCAGTGAATAAGAATTGATATTTTGATGGGCCCATTAGAACTAGTGAACAAAAGTCAGATTATATAGTAAAATGATAATTTCTGGAATATATCAGAATTTCTCCAAGGAAGGTAAAGTAACTAACATCTGAAATGGCTAATAGACACCTAAAGTTTTCATAAAACAAATTTCCTTACATTTGTAGTCACATATATACATCTCTGCAACCTTTTAGCTGAAGGTTAACATAAAAAGAGGAAATGCTGGGCACACATACCACAGCAGTGTACTGTTTGACAATTATTTGTTTAAAAATTATGCCTAAAAATCCGGTTAGAAGATGACTGCTGTCAGCAGTGGCGTAGGAACGAAAATGTCATGGTGGGGCATAAGGCCAAGGACTACTACTTGCAGCTCCTTTTTCCTGCGTTTGGTATCTTGTTTTATGACAGTTATAACAGTGACTGTAGAAATACAAAGACTCCCAATCCTATGTTAATTTTTATCAGTGTCTCAGGAGTTGACCAACCCCAGTTTCATTGTTTATTTTACTATACATTAAATAATTATAAATAATATTATAAATATTAATTAACAATTAGTACAATAACTGTTAGAAAGTTAGATAAATTCAATTGTTTACATTTTTCATAGTCATTAACCTATTTTTTTCAGATTACATTAACAGCCTAATCTCATTTGATTGGGAGTATGTTTAAATCTGTAGTCACTGCCTCAGTGGTTATGGTATGTGCTATAAATTTTAATTACTATATCTCATGTTTGTTACTGGACGCACGACATGAAATTCAGAGTAAAAGTAAAGTGAATAGTTGTTCATTATCAATACAGGTTATTTATGAAATGTCTCTGAACAGAACACGTAGAGTTACTTAAATATACAAAATCAATCAATCAATTGGTAGTTATACTAAGACAATCTATCATTTAAAAAAGTTTCACAGGTATAGAACAGATACCATGACTTCAGAAAGTAGCATAAAGGTTTTTGTGTAGAAGTTCATGGGGGGGCATTGCACAGTCTTGTCCACCCAACAGAAATCATGGCGGGGGGGCGGAACGGGGCGTTGGGGCAACTGCCCCCTCTGCCCCCCGGTTCCTACACCCCTGGCTGTCAGCAGGTGTAAGCCTTCATTTGTCAAGTGCACTGTTAGGATGCCAGGTAGTCACTTGATGGCTAGATGTTTCCAGATGTGGCCTCATATCAATAAAAACCAAGAACATAACAGCCAATACAATACATTTTTTTTGTTTTGCGAGTCAGAGCAGCATTACAGACCATAAATTAAATGCCAACAAGAATCCTAATTGCAGGGTCAGTTAGTGCATGTCTGGGGTAATTACCATGGTATAAAACTATTCGAATATATTGCACATGGGAAGGATTACCGTTGACCATCAATACTCTGCTTGATCATGCGATACTAAATATCATCACATTTGAGGTACCTACAGAAGCAGTTTTAAAGATCACCGATAATAAGGTCATTGCAAGTGACATGAGCTATATTTGTGGTGGACTAACTGACTACTTGATGTGCACGACGTCTGCATTATATCATCTGCTACTATAGCAATAACTATGCATACTTTAAATAATTAAATATTGATTTTGTTGCTCCTTTGCTTGATTTAATGACCTGATGAAAAAAACACGTGTGCAGGTATTTTGTTTCTAAGATTTGTTTTTATCATTGTTTGCTCTTCTCACTTTTATGTTGCAATCATCCTAATATTGTAATTTCTAACAGGTTACAATAGTATTTCTTTTGAAAACATTTAAATTATGTGTTTATTTTTTGTAAGTCAGTGGTCGCAGTGGAAATTTAGTAGTGTCAGAATGATAAATGTAACGGGAATGTAATTGAATGGAAGTTGAGTGTTTTACAATGAAGGCAGTAAGAGAAGTGGTGGTATGACATACCACCATATACACCCCCACTTCCACCACTGATATAAGTAAGCCTATTATTCTATGCTAATTTTTATACTATTGAAAAAGAAAAAGCGACGCTCAGCTCTCCGACACTACTGGCTGGCAGTGCTAAGAAGAGCTAACACTTACCACGTCAGTGTGGAGTCCATTTGCATATGCGCGAATTAGCCCACCAGCTAGCATATGTGCACTGGAACTGGAAGCCCAAGTTCGAGCTTCCAGTTATAGATTCATTAGAAAAAAAAGTACAATAAGGTTTTTTAAAACTGTGAAAAATATAGATAAAAAATGTATTTAAAAAAACAAAACAAGAAAAATGTTTATTTTAATAATAAAGCATTTTTTTCCTTTGGGGAGCCTCTACTATCACCATCCTGAGACGCCACTGTCCTTGTTAAATAGGCCTCGCCTTGTGGCCAGGGAGGCTTCATAAATAGGGAGAAAGGTATTTCTCTATTTACTTTTTGTTTGTTATTTTGTTAGAATGGATTTTCCTTTGTCTGTGATCAACATTTATATTATAATTCTAAACCATTTCTTATTTACAGAGAAAACAATGGCACTCTACTAAATGATACACTGCAAGCAGACTTATTTATAAACTTACTGAATGCAATATAAAGGCCTGCAAAAATAATTTTATTGCAAAAGAATACCCTGGAGAGAAGGTATCCGCATGCCTCTCCGCCATCTCCTCCTGGATATCCTCTAGATATCTTAAACTCAATCTTGCTAAAACTGAGCTCATTGTCTTTCCTCCCTCTCGTACCTCCTTCCCCTCTGACCTCTCTATCACTGTTGACAACTCCTCTATATCCCCTGTTCCCCAATTCCGCTGCCTAGGTGTCATCCTCGACTCCTCTCTCTCCTTTGCCCCTCACATACACTCTCTCACCAAATCCTGCCGTTTCCAGCTTCGCAACATTGCCCGCATTCGGCCCTTCCTTTCCCAGGATGCCACCAAATCTCTCGTCCACTCTCTGATTATCTCCCGCTTGGACTATTGCAACCTTCTCCTTATCGGCCTCCCCCTCTCTCATCTCGCTCCCCTTAGATCTGTACTTAACGCCGCTGCTAGGCTTATTTTCCTCTCTCGCCGTTCCACCTCTGTCTCCCCACTCTACCAAGCCCTTCACTGGCTCCCCTTCCCCTACAGAATCCTTTTCAAGCTCTTCACTCTGACTTACAAGGCCCTCGCCAACTCCACTGCTCCCTACATCTCTAACCTTATCTCTATTCACACTCCCTCCCGCCCACTGCGATCGTCCAACGATCATCGCCTCTCTTCCCCTCTGATTACCTCCTCTCACGCACGTATCCAAGACTTCTCCCGCGCCGCTCCCCTCCATTGGAACAAGCTCCCCCGCTCCATCAGAACTTCCCCTAATCTGTCCTCTTTCAAACGAACATTAAAAACCCACCTTTTCCTTAAAGCCTTCCAGTCTCATGCCTAAACTCCCACCGGTCGGCTGCCTCTCTTTCTCATCCCTTCTTCCCTTCTCCCACTTCCTTGACTCCGTCTCCGTTTTTCCCATCCATGTGTCTGTCTGTCTTCCCCTCCCTTTAGATTGTTTGCTTCTTTGAGCAGGGCTCTCCTACCTCCTGTCTCCATCACTTTTAACTGCGCTCTCCAGCTACTCAGCTCACCTCCTCTCGGTCCCTCTGCCCTCTGTCTCCTCTCGCTTCTCTCCGCTCCCCTCAGTGACTCTCAACCTGTCATCCGTGCCCACCCTCTTGGACCATAGTTACCTGCCTATACTCACTTTTCCCCTCCCTCCCTCTCTTTCATGCTGTGCCTGAGCCCCCAGAGTTATAGTGCTTACTGTTACTTGTACTGTGCTGTTTCACCTTGTACTGTGCCATTGTTTGTCCTTGTACAGCACTACGGATACTTTGTGGTGCCCTATAAATAAAAATCATTATTAATAATAATAATAATAATAATAATAATAATAATAATAATAATAGTCTTCCTCTAGACAACAGTTCAGGGAAGCTCATACTTAGAGGCCTGGGAAACATTATTCTTGGCAGTTTTGTAAACCCTTCCAGTCATTTTCAGCCTTTAGAGCTAGGTGAACAGTAAGCAACACAATGACTCTTTCAGAACCCAACCTCTATATACTCCTGCAGAGGTCTGGAAACTTACTACTCAGGAATAGAGGATTCAAGATGTAGTCAGCATAGGCTACAACACGTAGGTTTATCAGGTGCTTCAAGGGAACAATTTTGTCAAGTGCCACTCTCCATCCTCTCCTCTGGAGTTGTAGAGGTCTACAAAATTTGTTAGAGACAAGGGTGATTGTACCGGTTCCTTTAAAAAAGGAAGGCACCAGTTTCTATTCAGAGCTGTTCCTAGTACCAAAATTTTCAGGAGGTGTCAAAACTGCCCTTGACATTCAAAGACTTAACTCCATTATCAATACAATGAAAGGAGTAATTTCCTAACTTCAATAGGCATATTTCCACAGGAAGTGATATCAGGGATATCACTTCCTGTTTACCTGCCTCCCATTCAGCCTCTCCACATCTCCAAGGACCTTCACCAAAGTATGGGTGGTCCTTATGGCCACTCTCAGAAAATATGGTTTAACCTTTTGGTCATATTTCGATAACATTCTTGTGATCGTAAAGTCAGAAAACATTGCCATGACTATAACAACACAGGTTATCTTGTTCCTACAACAACATGGCTGGATTGTCAAAATATAAAATAGTCATCTTGTGCACTCTCAACTTAAGTTCTTGGAAGCTCAGACAGATACTGTAAAATACAAAGTATGTATATCACAGAAAAGACTTATCAAAATTCAGTCTTAGTGATTGATTTCAATAATGACTTGTTTCTGTCTCTTAGGGAGGTGCTCTTCTGCATTATTCCATGGGCACGGTGGAATATGCAAGACCTTCAACTGGATCTACTTACAACTCAGATTCTCTAGATCATGCGGTCAGACTTTTGAAGCTCACAAAAGGGTCACTTGACTGGTGGCAGAGTCCAAGGTTAACAAATCACAATATAATGCGTTAAGAACCAGAGAGGAGGGTGCTCATGATAGATTCAAACTACACAGGTTGGGGAGCTCATCTGTTTACAGGGCTGATACAAGGCACATGGCCAAAGAATGAAAGACATATGCAAGCATATATTCTGCAAATGAAATCAGTTTAGCGTGCAATTCACCAACTTTTGTACAACACAAACATCTCAACATCTTTTTCGACAGCAGAACAGTAGCAACACAATGATGTAGCATTGATGTCATGGGCAGAACACAGTATGAAGTCTCTTTCTGAACTTAATGTAGCAGGCAAATATAATACCATAGCAGATTTTCCCATCACGGCCCACACTCTGCGGAAAATCAGGAAAGAAGCTGGTAGCAAGATTCAAGCAAGAAAAAAATATTCTTCAATTGTTTATTATAGAATCTGGAAAATATTTTGCTACCCAAGAAAAAGTTTAAACTAAACCTGCGCCTGCCAGTGTCCCAATTATTTTGGAATTTTTTAAAGATGGTTTTGTTAAACTTCTGGCACTCTCTGCCCTGAAAGTTCAAGTATCTGCACTCAGTATTTTTCTTGCATCAATTATTTCAAACAGTAAAAAGATTTCAGCCTAGGATCAAACCTTTTTGTGGCACCTTGAGCTCTCGTTTTGGATGCCTTCATTTCAGATTGTTTTGAACCTTTGCATGATATTGCCCTGTCATATCTCACTCGAAGTATTCTTTCTAGTAGCAGCTGCATCTGCTTGTAGAATAGGATAAATACATAGCTTGTGGTGTAAATAGCCTTTTCTAAAGATTTACATAGACAAAGTAGCTCTAAGAACTAGTGCTACTAATCTGTGTAAAGTCGTTTCCACTTTCCAGGAGATTATACTACCATCTCTCTGTCTACAACCAACTGATAAAACGTAATCTTGTTATATCAATATCTGTTTACCTTTCCAGAACAGTTTTTGGTCTTCCTGGAAGTTCCCACAAGGATGTGCTGCATCCAAAACTACTCTTGCAAGATGGATTAGAGATGGCGTAGCACAGGCCTACAAGGGGAACAAGTGAAGTTCCTGAAATTTTAAAGATGCATTCTACAAGGACAAAGTGGCTACCTACTTGACACACACAGCTCAGGCTTCAACCGAGGACATCTGCAAAGCAACTGGATGGTCATATCTTCCCAAGTTTGCCAGATATTATGCTCAAGATGTTCGATAAAAAATATATATGACAGCCCAAAATTCCCACACGTCCTATGTTTATGTTGTCATAGAACACCTTGAGAAGCTTCTCAAAGACTCCAGAGTGAAAGAGGAGTCAACTTTGATGCAAAGCAAGCACAATGTTAAAAAAAACCCTAACAACAATAAAAAAAGGCAGTTTTTGGCCAAAACCAAAGCTCTTTATGGCTTGCCAGTAAATCCATTCTGCAGATGACCGCTGCAGGCCAGTGTCTGCAGCATCAGCCTATGTGTTGTCAGCTTTATATAACTAGGTTATATCTTAATGGATTTTATACTGCAAGGGGACTTTGAATGAACAAACCAAAATACCAAAATCATGTACAACGAGAGATACAAATGCATCGACTTGAAAATAAATAAATATATATGTGTGTGTATTTTATATATAGATATATATATATATATATATATATATCTATATATATCTATATATATATTTATTAGTGGACCCTAGCACTTTTGCATCACGAGAGGCATTCTGCAACTGAATTTCAAAAATAAAGGCCATAGTTCGTGTTGGACGCCATTTTCTTTACAATGTAACCATAAATTGCGTCCTGTAGTTTCATATATATTAACAAATCGTAAGATGCATTCAACTCAGAATAGTAGGCACATTGTGTTCATTTTCATAAAATACTCTTAATGTTAAAAGTGCATGATATACGTTAAGTGTATAATACCTAAAGATGTTAAATAATTTGTAACACAGAGATTATGCCGCCCTCTGCAGTCTCTTTTTTTAAAAATGATTATTTATCAATTTACTTATTTTTAACAAACAACAAAATCTGTGCTGATGGTCATCATCATCCGCATGGATCTTGCACCACAGGGGAAGCAGCCATTACAGTCATGCCTTCAAAAGGCTTATCTACATCCCCAGCATGGAAGAAGTATTAACATGTCCTCACTATGCTATACCTATGTTTGCCCCCGCACCCTCCCTTCTTCCGCTCCTCTAAGTATAGTGAGGTGTAAACAGTAGAACGTGTCAGTCTGCTCTTCAACTGCTCATACGCAGTAAGCAAAATTGCTTTCTGCACATAAGAGTAGGGATAGGCAAGGTAAGCGTATCAATTTAAGCCCTTCTATCCAGTTCAAGAGTCACTTTAGTTGTCATATAGTTCTTCCAGCCTATGATGAGGGGGGAACATAGACATAAACCTTCTTTGGGGAAGTTCTGTCAATTCTGTTAATGTAGGGGAGGTCCAACTGCAACTGTAAAGTGTAGTATGTATTCGCAACAGCAGATTGCATGTATAGATAACAGCTGATACTGAGGTGATTAGTTGTTCAAGGATTTTTACCTCCTTATGGGTTTCAATCTCCTTAATATTCTGGCAAATGTATGTATGACCATTTAATACCATTATATATATATATGACTATTACCGTCAACCAACTCCTCGCAAAGGTATTTCTAAATTAACACAAGAAACATCATTCTTATATTCCCTTAAATTGACAGACTTCAAGAATAACCACAGCAAGATATAACTTCATTTAAAGTGTGTTGTATTATATTATAGAACAATAAACAGCGTAACAATATTTTACACAAAATATAGTTTTTGGTGCCATATATAACACTTATTGCCTGTAATATACTTATATAAGTTATTGTGTGTGTGTAAGTGTATGTGTGTGAATGTATTTTAAGCTATACCTATTTTGCTAGGCTGAATGCATCGTGTATGTGAAGGGGGAGGGGAAGGGAATCCACACACACACTCACTCCATTCATCTCACTCAAAGTCCATAATGAAACTTCTTCTTACAATGTAGTCACCATCTAAAATGGCTGACTTGCCGTGCTTTGTTACAAACTCATGTTGGCTCACAAGGCCTCACTTACTAACAATGTAAAGTCAGGACAGACCCATAACTCATTACAAGCAGTATTAGCCAGTCCACCACAAATAGCTCTCTATTCAGCAGTTATCACACAATGTCCACTGGCCAATTTTAACACATGGTATTTCAACCACATACTAGATCCATCTGCTCTACTTTCCCTTTAAACCAACTGTAGAACAAAATGTTATATTTAACAATCTGATCACTTCCTGAATAATCCATCACTTTCTATGCATGTACATTAAACTGCATAAAGCAAACTATTTCCATTCAAAAACTCTATTACAGCGTTAAACCGACACAGAGCCACAGAACTATGTATAACATAAATCCTTTCATTTAAACCAACAATCTATCCCAACAAGGCATGCATTTATGTAACACTGTCCATACCAAACCAAAATCTTTCCAATCACATTTACCATTCTCATATACTCTACACATATGCGTCTTCCATTCAACAACACATTACAACACGCTCACACTCACCTTTCATGCCATTCAAACTCCATACTAGTCAGGGCCTATGTAGGCCGTGATGTATTTCACGTCATGTCTGCTCAGACCAGCAACAGCTTCCAAAATGAAGTCTCTCCTTGTGTAAGTGTATGATAAAACCTTTCTGGCCGGAGATTACCTTTTATTAGAGCCACTCACAACATTCATATGTTAATTACTGACCAACTACTCCAAAAACCTGATTATCAAGTATTTACAACCCAAATGGTTGCAATGGGGGAGGGAGGCTGGTTTTGTTCCCAATCAGTGTGCTAGTTCAATTGTGGCTGAATCTGTTCATATGTTATGTTCATATATAAAATAATAGATTATTTATATACTCTTCAACATTAGTCCACCTAAACATTTAGAGGGTTTGAAGGTGCAGAATAAATCTCATCTCCCAGAATAATATACTGAAAAGTTAGCAAGCCTATGGGGCCCCTATGCTCGTGGGGCCCCCGGGCAACTGCTCAGTGTGCTCATGCGTTAAGACGGCTCTGGGTCAACCACATTCCTAATATTACCAAGCAGGATTGATTAGCAGCAAGGAAGCCTCACCATCACCAATGGCACTTCGCATTTATTAGCAGCTCATTATGTCAAGATGACCTGCCAGCCAGGATACACTCTTAGTTGGAATCATCAATCTTACCTAAAACATATTCTGCCCTGAACCTACTTAAGTTATGTTCCTATGTGGTACTTACAGTGAAAATATATATAGAATAGTAGTAATGAAAGCTCTGGTCAACAGGGTTCATTCAGGGATCTTGTTAGGGACTCTGAATGACACTTTTGAACAGACTGTGCAAAATGGATGCAGAGCATTTTGTATTAAAACATCATTATATGTATGTGTGTGTGTGTATGTGTATATATATATATATATATATATATATATATATATATATATATATATATATATATATATATATTAATATTAGAGATGAGCGGGCTCGGATTTCCGAAATCCGACCCACCCGAACAGTGCGGATCCGACGGGATCCGAGCACTGTTCGGGAACTTCCGGGCGCCAAACGGAGCCAAACCGAGGCTATGACATCCAAGTCTCGCGTCGGATCTCACGAGACTCGGATGTCATAAATTCAGCGCTAGCGGCCGCCATCTTCATTCTGGCTGCGATCACTCGTGAGAGAGGTTGCAGTTAGGGAGCTCCTGTCCTTCTAAACAGATGACATCACAAATCCCCAAGGCGAGTCCAAGGGTGTTGGTGGTTGCGAAGCCTGACCTTCCCATCACTGTATGGGAAGAGGTGACTCCATCCACCATTTGCAGCACACCCTCTGCATATGCTGGAAGGATGACCCACAGTGTAGATCCAGATTTGGATAATCAAGGTGTCAAGGAGGCTATTGATGTAGCTGGCGTTGTGGAGGAACTTGACGAGGAGGATGCTGATGTGGTTATTTTAAATGAGGCACCAGGGGGGGGAAAAGTGAATGTCCATGGGATGAAAAAGCCCATCGTCATGCCTGGTCAGAAGACCAAGAAATGCACCTCTTCTGTCTGGAGTTATTTTTACCCCAATCCGGATAACAAATGTATGGCCATATGTAGCTTATGTAAAGCTCAAATAAGCAGTGGTAAGGATCTTGGCCACCTAGGGACAACCTCCCTTATACGTCACCTGAATAACCTTCATAGTTCAGTGATTAGTTCAGGAACTGGGGCTAGGACCGTCCAGTCCAGGGACACCTAAATCCCTTGGTCCTGTTGGATACACACCACCAACACCCTCCTCGTCAACTTCCTCCACGATCTCCATCAGATTTAGTCCTGCAGGCCATGTCACCAGCCAGATTGAGTCCTCTTCAATACGGGATTCACCTGAGGAATCCTGCAGCAGTACGCCTACTACTGCCGCTGCTGCTGTTGCTGCTTGTAGTCGGTTATCTTCCCAGAGGGGAAGTCGTAAGAACGCTACGTCTTTCACCAAACAGTTGACCGTCCAACAATCGTTTGCCATGAGCACCAAGTACGACACTAGTCATCCTATGGCAAAGCGGATAACTGCGTCAATAACAGCAATGTTGGTGTTAGACGTGCGCTGCATACTCTGTCTGATTTAGCAGAAGCTTGGCATTGCCCTTGATAAGCAAATAGGCTTTCCGTGATATTACATTGTCAGGGATTAGGCTAAACAGAGTGTCATGGTATTTGAGATCCCTACCTTACTTACAAACAGCGTATACAGCGCTGCTATTTGTTCTATCATATTAATGTTTTGATAGGGTCTCTCCATATTAACACACTCCGCTTGCTCACATCACCCAGTGAAGCAAGCGCTATATAAGTGCCAACTTTTATACACGTTAGGCAGCGTCTTTAACGAGAATACAGTATCTATATAATTGTGAGTGCTTTAAGATCTTACATGACCTTTAATCAGGCCACTTTAATCGCTGCTCTATTACAGATCTCTGTACAGTGATCATCATGCATATTTTTGCAGAACCAATTTAAATATATAAACAGGGTCTCCTAGAATATGTACTATTTTATTTAAAGGAGTTTTAAGGGGCATTACACTCTAATAGAGAGACTCATCATTTCTGAATAAAAAAAAATGCTCTAATTCTTGTTAAGTGCCCAAAAAGAGGAACTGCCATTTCTATTACTACTTTCTTTCTTTATGTAGTTCCCAAAAAGAGGAACTGCCAATTCTATTACTACGTTCATTCTTTATGTAGTTCCCAAAAAGAGGAACTGCCATTTCTATTACTACTTTCTTTCTTTCTGTATTTCCAAAAAAGAGGAACTGCCATTTCTATTACTACTTTCTTTCTTTATGTAGTTCCCAAAAAGAGGAACTGCCAATTCTATTACTACGTTCATTGTTTGTGTAGTTTAAAAAAAGAGGAACTGCCACTTCTATTACCACGTTCATTCTTTATGTAGTTCCCAAAAAGAGGAACTGTCATTTCTATTACTACTTTCATTCTTTATGTAGTTCCCAAAAAGAGGAACTGCCATTTCTATTACTACTTTTTTTTCTTTCTGTATTTCCAAAAAAGAGGAACTGCCATTTCTCTTGCTACGTTTTTTTTTTTGTAGTTCCAAAAAAAAATAACTGCGGCCTTAACTGCTATGTTGGTGTTAGACCTGCATCCGGTGTCCGCCATCTGTGTAGTACTATTGAGACCAGTTGAGGGTTTTATATTGTGGCCCTGGTACCAAATTGGGTACCGGGACCACTCCACTACGCAGTCCAGATAGATGCGTATCAGATATTAAACTACATTCAATGTTGGGGCCAAATCCAAAATTAATAAAAAATGACCTGTCATCGTCAAAAACAAGAGGTATTGACGCGTTAGAACTACACCCTCTATATGCTGCAGAGGATGTAGGAGCAGGCAGCTGTGCAGTGGAATTCAGACCAGTTGAGGGTGATATATTGTGGCCCCGGTACCAAATTGGGTACCAGGCCCACTCCACTACGCAGTCCAGAAAGCTACCTCGGTCCAACGTTTTGGACTAAAAACAATATTGTGAGGTGTGAGGTGTTCCAAATACACTGGAAATTAGTGGGAATGATTGTTATTGAATGTTATTGAGGTTAATAATAGCGTAGGAGTGAAAAACAAACAAAAAACTAGATTTTAGCACTTTTTATGCTTTTTTAAAAATAAATCAGAACCCAAAACCCTAAATCAGAACCAAAACCTTTCGTCAGGTGTTTTGGCAAAACAAATCAGAACCCAAAACCTCAAGCTAATCAGAACCCAAAACATTAAAAGCAGCACACCCTTAGTCATAACCATTTGCTGAAAAGATTGTGACACTGTAAACTCTATGGAGAGCTGCCTACACTGATGGCCATGAGTGTATACTCACTTCAGAGTTTGAACGTCATCGTTCCATTGTTTATAGAGAGATTTTTAGTCCATTTATAAAATTAAATCAAACAATACAATGTGCTTTGGAAAGATAAAACATAAACATGTGAGCGTACACACTAATGCAATATCGGACTGAAACTATGGGGTCTCCTCTTATCTGTGATGATTATCTTTGGGATTCAGGGTCACAGTATGCTGTGTACACACTTTAGCTAATTAGGTAGAAGTATAGTACAGTAGCATATGGGGTTGCAGTGTGCCACGACTGCACTCACCTTAGGATGCAGGTCCACATGTGGCCAGTGGTCCAAAAGGTAACGGTCCACATCCAGTTCAGTCCAATGCATTCAGCCACATATTATGACTTACTCATTGTGCACATCCAGCTGACTCCTATTAAATAAATAATAAGCATAAATATGACTCTTTTAACAATTGTTGAAGCTCTGGGGAGGGTAATGGTAACATGGATTCTTTGCAACCTAGGCTTCAAATAGGCTGTTCAGGAGCCCATGGATTCTGTCCCAATAAGGGGCTATACAGGACATAACCACCAGACATGGATAATGGTGCTCCTGTTGTCGCAGTTTCTCCAGAAGTTGGGCATTGGAGTAGGAAATATTATACTGATTTACCCGGGGAATAACACCATCTGTGGTACAACTTGTAAGTGGCTTCCTTGATTTTAGTGGCGATGGAGCTTTTATTGACTTCTATTCTGCACCCGAGTCAAGCAAGATACTGTATATTTGTGATATCATTCTCTTGCATGTGGGATAGTGTGTGCAGATACTCTCAATTGGGGTATGGGAAACTTTTAGCTGTATGTAGTGAGTGCAGGAAATGCTGAATTTCAAAGTATTTAAATGAGCTTAACGGATGGATGGGGGATCTTTGTTGAAGATAATCAATAGGAATCAATTAATCTTGAGTACATTTTACACTTCCATTGTAAAGAGGTAGAACTGGAAATTATTCCCCCTCAAATCCATTTGCCCTGGTAGCTTGTTGACATAAAAGGCACTAGAATTTGTAAATCTCTGGGAACACACAGCACTGACAAGAAAATCATATGATTTGAAGATGTCAAGACAGAGAATAACAATACAGTGTACAACCACTGCAAAGAATTGTACTTAAAAATGTAATTGTGTGTCAAAATGTGTCAAAGTTTAGCTCAACAATAAAAAAAAACTCATTAGTGTTATAAATCCCAGTGCATTCACGAAGAGCAACGAAAGTGTAAAGCAAAGTGTCTTTATTCAGGTAAATACACAAACAAAGATAACTCAGATCCACTGATAAGAACAGGTTCCTAATGAGACTGTATAGTATAAATGGCAAGAACAGGTATTATAAGTTTTACCCCAGGCCAGAAGGCACAAGGCTGTCCAGGAAAGCAGACAGACTCCAGGGATCAGACAATCAAATCCAAATAGCCAGGCAGAGATCAAGCGAATAAGGGAGGTCCAGAAGTCAGGCCAAAAGATTAGGGCAACAGGCAAAACAGCGTGGTTCAAGGTACAGGCAAATGAATCAGGGTGCAACTGTTTGATGTCTCCATCAAAGAAGACTGGAGGAGGATCTGATGACTCGGGAGAGGCTTTTGGGCATTCAGGCTCAATAGCAGACTCTAGAGAGTACCCAGCTTGTGCAGCAGTCTCTGAAGATTCCTCGGCTGGGACGGCAGAGCAGGAGTCCCCGGCTGGGACTGCAAGTTGGGCACATCTGACGGGAAGCCCGGACTGGGCACAGCACTCCGACTGGATAGCAGTGTGAGATGCCTCAGAGCAGACAGCACTGTGAGATGCCTCAGAGCAGACAGCACTGTGAGGTGCCTCAGAGCAGACAGCACTGTGAGGTGCCTCAGAGCAGACAGCACTGTGAGGTGCCTCAGAGCAGACAGCACTGTGAGGAGCCTCAGAGCAGACAGCACTGTGAGGTGCCTCAGAGCAGACAGCACCAAGTGGCAACTCGGGCTGAACCGCATGGACAGGCAACTCGGGCTGAACCGCATGGACAGGCAACTCGGGCAAAGTGTCTTTATTCAGGTAAATACACAAAGATAACTCAGATCCACTGATAAGAACAGGTTCCTAATGGGACTGTATAGTATAAATGGCAAGAACAGGTATTATAAGTTTTACCCCAGTCCAGAAGGCACAAGGCTGTCCAGAAAAGCAGACAGACTCCAGGGATCAGACAAACAAATCCAAATAGCCAGGCAGAGATCAAGCGAATAAGGGAGGTCCAGAAGTCAGGCCAAAAGATTAGGGCAACAGGCAAAACAGCGTGGTTCAAGGTACAGGCAAATGAATCAGGGTCTCAGGCAAGGTCCAAGGTACAGGGAGGGGTCATACACAGAAGTTCAATCCAGAAGGTAAATACCAAACAGAACAGGAGCAGGTTAGCAGCAGCCAGGAACAAATGGATGAACTGCACAGAGCACAGCTTGAGGCAGGTATTTGAAGCAGTGCAACAGGTATAGTTCTAATTCGCATCAGACAAGGAGATTAACGCCTTCAGGCATGTTGCAGAGTTCAGAAGCAGGACAGCAGCACCACTGATAGATTATAGGTACTGCTGCCAGATACAAAACAAAGGCAGTCATAACAATTAGGAACTTAAGGTTTAATTATCTCGATACCACACCAAAGCCACTCCACACATATTGCAATCTGGCACAGTCTACAACACACAATGAACAATATATAATTTGTATGTCTATTGTAACTATTATGGCATAATTATGTAATTAAATAATTTTTGCAGGCCTTTAATTTGACTTCTGTAAATTGTTATTAAGTCTGCTTGCAGTGTATTGTTTATCAGACCGCCATTGTTGTTTCTATAGTGTTAAAACTCTACAAAATATTTTTATAGTGTGAAAAAAAACCAACAAATACTACTATCTTTGCCCATTGTCAAGTGGTTCAAGCAATAAAAACAAAACCACAAATGGGATTACCATTAAATTATGGTAGTTACAATCAATTTATAATTATTAACTTGTGAATATCATATGCACCTGAAGCACATATGAAAACTGGTTTGGAATGGTCGTATCTCTATATTACACACATCAGCTACATCCATTCCAGTAATTGTTAATATCACTCCCTTGTTATCTTAATATTATTGCACACGGTTGTTTCAATGCAAACACATTCTATTTACTGATCACATATGATTCTCATGTTTTTTTAGGAGTGTAACTCGAGATCTTATCTGATCAATGGAACCAATGGTTGTCTATTCCAATTCAAACTATTTTAATGGCTGTAGCTTTCTTAGGCTAGGTACACACCAATGTTTTTTAGTGCCGTGATATGGTTAGTGAGAGCTGTGGTCAGGCACTTTACCACAGAACGATACAAGTCAGTGTTAGCATTTGGGACTGCTTCATTTATTGCTTGTTCACTCTTGTGGTTTACATTTGTGAGTATTTGCTTGTGGAAGTATACTTATTAATAAATTCTCATCTTAATATCATCACTGCTTATCCCATATACAATATGGAGGCATTCATTTTATCAGCTTGGAGCCACGTATATATCACCAAGGTCATTCCTACTCATGAGGTAATGGTTTCTAATAAACTAATATGCTAAATTTTCAATAGTAGCAGCCCACTGAATGTCTTTCTGTGTTGGAGACAGTCCACTTTAAATGGATGCTTTATTTTTAACAACAAAAGCAGGTTAACATATATAGCACGCATGTAGCCTTACAATTGGTATAATGCCTCATTCTTTACAACACCTGGGCTATCAAATGGCGGTTACTTAAAACTGCCGATTCTCAGCAGCTTGCTGTAATTTTTTTAAAATAGCAATTTTATTAGAGAAAGGGTCCATAGGGTTATGCCATCTATGGAGTTCTATGGAGTACTTTGTATACAGTCTCTTTAATGTGGACATTAATGGAGCATTTTGCAACCCATACAAATATAATCAGACATTTGAGGAATGACTAGAGAGACAGAGGTTTTAAATTGCTGTGGCCGGTCTGTCCAAGAGGCAGGACTTAACAGAGTGGAAAGAAACTGTCTAACCTACAAATACTGATGGAACTGCCCCTTCAAGAAGCCAGATCAGAGAATTGGGGGAACATACCTGTCTTAGAGAACTTATTTAGGAGTAGGACCACTGCCCTAGCTCACATGGAGGACATGTGTTGGGGAACGCTGGGTTGCCCCAAAGGAGAATAATGGTGGAGGGAGATTAAGACAGACTAGCCATTCTATTACAGCAAGACCAGATGGCCAGTGAGAGGTTCATCGCAGGATACGTGCATAAAGACTTGGGCCTCTGCGTTTAGGACAGAGAAAAGAACAGATCGGAAGGCCACCCATCACTGCTGACTCTATATCCACCCACACTCTGGTCCTAGTGGGGGAGTGCTACTGTATGCACTGGGCTAAACAGGCACTGGAACCGTATTTGTGTCAATAGAAATTAAACATTTCTTTCGCAAGTACAAATCAGATGAAACAGACATTCAAAAAACGTGCTTATGACTATAGTATAATGTTGCCTGTTTTTTATCACCAGCTAACATGATACAATCCTTGTCTTTTATCAGAGGAAAGTTTTACACAAAGAATATTACCGCTTGTACACAGAGCCCGTTGATTCCTCCATCTTGATGAATCCCACGTCAGCTGTTTACAAACACACGTCTAAAGACACAATTTCAACTTTGGATTCCATATGCTGGTATACAGGGTCTGATTAAGGGTTCAGGCTGTCCTAGGCCAATAAGCTCATAGCATCCTTACCTTCCATGCCAGCTTAATACCTGGTAGGTAAAAATGAACTGGTCTTTAAAATTCGGCTTCCTGCAGGGCGCTTCACCCCTCGGGGCCACACTGAACCCCTCCTCTTTCTTTACTCCTCAGCTTTTTCTTTCTCCTCCCCCTTCTCCCTCTACCCTTCTTCCCTCCTTATCCAGATAGGGAAATATATGTAACAAAAAACATAAAAAATCCAATGACATGTATCTAAACTAAGAGGAAATGAAGCATTACAAATTAAACTTTCCTGTCTTTCTGGGCCCATTGCTACGGACAGTCTTTGAAACTAATGCACTATCAATATAATGCACTCGGTCTGTTTTTCACTGACTCACTGTCCTTTCTATGCATATATTAGAATGCATGTCCTTGTTGAGAATAGAGAGATTTCAAATTCGGCTTCCATCAACCCCAGTCCCACCTCCAATGTTTTTGTTCCCAGGTTTTTCAAAAAGCCAAGTGAAGCTGAATTTCGAAGAGTCATGGCAATCTTTGTCACGCATTTCGTTTTCATTAAAATCTAAAGTATAAAGCAGAACAGACACATCAACAAACGCTAGAGAGGGTGGAGATGTGAAGATGGAGGGGACTGTCGCGCCTGCACCTGTCACCACCCTGTCTTCTTCTCGCTCATGCTCAAGCGACTGCCCAAGGATGACTCTTTCTCTTCAGCCTTAACCATGTGAATAAGTGAAGATTAAAACCTTACTACATTTTACTTTCACATTTTCTTTTTTACTTTGGAGAACTACTATTCTAATATTTTAATAACAATTTCAGTTTATAACCCCCCTCCCCCCCCCCCCCCAAAAAAAAAAGCATTGAGCCCTAGGCTGCAGCCTAATCAGCCTATTGGATAATCAGGCCCTGCTTGTATATCACATATGAAGTCAGTTCTAATCTTAGCCCCAAGTACCTATTAGTAGTTTTTATTACCCACTATCTATATGAATTCACATTTACATATTCATTTCTGCTCTTTGGCCCTATTCTATGCTCCCATATTTTCCATTTGTATCATCAGTATTACACAGAAAAACAGATGACCACACATTATATACAGAAACAGAACAATGGTAAGTTTTTCCTGTCTTAGCAAAGGGCATAAGCTTTATATTTTTAATCACACCACCCTGACTAGTTACAAATGATGCACAGATCACCACGATATTGTACCCCACCCTTTATGTAGTGCTTTTCACAAGGAATACAAGTGAGAAGTACTATATTGTTGGGTAAACACAGGCCGAGTTTGTGTTCTTACACATTGCATAATTGTGTTACCAGTCAGTCGTTGACTGGTGTAATTGGCCATGACTTGTATGTTCTGAGTTTAATAAGTGAATGCAATAATGGAATATAGTGGTTGTTTGGATTTTTACAACTTCTCCAAGTGCACTTGGTTTTCCTTGGTCTGCAGTTAATGTTGATAGTTGGGATGCTTTGAATGACATATATACACACACAGCATATATACATATAGCATAAATTGCTGAAAACGTTAATGCTGGATAAGATCGATAGGTACAAAGAAAAAAGTGTAAAAAAAATGTATTCAAGAACGGTGCCTGTGTCTGAAAATCATATGTACACAAGGGCAGCACGGTGGTGAAGTGGTTAGCACTTCTGCCTCACAGCGCTGAGGTCATGAGTTCAATTCCCGACCATGGCCTTATCTGTGTGCAGTTTGTATATTCTCCCCGTGTTTGTGTGGGTTTCCTCGCACACTCCAAAAATATACTAGTAGGTTAATTGGCTGCTATCAAAAAAAATAAAAAAATTGACCCTAGTCTCTCTCTCTTTGTCTGTGTGTGTGTTAGGGAATTTAGACTGTAAGCTCCAATGGGGCAGGGACTGATGTGAATAAGTTCTCTGTACAGTGCTGCGGAATCAGTGGCGCTATATAAATAAATGGTGATTATGATATGTAACTTACACTTTTCAAATAAATGATACTGTGTAGAAGTTCCACGTTTCAGAAACTAATTAAAATATCTTTATTCATAATTCAAAACATTAAAAACATTTTAGTTAAGTGTATGAATGTAAGTGTAATGTCTTAAAAATAAACACACTAGGAACTAGAATCTATGTAATAATACCACTTATAAATATTCATTGCAATTAACTCACTTTTAATTCTCATCTTCAATGAACATAATTGTATTAAGCTCAATGTGATTTGTAAATTGTAGAAATTGGTTTTAATTAATGACGACAGTAGGCAAAGTGGATAAACTGAATGATATATATACACATACACACACATACACTATTAGAATTAAAAATTTCCAATATACTCGCCAATACAGTTGATTGCTTTTGCATTTTTCTTGAGTCATGGTATCTCTTGTGGTTTTTATTTAACTTTTTCTTCTAGAATGCACACAACATATATAAACATGGATAGCAGTATTATAGATTATTTATAGAATTATACTTGGTATAATCGACAAACTCGATTGTAAATACACAAGGTGTGTGTGGGGGGGGGGGGGCTCCCCATTGCTTGGTAGTCCTAAGTGCTACTGAACTTTTTTTTCTGATACCAATTTTTACTTTTTGGGGATATTAGGCACTTTTAATTCCCCCCCCATAAACAAGTTATTAGAATCCTAAATATAGAATTTAGTGTAGAGAGATCCAGTTTACTGTAGTAAAAAAGTATCAGTTGATCTGTCTTTAGCATCTGCCTGCAGAACAAAGACCCAAATAGTGTTTCTTACACTACACAGATGAGCGATCTGAAGCATCTGACATCTTTATGTGAGTGCACATGTGATTGATTTCTAGAGGACTAATGTACAATGTGTTTATCTTCATCTCTAAAGCCTTGGCTTTGAGAGTCCTTATGTCACTATGAAGGAGTCAGCTGTCAGTCTGTACTCAGAGAAAATTACTATCTTTGTGTGGAATAATTAATTTCTGCCAGTACAGAATCTATTGGCTTTGTTCTTGAAGACCTACCTCTTCATTGCAATATGAATGTGCCCTTATGAAGTTTAACTCCTGCTGAAATAAATGGTTATAAGGCTGTGTTTATAAGTAGTCTTCTTTCTGCTCTTTACAACAAGACTTTTCCTGCTTGTATGGAATATTTGTCAGTGGGGTTCATGGAGACAAAATGAGAACCTTGTCATATGCATCACAATACAACAGAGGGGCACAGATTATGTTCTAAACTCTCCTGGCCCCAATTTACTTCTTTTCCTTCCCCAGGAACTATCACCATACTTGGCAATAATCAATAGCATGGAGAAACTGTGTATGACATACCAGTCACCTCTGCTTCCTCTTGCCATCACTGCATTGGCCTCTCTCTAATGTCTAATTAATGTTACCTAAATTTGCAGCAATAGAGAGACCAGAGATGGCTGGGTGAGCAGACGAGAACTAAAGGTAGCAGCGACCACGAACAGTAGAGAACAAAGTGGTTTATCAGACACACATGACACTGCCAGGTGATGGGTACTCATGAGAACAATAAAGTGACCAATTCTACTCTGAAGACTAATTCCACCCCTTGCCCCCCCCCTTTTTTTTTTTTCTTGGGTATTTTGCAAGCAATTGCCTAAGGGCAATGGTGCCTAAACCTAATTTTAAGATAATATACCCATCCATACTGGTTTAAAAATGTGTGCGTTCTGTCCTTAACAGAAGATTGTGGCTGCAATTCAAGTGGCTTTATAGGAGTTTTAACATTTACAATTGTATTATGAATTTATTAGAATTGAAGATATATAAGTTTAGACTGATTAGAGATGAAAATTGCTGATAGGACAATATTCAAGCTCCAGTCTTAGCAGGAGAGCTACATACATTTGTGAATCCTCAAAATATCCTATCTCATGTTATCTAGATCACAACTGTCTGAAATTCCTGGCTGGAGTTCTCCTTTAAAAAAGAAAATGCAAGCAATGTATTTGGTTTTACAATGTATTGTATGGCAGTGTACAGTAGGGCTTCAGGTTTACAGAATCCAATACATTTTATTGCTTCTGTATAATAAGGGTGTTTATATTTAAGATGCATGTATTGTTTTGTTATCTAATGCTATTATGCTTTGTAAGACCAAACATTATTAAATAAAGCAAATGTTGTTTGTCCTGCCTGCTTCACTATCTGGATCTACTTTATTCCTGCTGAATAGCAGCCTATAATAGAATGGAGTTTAGGACATTAATTGTATAAATATCAAAGACTCACAGCATAGGAAAGTGATATACAATCTTTCTTCCCAGCATTCTCATAGGAAGGTTTGAATAAAATGTCATGAAAGTGGCCATAAATTCTGTTTATTGACCAGTTTGTTTTCAGCCGTAGAAGATAAAATATGCGTCAATACATTTTGGAGTAGTCACTCTTTCTGAACTGCCCGACTGCAGTCTGGACCAACTGCTAAGAACATATATTTTGTGGCCGCTCTGTTGTGGAAGAAATAAGAGAAATTGTAACAAAGCAGATGGTTGTAGTGAATATGCCTCCGCCTGTGTCATAGAACACACTGACTGCAGCCCGAGAGAAGGATCCACTGACCGACACTGTAGTTCCATAGAACATCAGATTACATGTCTGATTCTGGATCTTTAGGAAGTTTACATTAAAAAAAATGGCTGCAAAACTACATGAAATTAAACATGGCAACAACAACCTCTATGTTATAGTACTACCCCTTTAACACAGCCAAACCCTCTCCAGATATACAGTATGTCAGAAGTGTCCAGTGTTTGTGTGGACATCTCTAAGACCAATCTTATGCATCAGGCACATACATGATTTAGGAATAAAGATAATGAAAACACATTTGTAATGATCATCTTTTATTAAAAATTGAATTACCAATTAAAAAGAAATATTATATATGCTCAACATTTGTTTTCTCCAAAGTTTAATGCTGCTTAAACCCTTCATGCTGCATAAGAGGCCAATAACACACTGCTATGGAGTATGTTTCAGAAACCTGTCGCAAGAGGGGTCGTCAACACACAAAAAAAAGGAGAAGTCTGAATATCAGCAGTTTCAATTGGTGTAATGAGGGGTTTGGAAAGCCTGTTTATGTCATCTATATCTCGGCAGAGGAAGAACTTGGAAAATGAAATAGAAAACAAAATATTAGAAAATGGGAGGAAAAAAAATAATTAAATTAAATAAAAAAAATAAAATAAAAAAAGGCTTAAAACTGATGGTACCTAGATATTGTAATAGCGTTCTAGTTAACCTTGTCCTGAAATATATACAGGTTATTTGTGGCTGCCACTGCTATGATGTTTTCCGAAGGGTGCCAAGCAGTGTGGAGAATTTTTTTGCTAAAGTCCAGGCTGTCCACGCTAATTTCATCTTTTCTACGTTTACCGCCTACACAGACTTTGCGTGGCTTGAGGATCGCTCTAGGCTTGCTGTTCTCTCTGGAGGCTTCCAGTGTGACATCACGTTTCGTGTTGCGGTCAAACATTCTGAAGAAGTTGTTGTATGAGCCAGTCATTATGACACTGGAAAACAAAACATTTCAGTGTCTGCAACAATTCTGTTAACTTGTCAACATCTTTGAATGGAACAAACATGTTTAGTGATCCAAACAGTATCAGAAGCTCAAAAAAGTATGATGAAATGAGGTCTATTTATTACCATTCATATTTTCTGTATATTAGTTATGTCTTATCACAATGGTAAGAATTTATTTAATGTACCCATTAAAATTGTTCAGCCAGGACAGCGACTCCAATAGGAGTCTATCCCAGGAAATTGTCTTTACTTCCAGGTTGTGACCCGGCCGATGCACTGCGTATGTGCAGAATACAATTAGCGATAAGAAGGAGGGGAGGAGCACAAAGCCCACCCAGGAGATATCCACAGATCCCCTCTCTCCTGATGCTCTCCTTATAGAATAGGACAGCCAACACCATTTTTCAGATGGTGTTAGTTTTTCGGATCTTGACCCCGATAGCGAAGCTTCTTGAAGCTTGATAAATTGGTCCAGATCGCAGTTCCCATTAAGAAATAAAATATGAATTTCACTTTCTCAATTTTCACTAATATTCTGCAAATTCACAGTAAAACAATGTCTTCACGTTTATATTTTTGTAATGTGATCTGCTACACTGTTTTAAGCAGAATTAAATATACGCATAGATCTAAATCAGGGGTGTCCAACCTTTTAGCTTCCCTGGGCCACATTGTAAGACGACGAGTTAGTTTGGGCCGCACATAAAATACACTAATCCTAACGATAGCTGATCATCGAAAAAAACCATAGAAAACATAGTTAACATATTAAACTTACTTGGAAATGAAGTTAGTAAGAGTTAGGAAACCTGTTGCAGAATCATGATTAAAGCAGTAGTCCCATTACCAGCTGCAATTTAACTTACCTGCATCTGCCCCTTAGTGGGGTTTGGGCAATTAAATGCCAAAAACTTTTTTTTCCTCTCTTTCTGCACCCATGAATCATTTTTTTATTGACCAGTTTGAAATGGTCACCGATATAGGTAGCATCAGGAGGACTAATAGAAATCTACAGGGATTTAAAGATAGGGTGGCGGGAAAAATGGCTCATGGAGCAGCCTCCGATGAGGGTAACAGTGGGTGATATTTTCACCCTACTCAGCACTGCACATTTAAAATGATTTAAAATATTAAAAATACAATCATCTCTTGATATTTATATTAGATACATACAGAGAACACAGCTAGTTCATAATTGCATGGTGCAGAAAGTCCAAATTCAGAGTAACAACAATAAGATAGTGGATAATCTTTCACTGCTGCTGATAGTTCACGAGGGTGACTCCTCTGTGCTGCGCTACGCAATGGATGTCGGATGTGATGACGTCACCCCCGACATTCACTGCGAGCGCCACACGGAGGAGAAGACCAGGGAGGGAGCCGGAGCGCCAGCTGACGTGACCGCAAGGTAAGTATTTTCTTTTTTTTTTGCAGGATTTTTTTTTTCAGCCCTGCCCCCTTGCCACAACCAAAACTCCTGCTGGGCCACATTTACAGGCATGCTGGGCCGCATGCGGCCCGCGGGTTGGACAACCATGATCTAAATAGAAAACAATAGCCCCTACAATAAAGATTACTATGAAAATAGAAGGCTGGTTGGAAATTATGAAGTAGTAACTGAGAGCTGTGATTGGATAGAACTTTCTCTGTAAAACTAATCTAAACAGTAATTTAGGTGATGAAGTACATATATTTGTGAATTATCGGGCATATACTACTTTGCTGAACCAATGTGTCCTCACCTGTCTGAACCATTCCATACACATTCAAATTTGTCAAAAATGCAGTCGTTCTCATAAAGTGAACAAAGTTTGCTTCGGAGGTAATCATGGACCTGAAAAAGGAAGAAAAGGCAGAGCTCACTCACTAGTATAGGAAATGCATTGCAGATGTCACACTAAGATGCTGGCTATACATGCACACATTATAAAAGGTGTTTAAAAGGTCTGGAAATCCCACCAATTTAAATAAATAGAAATTATATAAATACAAACATACACATACATAGACAAAACATGAAATAGTGATTTGCAAGTGACATGAGTTCCATAATAGTCCGACGTCTTCACTCCTTAAAGTGAATCTACTCCCCCCAAAAATTTTATTCACTACAATGCATAGGCCTCAATATATAGTTCTTAGTATTTCATTACATAATTTTTATATATTAATGAGCCTTTCTATGTGACACAGGGTTCATAAACCAACTTTTTAAAATCAACTTATATTATTACATATTAATATTATAATATGTTACACACATTATTATATGCCTCTATATGCACAAAGTCCACGGAAGAAAGACACTAATATTCAGGTACCTTATTTCATTCAATTCAAAGCAATAGAGCCTTGCTGAACAGAATACCCATTAAAGGTGTATGTGCATTTTGTTGTGTTTCTTACCCAGTGCATTAATCGCTCACATCCCAGCTCATGAGGTTTTTATTATAGTTCTTTACCCTCGTATACTATAGTGTGGTAAAATAATAAAAATATTGGTCTCATTTAATGACATTACAATTGAAATGAAGGCCACGAATTTCATCTTTATCAGGTTCATTGTGTATTTAAATGCAAAGATGTATTATCCTCTTGAAAAGTATTTTTGGAACCTTTTTTGAGAATGTGAGATAACTGTCAAAAATAACTGATGAATGAGATGGTCACGTCAGAGTAATAAAGAAATTTAAGTAAATATTCTAAAAATGTGCCTATTTCCACTTGAAGAGCTTTTAAAAACAAGTTTAGAGGCCTTTTAAAAACATAGGCATATCATAACCAGAAGTCCCATCCCCATTTCTGTAGGTATCTCCCGGGTGCACAGTGTCTTGTACCTGGTACGTCTCTATCGGCCTGTTCTCCATATTGAGGTCCCAGACTTTGACGGTAAGGTAGTCTCTGGTCATGATATACCGCCCACTGTGATTAAACTTTACATCTGAAATGGAAGAGATTATCTCGGAGAAAAACGACCTGTTGCTGGGATCCTCCGGTTCTTCAAATACTGAAATAAAAAGATGTTTGCATTTAAGTGGGATTATCCTTTAAAATAAAACAAAAAGTTTTGTAAAAAAAATACATATACACACGCATATATCCACACACATACATACATATATATATATATATATATATATATATATATATACACATATACATATACACACATATACATACATACATACACATATACAGTCAGGTGCATAAATATTGGGACAGCAACACAATTCTCATATTTTTGGCATTATACACCACCACAATGGATCTGAAATGAAACTAACAAGATGTGCTTTAACTGCAGACTTTCAGCTTTAATTTGAGGGTATTTACATCCAAATCAGGTGAACGGTGTAGGAATTACAACGGTTTCTATATGTGCCTCCCACTTTTTAAGGGACCAAAAGTAATGGGACAATCGACTCCAAAGCTATTTCATGGACATGTGTGGGCTATTCCCTCGTTATTTCATCATCAATTAAGCAGGTAAAAGGTCTGGAGTTGATTCTAGGTGTGACATTTGCATTTGGAATCTGTTGCTGTTGACTCTCAATAGGAGATCCAAAGAGCTGTCACTATCAGTGAAACAAGCCATCATTAGGCTGAAAAATCAAAACAAACCCATCAGAGAGATAGCAAAAACATTAGGTGTGGCCAAATAAACTGTTTGGAACATTCTTAAAAAGAAAGAATGCAACGGAGAGCTCAGCAACACCAAAAGACCCAGAAGACCATGGAAAACAACTGTGGTGGATGACAGAAGAATTTTTTCCCTGGTGAAGAAAAACCCCTTCACAACAGTTGGCCAAAGCAAGAACACTCTCCAGGAGGTAGGTGTATATGTGTCAAAGTCAACAATCAAGAGAAGACTTCACAAGAGTGAATATAGAGGGTTCACCACAAGATGTAAACCATTTGTGAGCCACAAAAACAGGAAGACCAGATTAGAGTTTGGCAAACAACATCTAAAAAAGCCATTACAGTTCTGGAACAACATCCTATGGACAGATGAGACAAAGATCAACTTGTACCAGAGTGATGGGAAGAGAAGAGTATGGAGAAGGAAAGGAACTGCTCATGATCCAAAACATACCACCTCATCAGTGAAGCATGGTGGTGGTAGTGTCATGGCGTGGGCATGTATGGCTGCCAAAGGAACTGGTTCCCTTGTATTTATTGATGATATGACTGCTGACAAAAGCAGCAGGATGAATTCTGAGGTGTTTTGGGCAATATTATCTGCTCATTTTCAGTCAAATGCTTCAGAACTCATTGGACGGCGCTTCACAGTGCAGATGAACAATGACCCAAAGCATACTGCAAAAGCAACCAAAGAGTTTTTTAAGGCTAACAAGCGGAATTGTTATGCAATGGCCAAGTCAATCACATGACCTGAATCCGATTGAGCTGCATTTCACTTGATGAAGACAAACCTGAAGGGAAAATGCCCCAAGAACAAGCAGGAACTGAAGACATTTGCAGTACAGGCCTGGCAGAGCATCACCAGGGATGAAACCCAGCGTCTGGTGATGTCTATGCCTTCCAGACTTCCGGCTGTAGTTGACTGCAAAGAATTTGCAACAAAGTATTAAAAAGTGAAAGTTTGATGTAGTATTGTTTAGTTTGTTCCATTACTTTTGGTCCCTTAAAAAGTGGGAGGCACATATAGAAACCGTTGTAATTCCTACACCGTTCACCTGATTTGGATGTAAATACCCTCAAATTAAAGCTGAAAGTCTGCAGTTAAAGCACATCTTGTTTGTTTCATTTCAGATCCATTGTGGTGGTGTAAAAACCCCAAAATATGAGAATTGTGTCGATGTCCCAATATTTATGGACCCGACTGTGTGTGTGTGTGTGTGTATGTATGTATGTATGTATGTGTGTATATATATATATATATATATATATATATATATATATATATATATATATATATATATATATACACATATATATATATATATATATATACATACATATACACATACACACACACATATATACGCTCGCACATACATATACACACACTACTAAAAATAGTGTACTTTACGTGATTTAAGTGGGCAAATATAGTAAAAACATATATATATATATATATATATTTTGCACAACTCTAAGTGCTACATCTACAGTTTCTCTTCATACATTTTTGTAGAATACTACCAATACAAGATGTGAATTTCTTTTTAAAGCAGTGATTTCTGTAAAAATGAAACCAGTATGCACGGGTGTGGAAATATGTAATTTACTGAAGCCTTCCATTGTTTCTAACTACTTGTCAGTGCCTTTGTGGTCCTGTTGGAATGTGTACCTTTAATGTTTTGGTTATTGCATTCTCAGATGAATATTCCCCTCCCAAACAACTGCGTGGCATATTGAGATGGCCCTTAGTTTCAACCAGGATGTAAAGCCAGCCCATCCCTCATCGCAAAAATGTAGTATCCCAAGAACATCACGGCAACAGTAACGTTCCCAATGGTGATTTGACACGACTCCACCTGAATGACCTTTCTTGAGCAGAGTTTGCAATACCAAGGCTACACCTGCAAGCCAAGTGCAGTAATCATGCCTTCCAGGCTTAATGTATGATTCTACCTTGAAAAGACTGACCGTTACAGTGACACTTCTTCGGTTGCATTATAATATGGCAACATGAATATGGGCAGCATGGTGGCTTAGTGGTTAGCACTTCTGCCTCGCAGCAGTGTGGTCATGAGTTCAATTCCCTACCAAGGCCTTATCTGTGTGGAGTTTGTATGTTCTGCCCGTGTTTGTGTGGGTTTCATCTGGGTGCTCCGGTTTCCTCCCACACTCCAAAAATATACTGGCACTCAAAAAATATATGGCTGCTTTCAAATTGATCCTAGTCTGTCTGTGTGAGTGTAATACAGACTGTAAGCTCCAATGGGGCAGGGACTGGTGCAAGTGACTTCTCTGTACAGCGCTGCTATATAAATAGAGGATGATGATGTCCACATTTTTTAAACATTTTAGAGGCTCCTTAAAGGTTTTCACATACTCCGTTTATAAAAGTATCTTACAGAACTAGACAAATAATTAAATCCTAACAATAATGGGTAGATGCATACACTTATTTGTATTCTCTATAATTTTCTATTTCCCAAACGCTGTCCTTCTGAAACAGCTACATCAGTTTGCTCAGTTTTAAGTACAATCTGGGTATGATGTCCTACAAATATTGTACTGCATTTGGCACTAAAACCATAACAAACTGTCCTGATTTCAGCAGTACAGTCCCAAATCACTGACTGACAAAGCTCTGCCCACTTGTGTATAAGTTGCAAAGAGTGAGCTTTTGAGTGAGATCGGGATGGGGTTTGGATGAATTGGGGCAGGTTCTGGATGGATCAAGGTCTTATGTCCCGAATTTGCAAGTAGAAATATTGTGAGGTACGGTAAAACAGAGGGACTGCTTTAATGGATGGACCAAATGTTATGTGGAAGGAGTGTCTAAAGCACCCATTTTTATATGAAAATTCATTCATAGCGGATCAAATTTTCAGCAATACTAAAACATCTATGCATACTGTATCAAGGGCTAAACCGACTTTGTCTTCTCAAACAGCTTTTGATTGCTTCACAACAATTACCAAGATTTTTTTTAGTTGTATCATTTAATTAACTTTGAAAGCTCTTGTAAGAGGTTGAAAGGTCTGTGCATCTGTGCAGCCATTAAGCATCTACAAAGTATTCATGATTGGCTTCAATATCCACTAGAAAAGTGTCATTCTGAATAAAGAGAACAACCAGGTGTACAATAAGTCTTCAAAAAAATGGTACAGAGGTCAATTGAAGGGATGTCTAAATCGTGTGGTTGCAATCACATGAGCTCTTCCACTTGTAGATCCATTCAGGGCCTTAATATTGTTACTATGGAAACTGGCATTTGCTTAGTTCTATCATCCCTAATAATGACCAATCAGTCAACTTCCTTTGACAGTATGTGGTGCGCTGAGCAAAGGTCAGATCTATGTACACTCATAACAATCCTACAGAGACATGTTTCCTGCGAATATAAAGGTTTCATTAAAATCATCCTTGTATTAAAATTATATACGCCACTTCTTCCACAAAAGAAGGTCATTCAAGAGCTCACACTACTTTACCTGAGATGTCTTAAGTTAGTGCACCTGTGACTTATCACATTATTTTTACATTACTAATTTAAATTGTATGCAAGATCAAAGCTGTGAGAATCAGTAAATAATAGATCAAAGAGAGAGTGGCGTTTGCGTTTCATAGGAAAAACAAGTAGCGCATCCATGATGGTGCAGACATCAATGAGAAAAGGGCGCAGAGTAGAAGTCAGATTTGTTTTATCAGTTTCCAAACAGTCTAAGGCAGCTCATCCATGGCAGAGATGAAAGGTAATATACTTCACAGATGTTTATAGAATGTGGACCTGATTTAGAGATAAAGGGTGCATTTGAGGGCGCAAAGTGTATTTGCGAGATGTAAAGATTATTATCATTTATTTCTTTATTTGTTAGGCGCCACAAGGTTTCCGCAGCGCCGCATCTTGATCAAGATGCATCTTGATGAAAAATGGTGGCACAGCACATAACTTGCATCCATATTCAGTGTTGCATGCATCTTGTCCTTGATGTCCCTTGCGCTTGGAGACGAGGATCAGGGGCATTAACATGCCAGCGCAGTACAATAATCGTGTGCAGAATCAAAATACACACAGCCCTTTGAGGTGCTTCTTATTTGGAGTGCAAGTTTTAAAGTTGGCGATGATGGTCGCCGCATCTGCTCTCCGGACAGCCATACGCCATAGATGGTTGCTCATATCTCATGAAGTGTACAACTCAAATTACATGTGGAAACGCAAATGTGGAGATATATGTTACCTCACATGCAAACAGGGCATCTTCACAATCAACACTAAATTGGGCTCTACAGCTTCTCTTACTTTTACCTCCATGAAATTTACCTCAGCCAGAGATTCTCCTGTCCTCAATAAATCAAGCATACAACACCATTATTTCTACTACGCAGCTACTTGCCTAGGGCAGATTCAACTCACAAAACACAACTATGACACAGTTTTTCTCTCCCAGCCATCGCTGTTCAAGAGACTGATAACTATCACTGCAACAAATTGGTGGACTAATTAATTATGGAATATTGTATTCTTCTTAGCATTTAATATATATGTAACACATTTTTCTTAAACAGTAAAAAAAAAAAATCAGTCCCATCAAGAACAGAATGGCCTAAGATCTACAGAACTTCAAAGCAGGAATAAGACGACAATATAATATGGCTAAACTCTAAAGTTTGATCAATCCAGGGCATAGATGAAATATTAAAAGAAAAAAAAAAAAACATCTACATTGCTGACATTTTTTTTAGAAAGGAACAATATATTTCTTCTCTGTTCCAGGTTTATAAATTAACATTCTCACCATATCTTCACCAAAATTACAATAAAACTACTACAGACTAATTTTCCAGGTAAACAGAGCTGTGCTGACAGCCAAGTTAGGGTGAAACAAGAGCGGTCACCCTGCGTAGCATACTAAAAGTATTATAAGTCATAAATACCTGCAAATGTGCGCTGCTGCAATGTTCCTCATAGCTCACGTTTTCCTTCTAATATGTCAAGTGAAGTATTTTGTTAACTATAGTATGCAATATTATTGGCCATTAAAGTATGTTTAATGAGGAATGGTGGCAGCCGAAATTATATCACTGAGGATAAAGTAGCTCCCTAGTTCTAGTTCGCTTGAGCCACTACTGATGTGCCATGTTGGAACACTCCAATACCTTATTCATGCTCAGACCACTAGGGAAATGAATTGAAAGGGACAGGCGATGATTTCACATTTCTTATTCCATCTAACAGAAAGGCCTTGTTTGTTTTCTACCAAGAACACTTCTCTTTTGTCAATCTCATTTCTGCATTTTGATTAAAGTCTAAAGTTATTAAATTTCCCCACTGTCTGACGATTCATCCATAAAAGTCAATGTTACTTTTCATTTTCAACTCTGATGAACTGTCTCAATTGAGCTTTGCCCATCAGCTGAACAGAAATTGACTTAAAGTCGCTGAACTCAGGAAGGTGGAGAGAAAAAAAGAAATCAATCACAAATGTCAAGGGAGAGGTGCAATTGAACTCTTCTTTTGCTGGGTGACTGATCTTTTGTCCTCACAGGACTATGGAATTATAAACTGAAAGCAAAGATACCAAAATGACTTAAAATGATAAATAAATCTGCTTATTTCACAGAATCAGCAAATTAATGCAATGTAATAAATAAAACACTTTCAAATTGCATACGTTTTAGACCAGCTTTGTCCAATCTAGTGGAGTTTTACTTTTTTTTTTGGGGGGGGGGGGGGGAAAGAGTTTGAGTAATTACAATATGTTTAAAACAAAACTATAAAGAGTCACTCACACATTTGTAATGCGAAATACTAGAAAACAGATATAGGAACGTGCTTCCACACAGATTCCCTGGGAAATATAGAACAAATGGAAAATCTAGCTTAATGACTGAGAACCCAGCTGTTTATTATAGCCTCCATGATTATGGTTCTTAAAGGATTTCCACTGCTGGGGAAGGGGAATCGCACAGCCTAACCCACATCACAGACTTTTACATCAGTGAAGCTCCCTCTCTGCAACCTCTGCAGTTCTTCTGTTATAGCCTATCTGTTCCCTTTATTTTCTTTTACTGAGTACTTTAGTGGTAGACCTGCTGGGATAGACTATGGAAGAGCTCACATCCCATCGGTAGCAAACACAGTGGAAATAAAACAAGTTTAGTACTCTAAATTGCATTTTGAGGTTGATTCTAGTATTAAAATATAGCTTTTTGCGTCTGTCTGTGGGCAGCACAGTGGTGTAGTGGTTAGCACTTCTGCCTCGCAGCAGAGGTCATGAGTTCAATTCTCGACCATGGCCTAATCTGCGAGGAGTTTGTATGTTCTCCCCGTGTTTGTGTGGGTTTCCTCCCGGTGCTCCCCCAAGTCTGTCTGTGTGTTAGGGAATTTAGACTGATGTTCGTGAGTTCTCTATACAGCGCTGCGGAATTAGTGGCGCTACATAAATAAATGGTGATGATAATGATTAATAAATGGCCTCTTAAAATACTCCTTTAATGCAATTTGCAGTCGCACTCTAATTTTCTCATTGTCCCTGACATACATGGTAATCTTAGCTCAACTTATTCAACTTGTCAACAGCTGTTAGCTGGCTGCATGGAAGCTTAGCCACAATCCAACTGATAAGGTTGGCCACTTTTTCTTTATCTAATATCAAAATTGGGAAAATGGATGCAAATACAGACAACACAACCTTGCTCTATTTTTATCATTAACAGGTCAAATTTTTTTGGTTTGTCAAAAATGCTTTGCTGTACTCCAAGAGTATTGAGAGCAATTAATTGGCTATTTTATAAGTCCCACTACTATCCGTCTTACTAGGCTCTGGTAGAGGGTTTGTACAGCAATGGTGAAGCACAGTCACTGCTCTGATCGCATACAAGTCAAAACTTTGGTCCGTGTCTTTAAAGCTCTATATTTCCTCTCTTGTATACCACCATACCTATGCTCTTAGTTCTGCAAAATAATCTGGAACACTCAGCCTCAACCTAAAAGTATTGTGCTATCCTTTGTTTCCCACATCAACTCTATATCTAAATACATGTTACATACACCTAAAGAACATTAACAGAATACGCACATATCTCACACAAGACACTGCAAAAACCTTAATTCATGCACTCATCTCCCGCATGGACTATTGCAATTCCCTCCTTACTGGTCTTCCCAAAATCAGACTTGAACCCCTACAATCTATTCTGCACGCGTAGCGGCTAGATTGATTTTCCTTGCAAACCGTTCTTTCTCTGCTGAGCCTCTGGTCTCTACATTAGTTGCTTGTTTCGCAACAAATCCAATATAAAATTCTTCTACTAACATACAAGGCAGTCAACAAAATTGAAACGACATATCTCCTCACTTGTCTGATATCTCCCAACTTGACACCTCCGTTCTGCACAAGATCAGTATCTCTCTTCCACTCTCATCACTTCCTCCCATTCTCGGCTACAGGACTTTTTTCAGGCTGTACCCACTTTGTGGAATTCACTCCCTCGCATAACAAAACTTTAATCTAGTCTTCAAAACTTCAAGCATTCTCTGAAAACTCACCTCTTCAGGCAAGTTTATGATATTCCACAACCAGCATCTTAATCTCCCTAGGTTACCCTATTACCATCCTCTACACAGCTAACACAAGACAACAGCCCTCTGACCAACATTGCTGTGTGACTGATCACACAGCCCACTCAATAACTTTTACCTTTGCATTCTAGCTGGTCCAATGTGCAATATGATGTAGCACGTGTCCTTGTGTTTCAAACTCCCACTGTCCCTTAGATTGTAAGCCTGCGAGCAGGGCTCTCTTACCTCACTGTCTGTATGTGTTACCCAGTATTGTTTTATTATTGTTTGTTTCTAATTGTAAAGCGCTATGGAATTTGCTGGCGCTATATAAATAAATGTCTATAAAATTTAAAATTGTCATGATCCTTAACTACTCTCTCTCACCTTCTCTGCAAACAATACAAACACAACTTTTATCCATACTTATTCCTCCAGTTCAACCTGTAAAGCGCTTTAATTCTGTACACCCGCTCCCCTCACTATCTATACATTAGTACAGGGCTCAACAAATTTTTCTACGGTTTAGGAGCCAGAGCCAAAACTTATGAGCCAACAATTTCAAAAAAATATTCATTCACCTGCCTGTAAAGAGCTTTCCAGAGTAGGCCAGGCAGCGGAGGAACGTCTTAAACAAAACAGCTAAACGATCCTGCTGCTGGGAAGCTTAGCTTTATCTCGCAAGATGAGACTTTGATCTGGTCTCTCTCCCAACAGCACTGAAGTACTGCACTGAGAGTGACAGTGTAGAAGTGAAGAGAGCAACTAATTAATTCTGATTCATTGCTAGACTGACTTTCTCACCAATGTCTCCACCCCGCAGTAAGAAAGCCGGGCATGCAATTCCTGGAGACGGGAAAGAACAGAGAGAGAGGGAGACCCGAGACAGCCGGGTGCCCCCTGTAGACTGGTCACCAGGGTTAGTTTCCTTGTCGTCATGGTGACAGAATTTCCTCAAGTCTTGCATTAGCATGCTACTAGGATATTGTTTCAAAAAAATGTCTTGTACATCTATTGATCAATTCTCTTATTCTCGATTAAAGCTAAAAATCTTGCAGGCAGAGTCGGCACTCCATTTGTCTTGTTTCATACCCCTGTACTGCAAGCAACACAGCGTGCTTTATCTCCCCATTGTATAAAGATGCAGAATATTTTAGCAATTTGATAACACAGTTATTTAAGTCACAGATATGAAAGTGTATGTGTACTGCCCTCTTAGTTGATCTGGTATATGCTATAACAGCCTTTTTTATTTGGATGAAGGATTTTATTTTTCAGAATAGATGAAACAAACCAAAACATTACTCCTGCTATGGAAATCCCTTTACTCTAAATCTACATCACAATAAATTCCTTAATAAAAGATCTCCATTGCTTTTTCAAGACAGTATATACCAGTATTGTATATTAGTCAATCACTTTTATAGTCAAGACTTAAATCCTTTAGCATGTAGTGTTTATAGTGTTTAGCTATACTCAAAGTAATAACAGTGCTTTTGATGCTGAAGTGGCAGTATTGCAAGTCCTCCTATGTTCTTAACAGCTTCTCCTTCAAGCTCATTACAACTCGGAGGTCACACACTGAGAAGGGTAGGACATTAGCTTGAACCCAATGCTTCAGTGAACAAACTAATGTGTAATGTACAGTTGTATCCTTCCTTTTAAGTTAATTAAGGGACACTTCCTTCTGCTGCCTGTCATGCTCTTCACATTTTACAACGCAATATAATGATGTTCACCTGCTAGTAGAGGATGGGGAAGTTTATAAGCCATATAATACACAAGTGATGTTAATATATGTATCAACTACTATAAAACAATATCTGATGTTATCACTTCATTGTTCATTATGGAAACTTGCATTTATATTAAGAAATAATACAGCTCAGCTACTGCAAACTATTTAAATGGCTACTGGAAGTTATTTTGGATTTCTGTGACCTGTATAAGAAGCTTAAGGCCTCAAGTGACTTCTAATATAAATATAATTTACAGTAGGGGGTGAATTAACCCATAGAACGGCACCGAATATGAAAGAACAAGCAGGAATATAAAGACTACATGCATTGTGAATTATAGTACCTTCACAATATTATGTTGCAAGGGATATTATCATCACATTATGGTCACTTATCATGGGTAGTACTTAATGATTAGAGTAGTTTTGCTTTATAAGATACATAGCAAAAATAAATTAAAAACTTCCATGTGTCATCTGATTTCAGAACCTAGAGACAAATGCACTTCAATGTGCAGAATAAAACAATAACCTGAAGAGTAATAATCAGTTCAGCAAGAATGACAACATTCTCAGTAAACACGTCTGTGGAAATACTTGTTAAATATTAAAACATATTTGTTGCAGGCATTTTCCAAATTATTTCTCACTCTAATGATGGTCTCCAGAGATACAAAGATAATGCTTTTAACTTTGATCATGGTCATTTTTTTTTTTAGGGTAAACTATAATAGTTAACACTAAGAAATGCCCACTGTCTTTACACAAGGTCATATAACCTAACATTTTAAAGATAAACGATAAAGTAAACAAAAAATATATAACTAAACATAAAATATGTTAATATGTAATATTGCCTAACCTAGTGATGGGCAACAGGTGGACCTAGAAACCTTCACCTGCTGCCTCCCACTCCTCCCTGCTTTATTGCTGGATCTGTTTGTTTTAGCTTGCAACACGTTTAAAATTTTTGCTGATATGTTATTACAGAGAGGCGTCTCTTTCTTTGATGAAGTGTATTGTTTTAACGTATTACTAAGATTATGGGTAATGTGCGACCCCTTTAAGGGTGAGGATAGCCCATGCAGTTTAACCTATCCATGAATACCACACAGCTGTGTCTGCAGAATAGAATTTTTCAATTGTTGTATTGTTGGGGATGTCTGCCCAGTACCCTAAGTCACTGACTTGCATGATTAAGCTCTCTAGTGGACCGATATTTATTCTACTGCAAATTTACAATATGCAACCAGAACAAGCATGTGGTATCATAATATTTTATTAATTCAGTGAGGAATTTTGTCCAAAAGTTTCTAAAGCAGAAAAGTGAAGTAAATTGGTAGTAAAATTACGGTACTCCATATTCTCTAAAAATGCCCACACCTCCAGTTTACCAAAGAAGTGGAGACAAACTGGAGAATAATTGGCAATATTTTCTGTAGAATATGAAACACACTTACCACCATCTTACCACCACATGTTTGGAGAATAATAGCCTGCAGTATATACTGCACACTGGCAGAGAAATCACCATGGCAACCTCCATTACAGAACGGAGGACCTGATCATATTTTATCTGTATACGGATTTCTAAGAGTCATACAAAGATCACTCATGTCAAAGTTTTTAAATAATTGCATTTTTGTGGTTATTTCCACTTAAGATGTCAAATACGACCTATAACTTATTTGTTGTGAGACTTTCGAAAGTGGTTAATCAGGAATTTAAAGTTTTTTTCAAAGATCTCTAAATACATTACAACCAAATTATGTGTTATATCTGTATCATTGTGCAGACATTCATTTCACAATAAACCTTCGTTGCCCTGCGTTTCCTATACAAACAGGCAACTTGCATACCATGCCAACCTACCTGGAGTAAGGCCGACACCTCTCCTTTGTGATATAAACCAATCAAAATAAAATAAATGTGAATGTAGTTAAAAGACGACTCACACTTTGAATGCTTGTCACACAGAGCAGATGATCTCATGTCACAGAGCCGTATCGTTCCTTTACTGCTACTATATACAAACGTGTTGCAATTATGCGGGTGAAACTCAGCGGCTGTTATGACTTCTGTGAGTTCTTCCATGTTGGTTGGTTTAATGTCCACAATATCTGAAGTTGGTGAAGTTAAGGGCATAGATTCTCTCAGTTATCTGGGAAATCAGGAACATAGTAGATAGGATTTGCTAAAGCATAATAGACCAAATACAATTAGAAATATATTCACCCAATGATTGCTGAAACATGCCGCAAAGAAATCATGAGGTGACAAACTTATATTTCCACAACAAGTGTCTGGAGGCAGCCATTTTGTTACCCTGCGCCAACATTTATGGAAGTGCAGCCTATCATTTCACTAGGAATGAGGACGTGTCTAGTTCCTAATGAATAGAAAGACTGCATTTTCTGTATTATAGGTGGTTCAGTCCACAAAATGTCTGCCTCCACTTTGTGGAGAAAATTGGTACACATTCATTGATTTAATAAATGTTTATTCATGCCAGTAGTACATGGAAATTTCAGACAGTTTAAAATAATGTCAGACTTCATAACTATTAAACATGGAGAGCAACATTTTACAATCACAAAATAGTTTATGAAATGGGGCTCCTCTCTGGCACACCACCATTTCATATCAGCCAAAAGGATACTAAAACTTCGATTTGTTATCTCTAGGTTCCACAGGTTTATCCTCAGGTCATCTGCCGACATGTATGTCTCATAGTCGCTGTTCACAGATATAGAGTTAATGTGATATGTGTGCGCATTGGAAAACACTCTTCGGGGTGTGGCCTCCACCATTAGATCCATGGGCCTTAATACAGGTACCTATAAGAAAGCGAGAAATAAGAACGACTTAGTAAAAGACCAAAATGGCATAAAATTACTTGTTTACCATTTTATTAAATAGCAAAAATGTGAGTTAACCCATAGCAATTATATATTCACTGTATTCAGCCCAGTGCCAGTTAGAGTGAGAAGGGAAACATTGGACATTTGTAGCATCATATTCTGTAAACTGTACAGTGTTCAGGCTACCCGGGAACATTTCAATTCAGTGAATGGAGAAGGGTGCTCTAAAGTAATAAGTAATGCTGTGTTTTCATAAGAAGTCAGCAAAAGTATTAAATCAATAATAATATTTTTTTTAGCAACTTAAACATATTACTGCTTTGCACTATTAAAGGCGTTTCTACACAGATGCTTTTCCTTAGGATCACCATTAAGAGATACAAAATATACATATATAAACTAAACACTAAATGTGCTTCTCCCCAACATACACCACACCCTAATCCCTCCACTCCTTTCACACATTTGGATGTTTCAGAAAGCAGTCTGTGTGGTTGTCAGATGTACATGGCTGAGGAATGTTATGGTACATTGTACAGTAAGACAGAAAAAATACCAACTGCGTAACATATGCATAGAAATAGCATCTTCCATGTTACTGGGGTGTTTTTGTGCCCTTCCACATAGTGCCGTTAACAATTACACTGTTATCAGTAAGGATATTCAACAAAATGTACAACAACGTTTATTACAATAAACTATTTTAAACAATTTTAAGTAAAAAAAAAATTACATAAAAAAAATGGTAACTAAATAATTGAGAACACTCATCTAAAGCTGAACGTTTATTTCCTTTATTAAACCACAACATGCAAGAGTCTGGTTCTATGGCCAATACCACCTTTTTCCTTTACACAAGTTTTCATAAATGCTCCCCCAGTCAGACAATTCATACTTGCCAACTCTTAATGTCAGGGAGACTCCCTGAAATAGGGGTGATCTCCCTCACTCCCTGAATAGTCTGGCATTCTCGCTGATGCTGAGCCAGTACAAGACGTGATTTGGCTTCGCCATCTGTGGCATGATGAAACAGTTTAGAAATTGTGCCCTATGTCCATGTATTGATGCCTATGGAGGTGTCCATTTTCATGGAGACCAAGATTTAATAAAAGACCGACAGGTAAGACAACATGAGACTTCAGTAATGGAGACAGAAATGTAAAAAACACTTCAGTCTCTAGAGATTCATTCGCTGCTTTTCTTTAACGCATAGTTGCCTACTCTCCCAGAATGTCCGGGAGACTCCTGCATTTCTGGGAGACCTCCCGCGCTCCCGGGAGAACAGGACAACCTCCTGATTCTCGCCTCTGCAATAGATAAGTGGCGGGGAGTGGGGCTTAATGATGCAAATATTGTGCCATCTTAGTCCCTCCCCCTGCTGTAATTGTCCAAAATTGTGACAATCGTCTAGGGGGCGAGGCCAAAATGATGCGATTTGTCAAGCCCCGCCCTCACACGCCCACCTCCCCTGTCATCTCTGAAGCCAATGAGGAAAAGTTGGCAAGTATGCTTTAATTTTCTCAACTTCACTAAACTATACAAAAGATGTAGAACTTGGGGGACATTTACAGAGCATATAATCATATTCTATATTTACACTATTGTCTATCACAGCTGGCAAGTCTATAAAACACAGAGTGATGCTGCACAGTAGTGCAGTCATGACTGGTGAATGCTGGCAGCACATCCATTAACCTGGGACAAGTGGTGTTTTATTCAGTGTCCATTGCCTCACAGTGCACCATGTACTGAATTATAAACAAACGCCATGATTTCACTTAGATTTGGATTTGCATGAGAAAGACAGAAATCTTTAATAAGAGAAGCAGAACCGTGATGAAGCAAAAACACAAACACCAACGACATATGTTGTGTAATACTAAAGAAAATATGTAAATGAGTAAAATGACATCAAGTTCCCTGCTGACGCATTTGTGCTTGCAATACAGGCACAGAAGTCAGTCAAGTTGCTAGACAATGGTGCTGCCTATGCTAAGTGTTGCTAAAATTTGGCAGTAGTTTAGCTAGTTTAATTTATGGGGATTTATTTTTCAAATTTTTTTTTTTAAAAAAATATGTTGCCTAAAGGTTTGAGAACCATTAATACCTTTCATATACAATCTTTTCTTTTAACAGGATATCATGGACACACATGACCAGGACAGGAGAGAGAAGAAAGAAGCCCTAAGCTAAGTATATCAAAAGAGGGAATTCATTAATTACAACAGTCAAATGGACACTATTAAATAAAACAATCAAGGGACCTAATAGTGTAGTATATTCAGAACCATGTGACTCAAAATTGGCTTACTAAGAAACATTCGCTGAATGATGAAACTATGCTGCTCTTAATTGTAAACCATAGGGACCCCCTGTTTTATGTTCCCCAAAGCCTTAATCCAACTCTGCCTGTGAGATCCGAGGCATACTGTGATGAGGTATGCTAGATCAGGGAGGCTCTCTCTTAATACAATAAACATTAACTTCTTGTTTGGGCTAGAAATAATGAGATATATCTACTAACCTCTTACAGAAACAAACAGACATTCACACTGTATGAATGAATGCAATAATAAAATGTAAACCTACTAAAAATATATATATATATATATATATATATATATATATATATATATATATATATATATACATACATACATACATATACATATATATACATATATATATATATACACACACTTTTATGATGAGTAAGCGGGTCTAGTCCTCTACTGTTCTAGTCACATAGAGGAAATGCAGTATTTCTGAGGAGGTGTTCTATGTCAATGTAGACCTTACACTGATCATTTAGCCCATGTGCTGAGTAATGGCTTCCATCCCCTACATTTCCAGCTGACTAACGGAGTGCTTACTGAAAATCCCATGTCACAGTAGTCATTTGAACGTTAGGTAGTCTTTGGGCTACGAACTGCAAGTACATATTTGAAGATATATAATTTATGTTGATTTCCTAACAACCATTGAAAGGGATTTCATGCCCCCATTTCCTAGGAACAGAATTGCTATTTTAACCATGGCAACTGACAGCTCGACAGGAATTGTAATTCCAATGAAGCAGTCAGTTTGCCGTCTCCAGTTTTGGAACGTGTGGCTTATTCATCTCAAAGTGAGAAAAAAAATAAATAGCTATTGTGAATAATGTATGTGTTATACCCACTGCCACAGAACAAACTGGAATATCAGATATTATTTTAGACTTTGAATGTTTTGGCTTTACAAACCATGACTACAATGATACATTTAGACACCCACCAACAGTTCATGTGTGTGAAATAATTCTAGCAGTTTATTATAGATCACTCTGTTTTTGTAGCATAAAATAAATTGTGGAAACATCCTCATTTCAGTAAACTGTTTCTTTGCACATAAAATCCAAAATAAATGAAGCCATTTGCATGATTAACAATCATCTAAGTCAGTGCAGATACTTGTAACAACTGAAAGCAATCATCCATTGCTCAGATTAAATGGTATTAAAACAGGATTTGTGGAATATGGTTTACAATAATTACACAGTGGAAACACACAACTAAAACGCCTTTACTGAACCAAGTACAGGAATTCATGTATCAATCATAACTGTGCTTGTTTACTTAGAAATCATTCAGAATTGTTCAAATTCATAGTAAATGCATTTCTGCTAATGACAGTTTATTTATTGAAAGTCTAACTATGGATGTAGGACAGACTTTTACAGATCTATAGCAGCAAGCTTTGAAGCCATCATTCTAGTGCCCAAAAAGTAAGTCTCTCTCAGTGGATGGTAATTTCCAGGAGGCTGACGAATTTCGGGGAGTCCTCCTGGAAGAGTAGTCATCCTCCCGGATCGTTATGGGGGTAGAGATTAATGACGCAATCACGCCATTAAGCCATGCTCCTGCTATGTAATTCTGTGAATTTTGGCATTTCATAGCAGGGGCCAAAATGATGCGAGTCGATGAGCCACGCCCCCACACGCCCACCACTTCCTCCAGAAGCCAACTTGAAAAGTTTGGCAAGCATGGGTAACTGATGTTCCCATCCTCTCTGAGCAGTAAGGGTAGTTAAGCAGTTTAAGCAGCTGTTATGGCAGCAGTCTTTAAAAAAAGTACTGAAACTGTTTAAGCATACACCTGATCTAAATAAAACAAAAACAAAAAAACACAACAAATTTTTCTTAGCCATCTCCAACATATTTGGCAAACAAAAATGGCTGCCAGACACAGACCGTCTGCTACACAGGCACAGGCTCACAGGAATGTCATGTGATGACAGAGGAGGGAGAAGGAGGAAGGAGGATTTCAAAGACGGAGCTCAGTGGGGTGTTTCAAAGTATCTGAAGCCCATGAAGATGACTCCAGTCATCACGGCCCTGCTGCACAATGACACAAACGTCGATCCAAGAGAGTAGGCAAGTAAGCTATTCCTTGGAGTTAACCAAGAAAACACTCAAGCAGTGTGCCTGAACTACCATTGGTGCAGCAGGTTCGGTGCACTGAGTCCCATAGAGATAATGGTGCCCGCTGCATGGGGGAACTAGCGAGTTGCAGGCCCTGATTCCCTCCTCCCTGCACCGGGACCCACAGCTAGCTAGTTCCGCCTTTGCCCAAGCATATACATTTCATATCTGATAGCTGACATTTTATATATAAAACATAACCAAGTGTTTATTCTGAATGCTGTTGGGTGGTAAAAACTTAAGTACTCTTCAGTACAGACAACAGTTACATGGGAAAATAGTAGTTTTTGAGCTTCCTTATTTGTAAATATTAGCTTCTTTGTTTCTCTTTTCAATGCAGTACGGACCCCAAAGAGAGACATGTATGCTTCCTTCAAGGTCCCTGTATAAGGACAGCATAAAAAAAGTTTAAATCTATAAAAAAAACAAAAATAAAAAACCCTGTTTTTTAAACACATTTACATAATCTTAAACCACATACAACTTCTACCCACCCTTGTTTACAAAACTTTGATGTAAAAAAGTAATTTAAATCTCACACGCCAACCTCAGACTAATTTCTTTTTATCTTAGACTGGTGGGTAAGATAACAATATCCTCATACATGCAGTATTGATCAGATTTGTTCAGAAAACTTAAAAAACAAATATACATGGGGACAGGTCCAAAATGTTCATACTGCTCCCTACCTCCTGCGATTCTGGGAATTGTTAGCTTTCTTTAGCCCTCGGGCTTCTCAGATCAATATTGAAAATAGCATTTGAACAACAGTGGACAAAGTTGAAAACTGGCTGCATTGCTTTTTATTTGGATTAACGATTTATTAATATTTTGCATTTAAACGGAGACCAACAAAAATGGGGGTAAGTTGGTTATTTAAATACATAAGTGTTTTCTGGCACTTTGCATTATATAATGAATAGTGATCTTATTGAACATTAGTCAATAACATAAGCCACATGGAGGTAAGAGCCTGTTTCAGTGTAGGTCGGACACTAGAATTAGAGGTGCAGTTACCCTCTGAATCAGCTTAACCAGCACTCATGCTGTTCAGAGGTTCACCCATATTGCAGGTTTCTGAAAAATGATGTTGATCAGCTAAGCTGATAATAACTGTAAGGGCAGCCAATGCACACTGTACTGCACACTATAAGCATCACCAGTACAGTTACATTTGCTGCTCTGAAGCACTCCTTGCCATACAGGGCTTGGAGAATTAGTCCAAAGAGCCCTGCGAATATTTTGTGTATTCATTTCACTACTAGGCAAAAACTCACTTTAGGGAAAGTATTTGTATAATTCTTCTTGATCCATGACCACAGTATGTAAGGTACTATCTGCTCAAAATCCCATGGCAAGGGGCAATTATGTTTTGGAGCTGGTGAAAAAGACCTATTAAACTCAGAAAATGTAATTTACTGTACACATAATAAAAAACAATAGTAATGAACTCACCACGGGCTGACAGCTGCTACTCTATGGTTACTGCAGAGCCAATGTGAGACTCCACAGAACAGCCTCATTGTTCGCACTCGGCATCTTTTATATTTGTGAGGGTATTGTGAATGCAAAGTCTGCTGCTTATTACCAAAAACGCAGGCAAGTACGAGGCATTAAAGAGCAATTATATCGGGGTAACCAAGTTAAACTCGCCAGATCAAGAACATTAAGAAGCTGTCAAATAAAATATGCCACTAACAAATTAAATTAGTCCTTATTTACCAGAAGAAATCCAGTGATATTTGATTCTCTTTAATGGCTGCATTTAATTGGAATGCATAAAACATATTTCAGAGCAAGCATGCAGTTAGTGATCCCATCAGCGTGCCAGTCAGCCCTTTCTTTTGAACTGCTCATTACCTCTGTAGAGGTAACAAGCTGTTTTATGTGGATTGTATGCACAAATCTAATGCTGTATAAAGGAAAAATAAGGAAAAATGTTTGACAATTTATCACATTGTAAAACAAAGACAATAAAGATTTACACATAATAAAAGGTTACATTACATATATTATTTAGGTAATTATTTATTACAATGTGTCTCACACATCATTTGTCTGGGTATTCATTAACCATTTCTCTTTTGGACCAGCAAAATTATCTTTTATGGAGAATAAATGTGGCATGTAGTACATAATCCCAAAGACCATTATAAAACACAACTTACGCCCAGGCAAATGGCTTTCCAATGACTTGACACTGTAGTTTTAGAAGACATATGCCCACACTAAATTTTCCTGGCACAGTCCATATTTGATAAATGGTCACATGTGTGATGCTACCAGAAACTGGTCTCGTCCCATTTTGAAGAGACATTATATGGCCAAATCAAGATGTGGTATGGGTGGATCTGGGCTTTAACTTAAATTATCTACATTCAAAAAATGTGAGAAGTACTATATGGAAAAAACGCAATTCTTAAGCCCCCCTGTTTCCTGCTAATAATCAACCCGTCTGTCTGAACTCCTAGTTGGACAGACAAAAAGGGTGTACACACTCATTTTATAGTCTTACTTATCACAATAACTCTATGAACGTTACCTTACAGAATAAGCCTAAACAGCTAACAGACTTAAAATATCTTGAAACTAACTAGTGTATTTATTAAGGTTAGCAAAATTTCTACTCCGTATCAAAAGATTTTAAATGAGCTTAACATCTGGAGAGCCACAAGTTGTCCAGGCCTGAGAGAGAGCCTACAGAATTGTTAGCCAGTTATCGGCTGGCAAAGCATGCTGGGGATTGTGGTTTCACAACACTTGAAGAGCCACAGGTTTTCCAGGCCTGCTCTATCCTACATCAGGAAAAGGTTTGGTGCCTTGAGGCTATAGAAACACAACCATAAACCTCTTCCAACAATTACCACCAAAAATCAATACACATAGAACACACAACACATTTGGAGAATGGCCACAGCACATTCATTAACAAAGGCGAAAACAAAATTAGTAACTTCATTCAAACACTGTACATCAATTTTCCATCAGCTCAGCTGTTGGCTCTGGGCCACACATTAATGCCACAGCACAAATTTAGAGAGCTTTACCAAGTGAAATAATCTTTATGCCCGACTCTTGAATTCCTGTTTTCCATAAAGATTGCTTTCACACATGCATCCTGAATAGCCATGACCAGATGATCACACCTACATGCCATAACACCCTCCATCCTCAGTGGGAAAGCACTGACCTAGTCTTTTAAAGCTAAAATGCCTCACCACTAAATGGTCAGGTTTCTTAGCAAACCTGGTAATAGAATAATTACATTTGTTATTTCATAAAAGTGTTCAGGTTAGAGACCTGAAACCACATTTCCCTTGTGATCATTTAATACCAAAAACACACTGTGGAAGACCTGTAAACTGTGCTAAATCCCGCTTAACACAATGAATAAGGTTCAGACTCTCAAACCATTATCTCTAAGATTAATGAAAATGCTGTCAGAAGCTTACCTTTTTTAAAAAAGAAAGTGAGCTTGACCATTAATTCAAATTATTACACTTTATTTGTATAATACAAACATATTACATCAGTCCCAGCCATGGAGAAGTTTATAATCCAGTTTCTCTACTGGTGTTGTGGAAAAACTTCTTACAGTCAATCACTGTCAAAAGCATTAATCTGCATTTAACACAAGGAAGCTAAAAAACAAAACAAAAAAAACTTTAAACTACCTATTGTTTTTATGAAATCAGTCTGCTACACTAAGGGAAGATTCAATCCAGCGCAATGTCTCCCTGGATCAGTCCACGGAAACACATTGTGGGCGACAATTTGCGCAGCTGAACATCGCGGGTCATAACCGGCAATTGAATCTCACCCAAAGAATGAAATGCTAACAGCTCTTGCTTAATAGCCAACACAGAGTTTGAGAATATTAATAGATAAATAAATGTAGCAGGTTAGACCTATAGATGTGTCCCCCTTTAACTAGGATTTCAGACCAACATGATCTGGAGTGGCAGTGATGACAAAAAATAAAATCTTGCATTATGATTCATGACTTTGAAATCGGTATTGCATGTCACATAAAGAAATTCAGGTGGTGCAAATGTATAACTGCACTGTGCATGTATGACAACACGATGTAGTTCACATACCTACATACAGACTAAGAAAGAAGCAAATCTTTCCAATTTGGACTATAACTGATCAAGAAAAATTGAAAATAAAATAAAATATATACACACACACATAATATAAAAATATATATATATATATATATATATATATATATATATATATGGTAAACAAGGGTATGGGTGCCGTTTGTTCATTTAAAATAGTGTGTTTATTTATTTATGCTCTTTTTGGTGTTCCATTATGCGATGACCATTAGGGTGACATCGTTTTCATTCCATTTGTCTCAATCTTGGTCTGGTTTTTACTATAACAGAGGGAACCTTAGTGGGGCATCGCACTTTGACCTGTGCCACATTTTGCATGCATGGGACTAATCTGGCTGCAACAGTCTTCTTTGTGTTTTCCTGGAGCTCTCAGATGGTGCTCAAATCCGATTCTAGTGGGTCAATCTGCGAATGTGTGAACCGGCTTGTGGATGCACACTGGAACCCAGTTCCAGATTCAATAACACAAAATTGTATAGCAGCGCCTGCCTCTTACCAATAAAATTGTAAAAATAATACATATATAAAAAAATCTAACAAGTCTGCCTATCAATGAAACCTTATAAATGTAATACTAAAAGTACATTTAAAAAAAAAACAACAGTATTGATTAAACACATTAGAAAAAACGGCAAATCACTATTATTCAACGCAATTTCCTTCCAGCGTACACGGATTAAAAAAATACAAAGAAGCTGCAAGCATTACAATAATATCTGGCTTATTGAATCAAGTTGTTTGATATAGAGTTAGTTCCAGATTAAATTAAAAAAAAAAAAAAAGTAATTAAATAAAACATTTTAAAAAAACAACGATGTAAACAAAACAGGAAAAAAAAGGCTTTATTTACATCGTAAAGCATTTTTTTCCCCTTTAGGGGGCCTCTGCTATTGCCATCTCAGGATTATAGCGACGCTGTACATGGTAAATTATGGGGAACCTTTGCTGGACACCCCACGCGAAAAGTACAGCCGCCAATTGTCTACATTGGCCCAGGGGCTCTGTTAAATAGGGAGAAATCTGGAGACTAGGGCTTTTCATCCATTTAAAAATATACCCCTAAGTGTCTTTAGATAAAGGTAACAGACATAAAACAAATCATGCTAACCCTCCCTTTAATTTAGGAGTTTAATTCTGAGCTCAGATAATAGCTATAATTAATGCTATTTACATTTGGGTGCTGTGATTATATTTTCTGATTTGTTCAATCAATTTATTGTGTTGGTGTGTTTAGACAAAGTAGGGTTTATCAGTCTTATCCTGCGTTTTAGACTTTGATACTTTTATTATCTATCAATTGAAAAAAATGTGCACTTTTTGGTTTACCCACTTGATTACTACCTCACTTGACCACCGCCGGTAGGGTATATATCTATAGTAATACAAATACATGTAAACATTTGGACAATGAGCACATAACCACTATTAATCTCATTTAGACCACTGGAAAATGCCTGAAGAATCTAAGACCGTAACTACAAATGAAGAATCTTCCAATATTAAAAATCTATGTCAATGAAACAATTTTTTACCCTGGTTTCAACAGCTCTAGCTGTCGTAACAGCAGTTTTCATGTTACTGCCAGGAAAACTGACCAAAAACAAGGGATTTACCACTCAGAACAGTCCCTAATACAAGACATTAACCACTTCAGTCAAGCTGGACCACACACTCCAGTGACAGATTATACCAGCCAATAATGTTAACACCCCAAAACCATGAATCAGGGATCTCATGGACGTCTTAAAAACACTCAATATGCTAGTGAAAGACTTGTCTAAATTGCAATTTATTCGTAACAAACCAGTATATTGTATATTTAAGATACATTTAATCTTTAAAATTCCATATGTATTGTTCCCATCTGCTCCAAGCTCTACCTCCTACCACTTGGGATACAATCTGCCACTGCTCACCTTAACAAACTGTTTAGACATATATTAGTCTCAGCTGCCTTGTGTTAAACACTTACCGATTGCCAATAATCACTTGAAGTGTTTGGAGCACTAGGTTATTTCCAGACTCTGGCACACACATAAAATGGAATATATGACCAGCATTTTTCACACCACCTCTAAATCGTTGCTCAAAGTGTGGGAGCCTTCCATTTCCATATACCCTTGATATAATTTTATACTTATACTCTGTCCACCTGGTCCACCTTTTCTCTGTCTCCTCCTTTCCTCTTCATTTTCTTACTCTCTCTCTGGCGGTAGGCCACTCCGCCTCCCTCCTTGAATTTATATTTCTACCTTCCTCTCTTTTACGCTTAAAAAAATGGAAAAAACTAATTCAGCCTTCTCTTTATATATTATCTTAAATGATTGCCTGATCACATTTTGTCTGCGTTGGGACCCGTTTTTACATCACATACTCTCTATGCATATGTCCATGTGTGAGTGCTTATATATTTCAAAGTCTTTTTCTGACATCGTTTGAGAGTGTAATGCACTGTACTTTGCATAAAGTTTGTAACATTTCCAAATACATAAAAAAAATATTTTTTTTACACAAGGTACAATATTAGTGTTAGCAATCCTGTTTGACAACATATTTCTTTTGCCGTTTAACATGAGAAATGCCGATACTTGCATTCCCATTGCCACCACCTCTGAAGTGAGGAAATGAAATATTCAAAGAATGCAAAGTGGGTTTTTTTAATGGACTAGCATGTATATATTTAGTTAATATAATATTAACTGCTGAAGATTTTTCAACGCAACATTGATTTCTTTGCAGTACAATTGTTTTCTGACTGAGAGGTTTCTGCATAAGCACCAATTATTGAAATACAAGAATATTTTGTTAATAAAGGTGTCCCAATCCCTCAAATCTGGATAACTAGAACAGATAATGTAACTGAAACGTATACTTGCTACAGAATACCTGCAGTTTTTTGTTCATGGTCTCATGCATTTCCTAATTAATTAACTATTAGTCTTTGATGATAAAATCACACCATCTTAGCAAGCTCTGCTGAGTTTATCCTTTTTCAAAATAAAGTCAATCACTATTTTAACCATTGTTAATAGTCAGTGCCTATTGAAGGATAACTCCTGCATTGTGAGAGAATATAATTAGACCCAGGAATAAAAAATTTCCTGGGTCCAATACCCAAGTCCCTATTCCCTATCCCCGATTTATGATTACATATCGTAAAACTTAACGCAAACAGCCTTGACCTTTTTGACCCCAATGTCATTTCTGCTGCCCCATCCCTTTACTGTGACCACCAAGACTTCAAGTGTATAAAATATTTTTTATTTGCATAGATTTTTAGTTTTAGCACGTCGAGTCTCCCCACATCCTGTCAGGTACAGACGTATTAGTAGGGATGAACAAAATTGCAGCAGCATTTCAAAGAGTTTATAGTCTAGAACATGGATAACCAATATCACGTTGTTCTGCTCTGTGGCATGGTTGGGCTAAGTTTGGCAAAACTTAAGACAAATTCTGGTGGCGAGTCACGTGTAATTTTGTGGGCAAATATGAAATGAAGCAAACATTTATCATTGAAAATGTTGCTCATTTCTAGTTATTAGTCTTCTTTACATATGTAGAAAACTATTCCTTAGTGGAAGTCAATTAGATGGTAAAAAACATTTCTGAATACCATGTTATCACCAGAACTTTCATCCCAAGAGAAAATATATTGGCGGACTTGACCTGATTCTCAAACTCTAATAGGCCTCAGAAGACTGTGAGCATGGTTTGAGAAGAATGGGCAGAACCATGGATTTGGGCGTATCTTGGAGTGGTCATAGTGAGTTATTGGATGGCCTTCTTGTGTCTCAATTTTGCCTTTTAAAATGCTGAAAGCTGGCAGTTATGGTATAAATCCAACAAATATAGAAAAAAAAAAAACCAGTACAATACTTTCCATGATTTGAGAAACCCTTTTATTAAATATTTACTTTTGCAATGATCTTGACAAAGGCGAAAATGGAGTTAGTTATACCTCCAAGGGGATAGAGAAAAATGCCAACCTTCTTAATTCTCTTATCTCGCTTTCCTATTAACAACATTGGCAACATGTTTCATCTGAACACGCAAGGTGAGAACAAACTGCAATCAAGAAAATCACTCAACAGTTTTCTATGTTCAAAAATCCAGCTTTAAATATCTACTAACACTTTGCAGAAAATGGAATTTGTAGCCCACTCAAATCTACATAGGTGCCAGACACCAAAACACAAATACTCAGACACCATATAGTTTGATACGGTTGTAGAATTTCTTCTAAAGTCACCTTTTTACATGTTTGCATGAAAGGCAAATATGCATCACTAAGTATCTTCATACCACGTACTGGCTGGAGTCTATTTAATATGACAGACTGTAGAAGTCTTCCAGCACACTGACTATGGATTACATAGTGTCACAGGAACTTTAGTACACAAAACAGCCCAATCAACAATTTAAAGCATTCTTGCAGGAACATAGAGGGAGGGGCATGTTTAATAAAAATTGTACATTGCAGTTTTGGCTTTTATAAGACTACACTGTTAAAAATAGACCGTCAGATTTATGTGAAATACAATAAAGTGTATATAATATACAAGTTTAAAAATGTTAAAACTACTACTGGTTGTTATTGTGAGTTATATGTACACCTAACCGAAAAAGTGTCATTAAGCCAACAAACCTTCACTAGTATTGTAGTTGGCTTAAGAAACTTTTCCATTTCCAGCTCTGACATCTAAAATGACTTCACATTCTATTTTAGCACCATGATTTTTTTTTGTGTGACAAAAACAGTCCTGCATAATGACTGCCACCGAGAGAAATGGATGATTTAAATACTGGCTATCGAGCAGTATGTCACAGCAACAGCTTCAGTGGAAAGATTAGAGGACTGGCCTTGTCAGGGTCTTGTCACTATTCTGTTGTCCCTGGAGGCCTTGGCAGTGGGTGGAATGATGTCCATGCAATAATGAGAAGAGAATAATGGCATTGCATTAGTATGGAGAAGAATGTCAGTGGAAAGAAAGCTTTAGTTTAATCTGTTACATAAAGGTGACAAGGCTAAACTGCACATTTCACTGCTTTTTTGCTTTTTGTAAATTAAAAGAAACATAATTTAGGCCAAGATTTTGACAGTCTTCTATTTCACTTAGAATTTTCAGATGGTTAAATTCCTTTTCAATGGGTAAACCCATGGGCCCAGATGTTTTCTGTACACTCTTACAGCTGCACAATCACCTATGTAAAAGATTTTACTAACATACCCCTCCCACTAGCCAGAGCCCGGGGGTGTGCTGGGGTGCTGTTGCTTCTGTAATACAGAACCAGCAAAGCAATTTAGCTCATCACTTTTAAAAAAAAGCGGAGGACGGAAGTTGCAAGAGACTAGTGATTGGTCATCCTGCTCACACCCAGTTTTCAGCCAGGGCTTGAAGAGGAATGGAGGAGCCTGGGAAAAATGACCGCTTGGGTTTCTGAAGGGGTTACATTGTGGGGGAGGGGCGCATTAGTAAAGTCTTTTCTGATGGTGGTACTGCAGATTTAGGAAATTACCATGACCATAGAAGACTGATGCTAGGAATGCTGATGCAGAATCTTTAGGTTTACCTCTAGAACGTCACGCAAGATGGCAGCTCCCATCTATGTAAATTCAGATACTTCCACAGCAGTACAGGGTTTAGAATTGCTGCTTCATAACACAGAGACCCTGGATTTGATTCTGACCAATGTGAGTTATTAATGCATTGTTTGTATGCTTGGGTTTCCCAAATACACAAATAACAGACATATTGGTAGGCTTACTGGCTTCTGACAACTGGTGGATCCAAGGGGAAGCGATGGGGGCGAAACACAATCAGTGCGTCCGGGCGGCATACTCTGCCGGTCTGTCTCTGCCAAACAGACTTGCACAGTAGTGTAAAAACTGGGCACAGACTTAAACCCTTCCCCCCCCAAAAAAAAATAAAAAAAAAATCTAGGGAAATGACACCAAGCTCCACAGAGTCAGGGACAAATTAAAATGTAAAGTTCTCTAGTTGAGCAAGACTGCAAACTATTCTGGCTCTAAATAATCAAGAGTGCAGGCCTTGTGTCACAAAGGAGGAAATAAAGGTTTCTACTGCTATTCGTGTACTACAAAGATGCACATTCATAGTGAGTTATAATCATCCTTATGCTTGAAACATAAAATGTGGAACATTAAGTGATTTAATCCAATATACAATGTTGTTAGAGGCATAATCATTTACAAACGTAATGAACTGTTGTGGAGCCCCACACATTGCATTCCTAATCTGGCTGGAGATGAATATATTGCAGCAGGTATAGAATCTCTCACATTACGGTGCTGGGGCTCCATGTGTAAGCACAATGTCAGTTGTTGGCAGGCTTTACCCATGTCCATCTGTGAATACACACCAGCTCGAGAGGTCTGCAGTAGCCATAAACAATGCACCCGAGTAGACAGATAATGCAATCTTGGACAGTTCAGCATGTAGTCAGACATTACTCATGGGGCCAAGATGTAGAGGAGTAAGACAATCATCCCAACTATTCCCTTTATTGTATTTTAATTAAAAGTAGTCATCATTGACTAATGAGCTCTGTCATAAATATTCCTCTTTAAGAGGTTTCAAATAATGATTTTTTTAAGTAGTCTTACACTAGGATGTTATGAAAAGAAAGTCATTACCATACGGTTCTTTACTCAATTTACTTTCACAAAACCACTGTACAATTGTTCGATGTATGCAAACCAAACAACTTGAGTAACAGGGAAAGTGGAGTCAGAATAGCTTACATTATTCACAGTTCTGGGACACTAGACAATCCGTGTATTTCAAGCTCAGAAGCATCCCAGGTTATGTTCTCTATTGCAATGCTTTAATGGCTGTACCGCAGGGGGATCAAATTCTTAACGTAATCTAGAAATGATGCTCTCGGACACAAGGGGATGTCACCTTCACTGGTCCTGGAAAGATTGGAGCTGGGCTTATCTCTCTGCACTCTGCTCCATGTGACGGCTGTGACAATGGGAAACCGTTCTGACTACTGAACTGCAGCAGCCACTCACATTTTTGTTAAGTGAAAATATTAACATTTAGCTGAACATTCCCTATTTAGCTACCAAGCTGCATTGGACTGATCTTTGAGACTGAAAAAAATAAGTATATATTTCAATTACTTGGCAAAAACAATATAGTAAATAAAAACAATGTACAAAGTAAACAGATACGTATTTTCCTGATAAGCATTTGGTTGAATGCAGAGCATTCTGGGCAATTATTCACTTTAATATAGAGTTCAATGTCTTAGGGGTTCTCAAGCCACTCTTCTAAGTTCTCACTGCAACTGTTGTCCACATTGGATGTAAGATGCAGCCTATTAATTAATTGAGAACCAGTCGCATCAGGTAGGAAAGTTAATTGCATTTTTTTTCTAGTGGTTCCTACTGAATAGTCATCTATGAAGAGCACTGGAAGAGTATCACAAAACACCTTGGATTTGGCACTGGTGTATATAGATGGTCCACCAGTACACATTGAGGTGCATTGCTACTCTCTCTGCTCCCAAGATTAGCGTCTAAAAACTAGAAGGAGGAAAAATCTAAAAAAGCACAGTGTGCAAAAGTGTACATGTCACATCTAGGTGCAATTTCCTAGCACTTTAGAACCACCACTTTCATTAAACTCTTAAGTTTTTCTTGAAAATGAGTAAGGCTAAACCAAGTAGTAGAAATGAAAGGGGTCATCAGGTTTCTATTGCATGTGTCACTTGTGTGAAAGATGCTTATTACATTGCTCGAAGTACCAGAAATGTGCTTCTCTACTGAAGAGCAACATGAAATATATACATGTCTGCACCTTCCACTGTGTCTCACATTCCAACTATGCCGCACCACTGACAGCTGCACAGAAACACAATAGCCACACAAACACACCAACAGCTACAATTGTCCCATACACTGTAAGCTTGCAAGCAGGGTCTTCTTACTGCTCTGTCTGTATTACCCAATATTGTTTTATTACTCTGTTTGTTCCCAATTGTACAGCGCTACGACATTTGCCGGCGCTATATAAAAGGTTGATGATGACTACTTATTCCTCTACCTCATGTATTCACCACACCTCAGATTGTAAGCTTATTTGGGCAGAGCCATCTTTACCTTCTCTTTTATGCCATTGTACGTAATTTGTTTGTATTATAATCACCTCAATATAGAGTTCTGTGTAATGCTTTGGTGTATTATAAAGCACAACAATAATATTAATGCAAAATGCACCCCTTTTAAAGTATATGAGGAGACACGAACACCACCCCCACTCTAAACTGGAGCTCTAAGGCACTCTAAAGATGCGGCCTCTCCTTTATCTCACTTTAATAAATTTGCTCTGCAAATACTACATATTTGGACTCCTTCACAAAACCAGAGGAATGCCCAGTCTCATTCTTCCCATTAGCCAGTTCAAACTTCTGATCCTCCACAAACACAGTCATCTTGCTCCGCAAATCCATGCATTGTGGTGCAAATCTGGAATACCAAGGTGCAAAGCTGATTTTCATTGCATCTCGGCTGTTATCTGCTTCATAAATTACCCCCACAGCCCGCTTTCCCCTGCAATTTAGCTCACAAAATGTCTGCCATTTTGTGTAGGAAACACTTCATTCATTGCAGGTATACAGGAAAACCCTCATAACATGCATCATTGACAATATTGTAATACGATTTCAAGCCGTATGCATTGTGACTTATAGACAAACAAGGTGCTGGAGCATGACTTGGTCAGTGGACACGATCGTATTACAATTCTAACACGCTATAATTATTCACCTTCCAGTTCAAACTTGTAGGGGTTGTAGAATAAGAACAACTAAAAAATAAAGGACAGGCAACAAATGCAGCACTTCATTTTAATTTAATGGGGGGGATATTCTAGTTGCAAATATGCAACGGGGATAGACCCTACATCCTGCCATAGTGAATGTACAAACTATAGCTAAAACAAACAAAAAATCCCACTAAATTAAAGGCTCAATAAAAATGTTTATGTACTAACATTTACAACAGCTGAAGCCTATTGACCTCATGTTATTACACTACGAAGTCATGCAGAATAACAAAATTCAGAGCGTAATGGATGCTATAGACTTAATCACTTTGTGTCACATGGAATTCTGATAGTCAAAAACATTGAGTTACATTACACAAGAGGTCAGAAATCCAATAATAATCCCATGTTATGTGATAACACGACTTCACATATAAAGACAGGAACCACCTGCCAGGCCTTCTGGGAGGAAGTGAGGAATCTAGTGTGCGCATTTGAGAGATACCAGTCTTCCTTCTGAATGAGACAGGAGTCCAGTGAGGTCTTTGGAACTCTCCTCTGCAATTATATCTTGTCGCAGTGACACTGCTAGGTTCTCAGAAGCCCCAAGGCCAGTACCTACAAGTAAGCTCAATATACATTCACAGTACAAGTTGCCACTAATAAACACAGAAATATTATAGCCATACTATAATAACCACACAGCTGTAATAGTTGGTTAGCTAAGGGACAGGCTAGTACAGGCTGAGTACAGTAAGGGTATATTTGCATAATTGCGACAGGTAGACCTGGACAGACCCATATACACCTGTCAGGAGCCGTACATCTCGCAGCTGCTGAAGAAATGATGCAACGATACGTGATGATGAGGATGATCAGCAGAACTATTTAGACTCTTCTGATTACAGACTGATTCTACAACTGATAGTGCTTCATTCATTAGTATGGCTGCTATATTATACGTTGCAGTCGTCTTTTTGCATTAATAGATATCCACTTAGACTGCGCCAGAAAAAATAAAGATTTCCATTTGATTTTTAAAGGGGAACATAACATGTTTGTGTTTAAAGTCACTAAAATGAAATTTGGATTTTGTATGCATTTGCATTTAATATGGTAAATGCAGCTTTCATATTTACTACGAGCACTGGTAAACCACATCTATTCTTTCTCAATACTATTGTAGCGCTTAAATGTAGACACTCGTTACTCCTTGGGTAAATTTGGCGCCTTTGCTAGTGTTGTAGAGCTGGATGTATCATGAGATGTGTCCAAAAGAACATATGTACATAAATATTTTTTTCCCTGTGCAGGTCTTTTGATGCTTATGTTCAGGCACAGATGCTTCCTACTCTACATGTGACCCAAAGTCACCTAGTTGCACAATCCCTATGGCATTATAAACAACGTTTATTCATAGAGATTAAAATGCATTAGTTGGCGATTGGTATATATAATTTAAAATTTTCTATCAGCATGCTGCCATGTGTGCTTCCCTAGCTCTCCATGTCTAAGCCGAGTAGTGTGTATCTGTGACTTTGCAGGATCTCTCAGTAAGCTGTCACCCTAGGGAAAACATTCAGGACAGGGAAGATGAGCTTCATCACACTTGGCTCATTCCAGCAGCTCAGTAGTCACATCTGTTATGTGGAACAGCTCCAAGATGATATCTATCCCTTCAGTGAATTTGAATGCAGGCAAAACAGCTCACTGCCTCTGACCTCCCCCTGGCCTTCCCTGCTTTTATATTATATATATGTACACACACACATATATATACATATTATTGAGTATTAGAATGTTGACAGGGAAGAGCAAAAACAGTCACTTAGCTGTCCAGAGGTCGTAGTTACTTTAGCCCAATCTGCCTTTGGCTGAGCTATCTATAGACTGTTGCAATGGGAAACGGCTGCAGTTTTTTTTTAAAGAAAGGAAATAAATACATGCCACATTCATTAACTCAATAGCTGTGGGCATTACAGAGAGGAGATCATGACAAGTGTGAAATTACGCAGAATGAGATCAAGGAACTATTTAAGTTAAAATGAGTCTTCGACAAACCACTGTAATCCAACATGCGATTAATATGGGGCATTTGTCTGTAGATTATTATTCATTCCATTAGAGAAATAGAAGACATGTAAAGAGGAATCTTTAAAATATACCAATATAACCTGTAGCCTTTAAGAACAGTTTTGTTATTGACATCGTCGATATGTGCAGAAATACACACATGCCTGGATTTGCAAGAGAGCCACAATAGATAAGTGGTGGAACTGCAGGTCACCCCATCCTCACAATATCCCCTGAACTTCATTCATCGGGAGCCGCTAGTTTGTGTGGGTTCGGTTAGACAGAGCAAAAGCGTATAAAAAAAAGCAGCAATCAAGGAAAAAAATATATAAATTCAAATGCAGTTTTAAACACATATATAGTAAATTTTCTATGCTATAAGTGTATGTCTCAACAGTATCTGTAGTATTCATAGGGCATGCATAACACAAACCACAGAAGCTTAGAAACTGCTATGGGGCTTAAAAGCATGCGGCAGGGTGGGGGTGTTGGGTTTACTTTGGTTGCATATTGATTTATTCAGAAATCAGTTGATTTGACTGTTTCAAAGGATGAATGGAATATATGCCACTGTTGCAGATTAGTAAAGATATCATTTGTGCATTACAGCTTTGTATATAATCGGGCTGGGAATAGAGCATATTTGTCCTCTCTCCATGAAAGTTTGGGAGACCCATCCAGAATTTGGGAGTCTCTCATACTCCCGGGAGAGCACGCCATCTTCCCGCATCCGATTTACTTCTAAGTAGAATGAACGGGATGGAGGCCTCCATGAAATTATTTGCGGTGAATCATCTCATTTTGGATCCTCAGCGCAACTTCGTGGTTGTATTATCGGGGATGGGGACAAAATGACACAAATCACTCCTCTCCGGAATCTCCCAGAGGCAAGAGAAAAAGTAAAGTCAGAATATAGACTCAGTGGTTGGATGTACCTCTGCAGATGGAGCAGAGAGTAGCAGCTTTGACCCTCTGAAAATTTGCTATGGGGCTTCATTCGTTTCTACTTGCGTAGAAATGTTACCCATGGGTTCTCCTGATAAGAGCCTTCATCATCAGGAGCATTGAGTCTAAGATTTAACAATGATCATAGTTTTCCTCATTATTCAGGGCATTCTCCTCAAATTGTTTAGCTGAGCTCCTCAAAGTAACTGTAGAGGATGGGAGGGGGATTGACACTCGACCATGTCTGTGTGCATTAAAATAAATACATCACAAAACAGGTATGAGAGCAGATAAAAGTTCTCATACCTTTACCCGTATGGTTTCAAGGTCACCATTCCTTGTACAAAACTGGAAGCGTGTTAATTTGCATAGAAAAAAAAAAAAGACATTCCATGAACTACATTGGGCAATAAATATGGTTTGAATAGAAGGGCTCCACATCTGCGGCCACCTCTTCATCGTTGCAGGGTTTTATAAATTATTTTTAGACATATTGATAATATTCCTTGGTGCAAGAATGGGATTCTAAGCAACTAACCCCTAACCCCCTTGAACACCACTCCAGCACTTTAAATCATAATATCAAATTTATACATTTTAAATGTTCAACTAATTGATATTCTGAAAGGAAAAATTTGTTTTGTCACTTAAATTTTACTTTATCCTCTATACCAGACGTGTGATTGTTTGGTTTAAATATACTGTACATGACCGATGAAGCGCATAAGATTCTTTTATTACGTCTGATAAAGTGACAATATTCCAGTATGCACAGTAGACAACCGGTTGAATTTATATTGACCACAACTCATTGTCAGATCAACAGATCAATACAGACTAGATGCTCTGACATTTCTTTTATGCCAGACTCTCGCATGCATTTTAAGACGTTTGCAACATGTTTGTATGTCCAGTGGAAAAGGTCAACAAAAGATCAGTGTAAAACTTACTAATCTAATACATAAATTCAAACGGACCCAAAAATGCAGCAACCATGCAAAAGTATAGTTACATTGTTGGAGCTGCAATGTGTTCTCATACAGCACCAGAGTAGTGATAAAAATGAAAAGAAATGCAAATTACATCAAAGATCCAGGAAGGATCCCACTTGGGACCAAATTGTTCATGTAAAATAATTCCTTTTGATTTAAGTACAAAGCCTGCAGCCTTTACCACTCAATTCATATCAGAGAAAATGCATCATTAAAAATAAAAAAAATAAAAAAAAACACAAAAAAAATAATCTGTAACCTAAACACAAAAGTAAAGTTCTTACACGTAATGATGTTATTGTGCATGGGTCACGCAGCCTTCCTTCTTCATCTTTCAAGTTATAGCCCTCTGGTCTCTTGTCTCGTTCACTAACTTTCCACAGTTTTACTGTTTTATCTGGATATGAGAAAAAAAAACAATGAGTAGCTGGTAGAGCTTTAAACATGACAAAGTGAGCACCTCTTGTGAGTGCGACAGGAGGCAAACCCATGTGGATGAGGAGCCCATGCCTGAGCTGTCCCAGAGAGAGACTGTTTAACCATGTCTGTACCCCAGGCTCCTCTCCAGGGATAGGCACAGTTGTGACAGAGCAAATTAATCTTCCTGTTCTAGATATCACGCCTCAAATTAGAAATGGAAATTAATAGAGATGGAAATATGTTAAAGCACTGGGGCAGAATGATTTGTTAATAGCCCTCAGCTGCTACAGAACCTCTTGGATAGCACAGTTATCTGCCACTGCAGGCTGTGATATGTTGCAGTAGAACTGGTTGACCTCTCTTTGCTGTAACAATTAACACCGACGCTGAGAAATGGCTTTTCATGCCATTTATAGTAGTGTACACCCTTTGAGACCTGCCATCAGCTACACATGCAGTGGCAAAGTTGCCAATTCCTTCGGACATGTCCAGTGAACAATGTGTTCCTCAACGTTTAATGCTATGTTTGTATTACAGTTGTGGACCAAAAAGGTATAGTACACTTTGAACATCTTGTTTTCTGGCTTTCATACACTACAAAAAATAATGCTCAATTGTGACTAAATTTGACAAGCAGACATTTTCTGACCATATTTTTCACCAGACCAAATTGATATTGACCAATCAGGTCAGAAGCCATCCTGGTCCCATGTATACTGTGATTTGTGTACATAAATGTACCATATATGCCTACCGAGCCAGGGTTGCATTTTAAGCTAGGATAGAGGTCATAAGCATCCGATTGGAACAACATACTGTAGATGAGCTGGATACAAGCACTTTATAATAAACTATAACATGTCACACATTGGAAAAATGATAAGTGCTTTGACAAGTGAGCATTATGATTCAAGTGTTAACCTATTATTTATTTACATTTTTATTAGGAGTCCTAAATGAAAATAGTGTAGTAACTACCGGAGGAGCAGACAGATGCTTTGACACGGTCTTACTTGTCCACTTTAGGCACAAAGGATACAATGGTCTCATTCTACATGTAAATATCTCAGCATTTTCATCATAACTTCATTTGTCTCCTGAGCCATTTAGAGAGTTGGCACAAATGCAATCACATGGTACATTTAAAAAGAATAATTTTAATTTCCTACTGGTGCAGAAAATGTCATTCTGATTGTAGAGATAATATCCTTGTTAATCAAAAAAACTATTTGAAAACTCAATTAACAGAACATTACACCATGTAATTAATCTTTATTCTCTCACAATGTGTTTTTCCCCACTGAACATATTTAAGGAGGCTGCAGATTGTATTAAAATGATCAACTGACTACCTTCTAACTTACATCTGACAAATTCTAACCTTTCATGGCAAAATAATTACTCAGGAGCATATGTTTTGCAGATATGTTTAATCCCATCACTGAGGAAGAATGCTGGCTGCGGGCACAGGAATCCAAGGCAAATGGAGAGTCATTAAAAGGGGTCTGATCATGTACAGTAGTAATCAGGATCAACATAACTGTGTGCTAAACCTATGGATACACTACTTGATAAGGGAACATTAAAAATCTGTTTCACATACCACTTAAACATTTAAATGTTATTATCGATTAAAATTAACCTATCCCTACCAATTAGTCTAACCCACTAGAGATAAAATACTTAAATCTTTTTACACTTTACCAGCCTCCTCTATCTTCTTTTAGCACAGACATAATATTAAATGGGAAGGAGTAAATAATTTGAGCAGGCATTACAGTACCCTGGCGTCCAGACGTATTGTACCTCTAATATTTCATCGGCCACTGATCAGCATTGATCTACTGATACAGCACAATGTTTCTGCTACCAATATTTTGCAATTATTTCAAAGCAATTGTAATAGCACTGGCTTTTTCTTGAGAGGAAAGTTGACTCTGAATCAATGGTGTGCCTCTAATTGGGCAGAGTGAGGGAACTGTATCACAGTAAGTTCTGGAGGCCTGCAAAGTGTAGGGAATTGCAAAGCAAATAAATGTTTTCTTGCAGTAAAAGTCTATCTATGCACTGTTATTAGCAGTCACAAGGGACACTACTTGTTGCATCGAAATAATTATGTTTATATTGCTTGTATATAGGTGTTCAGAAAGGCACTTCAGGCAACAGAATGGGAAAACCACACCCCTGCTCAGAAGAATTTTCTCTTACTTGAAATCCATCCTCCCTCCACCTAACATGAGTTATTTGTACACTACATCCAGCACCTGCACTTGTTGTATTCTCCTGACATAAAAGCCTAGATAATTTTCGAGACCACACAAGATATTGGACTTCTAAAGGGTGATGGTCAGTAAGAAACGTGTAAGACGACCTGCTGGAATGTGAGTGAGATGAAGTATATCTGGGCAGGGCGTGGTAGGTCAGGGATGGAGTTTACCTTGTCCTGATCTTGCTTTTTAAAACATACAGGAATTATGCTACCACCATTCCTCTACTGTAGTTGTGGCTATAGAGGCTACTGAATGTCCATCTCTTTTGAGCTAGTTTTAGTGAGCAAAAGCTGAACTTTAAGGGTCCACTAAACAATCACATAGGATAAACTCACATTGACAATGTTGAAAGATCGCAGTATATTTAATATATTGGGTCTGACAGCAGCCAATCTGATACTTACCATTAGTGGACAGCAAAAAATATGCAGCATTCTGCTGTGGAAGCCATCTTATCTTGTTTATTTTCTCTTCTATCTCTAAACTTTTCAAGTAATCGAATTCCGGCTCGTGGCTCTGGAAAGTGCTGTAAACATTATACTCTCCTCTCCGGTGAGGCTGGTTCTTGCTCTGCCGAAAACACCAGAACACATTTGGATGCAACTCTGATAATAGGTGAAAAGCATTAGACGGTTGCAGTAAAATCAGATTTATTTTCTATCGGGTATTCAGGAACAGCTTTACATTTAGGTAGCCATTACATAAAAATACACAATGATAACAATGTCTGTTAATATTTAACACATATGTTCTTAGCATCTGAAAACGTGTCCCTGTTCAATTTCGGGATCCTTTCTTTGAAAAATGTACATACCATCAACTAATTTATTATTCATGATTTTGCATCAGTCCCCAGCTTTTAAACAGTTATCCCTTATACTAAGTATGCCTCACCCTCGCTCATCCTTCATCTCATCCACCCATCTGTTCTCTACATTCCTTTACATAACTCACCCCTTTGTGTCACCTGTTTGTTTGCACCTTTCATTTAGATTGTAAGCTCCTGTGAACAAGGCCGTCTTCCCTTCTGTACTCCTCTTTTCATCACCTATGCCTTCTGCATGTCAGCTATGTTTGGCAACTCCTCCCTGGGCTCTCTGCCCCTGGAATCCATACCTCCCTTGACTTTGCACCTCATTCATGATACTGATCCTATTAGTCGCACCCACACTCAGAGGCACAGGTTTCAGTTTGCACTGAATACACCCCATTGCAGCTCATTGTCCAGTATGGCTATTCATAGCTGTGTTGTGATTTTTGTATTTTTTTTTATTGTTTGTAATGCTATGTACAGTTTTCTTGTACGCTCTTTGTACGGCGCTGCAGACCCTTTGTGGTGGCCTATAAAGAATAATAGTAAGCTCTCTAAAACAGAACAAAGACCTTTCTCCTCATACTTTACTCCATTGTGTCTATGCAGCAAACTTTTCTGCTACACTTAAAACATTCTTGCTGCACTTTTTACTTACTCCCTCTTGTGACATTAACCTTCCATCTTTCAATTCAGAGATCTCTCATCGTTCTAGGATATATGGTAGCGGAGATGGACACTGAGCAATTTCTCCTTCTCCAGATATAAAAGCAATAACAGGTTTGGGGGCAAAAAGTAATTCGTAATTACGTAACATACACAGGTTGCTCTTCAATTTATATGATCATTATAACCAAGCGGTCTAATAATGGCTTGCAACATTGCATGTGTCAGTAAAGGGTAAATATTGTTAATGTATGGAGCAGAACATAAAACATATCTTTACTTTAAAATGGAACAATATCTAGAAACTTATTTACTTTCCAAGAGAGGTAATTGCATGGTTATTATATACTATAGCACTCTTTCAGTGAATCAGCATACCAGTGTACTGTACTGTGAACGCTAAACAATACAAGGTGGTTCAGCTGGTGACCTGTGGACCAGCTGCAGCCCTCCAAGGCTTTTCTATGTCTCTCAGCTGCTCTTAAAAGCCCCATAAGCGCTATAAAATAGCACGTTTATTTATACAGGTTATAGTCCTGATATACTGTGAACATACATCTGCCTCTATAAGCCAAACTTGGACAAACTCATTTATATAAAACAATGTCATTGGTTAGATTTACTATCCATTTTCCAGCTGTACAAAGCCATTAATGCTCAGCCACATATTGCACTATTAAAAGGAGAATAGTGACAGCAGAACGACCAGGTCCGGAATTCGGAACCTTTAATCAGCTAAGACCAAATTGAAAGGCATTGCTCTCGTAGTTCATTTTAACTGCTCGTCTATATACTTACATATTGGGAAAATTAGTAAATGCTCAAAAAATCTAAAAATCACAATGATCACAGCAATGCAGTTAAACCATTACCAAATTTGCTAAGCAGATATCAATGTCCGTTAATTTCAATTTAATAGAGAGAGAAAGACTGAACCGTAGGTAAGGGGGGCATTTAAAAACCAAACTCGCTGCTCTTATTTTAATGAAAAGCAAGCTTGTGCCAATGATTTTGCCATCTTGTGAATTAATACATTAAAAAAAATAATATATGATCATGAATCGGATTGTGTGCAAAACGTGGCATACATAGCCTGTTACTAATCATTCTCATGTCCATTAAATAAGGAATGATTTAAAAAAGCAACAAAGACAGTAGGGAATAACAATTTCCGAAAGTACTGAATAAAAACTGAATTTAAACAGAGCTATGCAAGCAAGGAAATACACAATGACTCAGGCTTACATGTCATATGTGGTTTGCTTACTGATAACCTAGGAGTTGAGTGCGATATAAAATTAACATGGATTCTGTATTAAAAGAATAAAATAAAATTAATTTTGTGATCAGTAGCCCTTACCTCCTGCTCACGTTGAAAAATTACAACACGGCCCCCCTTGTCTCCTGTCACAAGCAATTCTCCTGTGTTGTTGAATTCGACTGTCGAGATAATGTCAGCTAGCGAAAGGGAGAGACAAAGGCACATTTTAGATGACTGAATGGTGCTGCATTTCCACATGTCACATGATATGAAAAGTCAAAGTAAATTAAAAGGTAATTGTTTGTGCTGAATTTTCCTAAAACTGGCACTGTGATCCACGATAACAGACTTTTGGTTTGCACATTCCTTTAAAAATATCCCAGTAACAGACATGGAGACTGAAGGCTTAAACCACACTGTTTATATATGGGAGGGTTTAATTTCCACAGAAGACATCCTATATAATAAATTATGAAACATGCTTTATCATAAGTGTTAATAAACAAAGTTTTAAACATGTCAATATATAGCTTGTGTTTTCAAGTGCTACCATTTTAACCTAATCAAAAAAGATTTTTGTTTACAATTGTGTGCACTAAGCCTATGGGACTTGTGTCCGATTTTGACTTTCACGTATCTTGAAAATATATCAGAGTGTGGCCGAATTGCGTCTCTGCTCCCTTCTCCCTGTACTGGACTCACACGAGAGTCCAGCACAGTGAAAGTGCAAGGGGACGCAGGTATAACGTACCCTAAACTCAGTGCGACAAATCATACTTAAGTCACATTTTTACAAGGTGCAAATAGGCTTATGTAAAGTAACAATTAAGCACCATCATACAATTTGGGATTGAAACAATTTCTTCTTGGTCACCAAGCAATATTGTTGTAATGGTCATTCAGTGTGATGTCCAATAGGACATGATGGGGACAGCTTGTCAAGGCAGCAAGCAGCAGTTAGGGATAGCATAAGTGATTATATTAACAAAACTAGTCCTTGCACTATTCTGCAGTGTTTATAAAAGGCTATTTAAGTTACAACCCTTTCAATAGACACTGATGAAAGTCTGTGTACAAAACAGGACATTTTATATAATCAGTTACAGACATGGAGAGAAGTTGGGTAATATGGATTAGGAAGCTGCCCCAAAGTGGGCAACCTCTTTAGCTTCAAAACGGGGTAGAGCTAAAAGCCATCCTTCACTCTTGTTACACAACGAATACAAGTTACCCAGCTGTTGCCCAGTGTGAATCGTTATAGTTATGCTCTATGAATGCACTTTTAGTACATCGGTAATAGCAGGCAGTGTAAACGGCAAGTTCCTGGCACACACGTAAGTGCTGAATTGCATGGATTCAAATATGCAGGTGAACAGTGACTGAGCCACCAGCGTTAGTCTAGTCACCTAAGAGCATTAATACCCATGACCAAGATCCTTTCACAGGCACTGAAGCAGTATACCTGTCAGCCATATAGTCCATTTCAGGAACCATAAACACTACCAACATGGAATTAGCATTGGTTAAAACAAATACATCTAGTGGTCCATTTTATGGATAATTGTAAATAAAATATTTCCAATGAAAAATAAACCACACCACCAATTTGAATCATATGTGCAAAAATGTTCAATGTTTTTCATTAGGCAACTAAAATTAAAAGCTAAATATAATTACTGTATTTATAAGGTGCTACAGATTAAACATACTGCATAATGATAATGGTACAATGTGCCTTAAAAATGAATAGAACAGTGCTTGGCTGTTGCTGTGCTACCTAATTGCAAATCAAACAGAAAAAAATCCAATCACATTATTGGTGGTGTAAGGGGGTTACTGGAGCAAAAGGTATTTCTTCTTTACTTTCTGAGAGCAGTCATGTAGTAACTAGTTACTATATGACTTATTCCAGATTTGCTTCATTGAGGTTTAGCACTTTATGTGGGAGGCTACCTCCTGCACAATTAAAATCTTATTGAATTTCACCCACCATCTGTACATGGGCATGCTGCTTGGTAGCCATGGAGAAAAGAACGATGGAGCCACAATGGCCTAAATTGCTGTATTAATTGGGATTTCCTGTTCACTTTGCATTATCACACGTCTACCGGATGAGATGCAACCACAAAAGACATTTATTGTAGGTGAAAACATTCACAACATGAAGCTACCTTTAATAGGTTTCATGTAGTTCATAAAATGCTACATGATTAGCAAGAGCCAACACTAATGGTGATAGAGAATGACCAGGAATTGAGGTGGTTACATTGGATGTGCCCCTCAGAATATCTTTATTGCTCAAGTGCATGTTGATTGTTGAATGGGGTTCAAAGGTTTATTATACAAATTAATCTGCAAGCAAGTTAATCTAAAAAAACTGGTAATATAGCAGTATATCCAACCACTTACACCTGCCTTCCATTTAAGTCTACATAGAGAGGGGAAGGGGAAACAACCTGAAAGGGGAACACCACCCCCACTGAAGTTAATATTTTCATCTTGTATTCATTGTCCTTTAAATCAGTTGCATGGGTCTGTGCACAGGAAACAAATGTTTCTAGCAGCAGATATGTAGTTTTATTTCAGGGGAAAGAAAACAAAGCGCCTTGGAAAACCATTTCTTAATGCAGGTTTGTTTATCTTAAAGTAGATCGCCACATTAAAAGAAAATTATACCATTATATATTGTTTGTTATATAAACCTCTTCCTCCTCTTTTGCCACCTCCTCTCACTCACTGCCAGGCATAATAGCTGCACTGTTGTGTACTGAAAGTGATCCATTCAAGCTGTAGCAACCGCTTTATAAAACCACTCATATAATGTCAGCTTTCAGCCTATTCCTCACTGTGGGTGCTAGTAAGAAATATTTATATTATAAAACAATGACATTAATGAGGTCAGGGATTAAAAGCAAGATCATTTTCTTAGTATTATTTCAATGTTTCTTTCTTTCTTGAGTGTAAAGTGCCATTTCTGATATAAGCTGCCACTGCAGTGGGAAAATTAACCCCGTCCTAAACAGTGGCACACTGTGATGATATCTATAAATTATATACGCACACACATACATACACACATATATATGTCTAATAGTGAATAATACACAAAAGCATGACTAAACAATATGGAATATAGAACTATACTTTATATTAGAGACAAATAACATTAGAAATATGCAAAAATAATTACTTGATAATCCCAGCAAAATTAAATAATAATGTAATTGTTTCTTCTTTAGAAAACATGATCGAATGATACATAGCAGATTCAAGGTCAGTGAAACAATACAAGTCACAGAATAAGGATTTAAAACCAAACGGATCATTTCATATTCCTTATTTATCACAGTGTTGTAGATAGATCTATTATTAATAAAAAGAAAAAAAGGCACTACTACCGCTGTATACTAGAATATTAGTATAAATAATAAGTATAGCCTATGATGTCGTCATTGCTATCTGATGAGGTCTAGCTCACAAAACGTTTTCTATACACAGTAATTGGAACAGTGATATATGTATAGTAGAAGGCACATGCTGTACTCAAAAAAAATATCAGCAAGTAACAAAAAAAAAGTAATATAACCACATTGTTACACAACTTTCTTAAAAATTGCTAAGTTTACACAGAATTTTAAATATCACTCTTTTTAAAAAGGACATTTCCAGTAACAGGATATTGCTGGAACAATTCTGAATCCACTGTTAATATCATGTAATCTGGCCCTGCCACTCTGGCTCCACTTACTACTTAACCCCATTAAGAGTGAATAAATGTGCTTGGAAATAAAGGATGCATCTTATTTGTGAGAAAATGAAAGATTGCTGCCACTTTAATTCGTACCTCCCTAGCACAATGTCAATATTGATTTTTTTGTTACAGTTAAATAGTCAAAAACAAGTCCTTTAAAATTCAACATATAAAATAGGAAAACTCATTTAAATGTTTTTTTTCCCCTTACGTAACCATTTTGTGGAGATAAAAGATGATATTTCCAACAGAAAAAAAAAATAAATGCAACAAAAAAACATTTCTGTTCAGACATATGGGAATTATAGTCTCACTGAATCAATGAGGCTAGAGAATGGATATTTGTAAGCTGCGCATTAGGGACTATAATGCAAATAAGCCACTTCTATTCAGGAAACACAGACTTCATGGAAATGCCATTTACATAGCAGCCATTTGAGTCAGTGCTTTACCCACTGGATTTTAAGGGCATGTGACACTTGTGCTGACATAAAACATCCATGTACCGATGGTTTCACCCTTGGTAAGACTCTTCAGTGAAGGATGTAATTTTCTGCTCAGCAGAAAGTGCTATGCAGACATTTTTACTGTATGCTTTACAAAGTCATCTCTCTCCCTAAGTTATGGACAATGCTCAAAGGGAAGTTCATATTAAAGAACTCAGATGTTGTCAATAGGATGGGGTACGTAACCACACACATGCACTTTATAAAAAAAAAGATAAAAAACTTAAAAGGCGATAGCAGGTTTCCTCTAAAGAATGTCTCATCAAAGTAATTTAACACTGATCAAGTTATATGTTATGCTGTTTGAATCAGTCCTGGAATCTCACAAAGTTACATGTGTGGATTTAGAACAAACTAGTCTAATAGTTGAATCTTTAAAACAAAAATGAACCTTTATAACACATCTTGCCTTTTCTTTTTGCTCAAAGCAATATTTGTTTTAAACCATTATATACTATGAAGTCTAACTGCACCCTTTGCTTTGCATAAAATGCAACGATCCTCAGAGCCATTGCTAATAACGGAAAAAAAGAAGCAACTGGACAAACACTTAAAAAAAAAAAAAACACACACACACACACAAAACAAATATATCATGAACAAGTAACTAGTATCATGTATATAAACCAGAAAGAGAGCCTGGACAGTCACCTCACAGTGACCAGCCCTATATAAAAATTGTAAATCTCACTTTCAATGAATACACATGGATGAGTTAAGCATTTTCTTTACAGTGAGCAGTTACTAGTATTGAATTCCTGTTTTGTCAATATTACTAGGGGGGTTGGTCCGCACATTCCAATTGCAAAATAAATTGGTGTGACAATGTACAATACACAATCCAAAATGCAGTTGCACACTTTAAGCAGTGAGAACATATTTATACATAATGAAAGATATAGGTTATGAGTTTATACATGTACACAATCTATATATTCTACTTACGGTAAGAGCAGTGCAGCACCTTTTAATATATTTGGACGTTATGGCATTACTAACCAGAGCAGCATAATCTGGGGCCCGATTCATTAAGGATGACTGTTTTTTCATGTAGCACACAAATACTTGATAGCTTATTTGTACACTGAAATGTAAAGCATACTTGCCAACTCTCCCTGAATGTCAGGGAGACTCCCTGATATAGGGGTGATCTCCCTCACTCCCTGAAGAGTCTGGCATTCTCCCTGATGCTGAGCCAGTACAAGACGTGGTTGGCTTCGCCATCTGTGGCATGATGACACAGTTCAGAAATTGTGTCCTATGTCCATGTATTGATGCCGACGGAGGTGGCCATTTTCATGGAGACCAAGATTTAATCAAAGACTGACAGGTAAGACAACATGACTTCAGTAATGGTGATAGAAATGTAAAAGACACTTCAGTCTCTAGAGATTCATTAGCTGCTTTTCTTTAACGCATAGTTGCCTACTCTTCCGGAATGTCCGGGAGACTCTCGCATTTCTGGGAGACCTCCCAGGCTCCCGGGAGAGCAAGGCAACCTCCCGGTTCTCGCCCCTGCAATAGATAAGTGGCAGAGGTGGGGCTTAATGATGCAAATATTGTGCCATATTAGCCCCGCCCCCTGCTGTAATTGGCCAAAATTGTGGTATCTGTTTTGGGGTATGTGGTCAAAATGATGAGATTTGTCAATCCCCAACCCTGCACGCTCACCTCTCCCAGGATCTCCCTGAAGCCAGCGAGAAAAAGTTGGCAAGTATGATGTAAAGTTGATATGTGTGTGCTACATGAACACACAGACAGTATTTAACTTATGGGCAAAACAGAACACTCATTTGAACCCCTTGCAATGAAACATGGTTTTGTCCAGGAGACTGAAATAAGAATCCTCTTCATTTAAGATCCTTAATGAATCAGGCCCCTGGTTCCTACCAATACTACTTGTAGTTAGAGGCACTAAATGAGGGAAACCCCAAGTTAGTAAATAAATGGTTTGTGTACGTACCCATCTGAAGGAGGTTACCTTGACGTGGTAGATGGGCATCTACAGTTTGATCAAAATGTGCACTAAGAATTTCATGTTTATTCTAGAAGTTATATTATAGCAATTACTGCAGACTAACATTTTTAATTATACATAAATATGTTCTTAGTGCTTAAAGTGTGCACCTGCATCCAATATATAAGAAATATGGATGTCTAGCATGCAACAGCAGCTCTCTTATACAGAAACAATGTGGTAAACCTTTTCTGCTCAGGCTTTTAGTGAAGTTTTAAAACCCAGTGGCACCTCTATGCTGTTCATGTATTTCTTAACATGTAAATAGAGCAATAAAAGGTGGATAGATGCAAACAATCCTTTAATACTTTAGTGCTGGAAGAGCGACTAGTACTCCTACATTATACCAAGTGCTATGTATGTTACTTTACAAGAAAGCAGTTTTGCATTGCAATTATTCAGGCATCCATTTGTTCTCCACAAGATAATATAGCATAATGTGTAGCAACAAAAATCAATTTCTACAAACTTGAATTAAAACTGTAAATTTTAGTAATGGCTTCTCTTAAGATTCTGTTAGGCATTTTAATAATGGAATTATAGCCTCGGACAAAGCTCGTTTCTACATGAATGTGTCTAAAAATGTTGGTTCTCCCTGAAAATAAATCCTAGGTTACCAATTAAGAAGCTATTATAGCGGTTAGAGGAACATATTGCTTTTCCATGTCTAGTGGTGACACTCCAATCTGCAGCATGGTAAGAGGGCTTTGTAATGCAAATCATTCAGTTCTCCCTCTGAATGGTTTGCCAGTGAGCAGAGAACAGTTTACGACTTATGTAAAAAAACCACATATCTGAGCTAAACTTCAAATGAAGAAAATTAATTTTATGCTGCAGTAACAATAATGCAGAACCCTTTCTTGCAGGTCCAGTAATACGTCTCATTATTTTCTTTTTCATTAGGTAACATGATGACTAGAACATATAAAATGACATTACAGATGGGCTGTAGCAATGGAGACCAGCGAGATAATTGCAAGGAAGCATTAAACTGTGGATGGGCCATATTAAAAGTTGATGTACAACAAGGTATTGTAAGTGAATAGCAATTGTAAAGACCTGGCAGCAAAAGGAAGCGAGGAAACAGGCATTACATTTTATCTAATAAATGGAGTAGTCTTCAGGGCTCCAGGTGTTGGAGCTGTTGGGTTCTCTACGATGGTATGTTTGGGAGGACCAATCACAGCTTAGAATCTCCAGCAATACCTGGCCTCCTGTGGAGTAATATTGTTCCGTTGGGTAACTGTGTCTGGCACATCCCGTCCCACAGCAGGCGTTAATCTCAGGATAGTACTTTATTTCCACAATCATTTCACAAATATGAGGTAAGCGCCCCATCCCAAATCAGGATTTCAGTGGGAAAACACAAAACCAGAAAACTGCTACTATGATTCACCGAAGCTCCTACAAAAAGCATACTTCCAAACCATCCTGATTTTGGACAGACATTACTACCACTGCAACACTCCAGACTTTTGCCAAGACTGTTGGGAACTGTGGAGTGGGGGCAGCCTTCAGGAGGCTAGGTACACCTCTGGGGGGACATGACACACCCCGTGACACAGCCTTTTCCCCAACATCTTCTGTCCACACCCTTTTTTCACTGGAGGCACACATACTCTCACAATTTGCCCTGCAACAACGTTGGAATGTATGAAAAAGGCATTTCTGGGGTCACAATAAAGAGTTTGTAGCATAAATTCTACAGTAATAGTGGTGGGTGATGGTGCTATGATGAAACAATGTTGTCTCAAATACCAGCGACAACTAAATTGCCTGAAAAGCCCATGCCCAGTCCACCTAAAGATACTTCCTCCAAACTCCATAGTGTGTTTATTTCTGATTACATTTTTTAATTTACAGGGAATTCCATTAAGCCTATTTAGACTTAACCTTTATATCACTCTTATATAACAAAAAATAATTAGATCTAAAATAGTCTGCATTGCTCAAGTCAAGTGCAATACCATAAAAAACACTATTTAAGCTGAACACAATATAGTTTCTTTTTTGTTTGCCAAAATATTTTCCAACTTCAGTAAATCTTGAACAGCTTGGCAATGAGCAGAAGGAGATTTCCAGCCATCAACCAGCTACAAGGTAAAACTGCTAAACATTCCACAGAGACTGATTTGTGAAGTGATGAGCACTATAAATGTCCGTGATGATAAAGTATAACAAAATACATAGCGTACATATGGGTAAAGGTTTATATCATTCTTAATGAGATGATATGCCTTTTATATAAAAATGCCAGTTTTTAACATGATCATATTTTTATTCCTATTACAACAATGTACCTTGAGATGCGTTAAATCTTTCTAAAATAAGTGTTTCCCATCTGCTACCTTCCACCAAATGGCATGAACGAGAAACAAATGTAGCGTGAAAAGGTTTACACAGTGCGCCGTATACTTTTACTGTGTGCATGCTGCTTATTTACCAGCTGCAAGGGCAATATTCCGCTATTCATTATAGTTGCAGAAATAATGATGTGTATTTTACAGCGTGCACTATGTTCCCTCTACAAATAGGACACCTAATAGGTAACAATTAATCTAACTGCACCAGCTTGTCCATTCCAACACACTAGAGTTACAGCATCTAATAATTGAACGTTAAAAACTAAACTATCCCTTACAATTGTAATCATTAAAAGAAAAAAATATATATTCAGGTCCCATTGTTCAAAAACCAATCACGTTAGATTAAATTTGGTCCAGCAGTGAAGAGAACGGAGTTTGACAATAACTGCCATCAGCACATCAGGTCATTGGCTGACCCGGAGCCGAACAGTCAGATGCACAATATGGCCCCGATCCCAATACATGAAAGGCCGGACTTGTGCTATTTGTTCTCTATGTGTATGGTAAATTGCTCACAAATTTGGGGAGCTGGCTGATCGATCAGATGGCAAATCTTGCGGATGAAAAATGAATGTAATTGTTACGGTATGAGTTATTAGAACAATTTTATCAAATCAAGGTTTAATATTTTAAGTCAAACTGCCAGATCAATCCTGGTGTGGCTAAAGCCTGTTCGTGTGTCGAAAGAAACCTGTGCACATAGACCGATGACTGGTTATCTGTATTTACCCACATGCCCAATCGTGATCTGATCAATTTTATCTGGATTGGTATCTGACATCATAGTAATTTACAGGCCACATGCGCTGCAATAATTAGGCCAATTTCAGCATGTATGACCCTTATTAGGTATGGTTAAAACTAAACCTACCTACCAAATGTCAAGAAATACTTCTCACACACCCCTCATATGCCTATAACTGCTAACAAAGCACCCCTTCTGTCTATGGATGTTTACAAAATACCACTTATGTAGCCATAAGTCTGATGTACGTACAGCAAGGTACATGTACTACAAGTTCTAGTCCTTGCATGTAATTGTGTAACCAGAATGGACACTGCAACAAGGAAGATCCATACCTTGTAATACACAGTTTGTAAAAGCCATAGGGTATATAAAAAAGGAATACGATGTCAAAATACTCCATCCTGTTCTCACAAATTAACATTTACTGATTTTTAAGTCTATAGAGAAGTCCACCCGTCCAGGATACAAATGACTAAATAAAAATCAACACTACTGAAAGCGTAAAAGTAAATATGCGCTAGTGATATATATTATATATACAGAGCTAACTGGACAAAATTTTAATTTGAATATTAAACACACCATTGTACTTCTATATGGGCATGAAAGCCTTTTATGGGAGTCAAAGAGAGGAGTAAATTGGTGAACGTAAAGACAATTTTTAGCAAATTACCCTATTCTCACTGTTTTAGGATGGAAATTCAGCAAAGATGTAGTACTAGTATGCAGAGCTCTACTAATGTAATGGTTGTATGCTGTAACAACTCAGCAATAACAAGCGTCAAAGCTCAGAAAATGACAAGATTAATGTCCTATATCTTTATAATGGAAGCAAAGTGCATAATATTTTAGAAAGCAGACAATAGGCATTTCTATCACAAGTAGGCAGGGGAAAAATAATATTTACATACATAATTTAGAAAAGCAACCAATATTTCTGCTTGAAAAAGTTCCTACATGAATAAAAACGTTTATTTTTAAGCAGCCATCCTGTGAGACTCTTAACCCCTGTATTCCTGGAGAGCCTAGCGACAGAGCAGAGCACTAAGGCGTGCACGCAGAGTGAGGAGGAATTTCTGACGTTTCCATAGTGATCGGCCCCTCTGAGGACCCTGCCTCCCCATGCTTTCCAAAGTGTGTCAATGGCTTTGAGAAATTAATTGAAAATTAGATTTGATTTCTTAAGATTACTAATGATTTATTTTAAGACAGTGTGACTAACTTCTGCACATCTTCTGCTGGCATGTAAACTGGTGGTAATTAAGCAGTTAATAAAAAAACTGGTAAGCTTTGTTAATTTCAGAGAAAATTGCAGCAGTATCTCATTTTATGCAATGTCTACCCAAGTAAGTTTATTATACTGTAGAATTAAATAGAAAGTCATTATGAGCTCCACAGATCTGCCTTTGTGTACAGTTGTCCATCTCTTCTGTGCAGGACAAGGAGAGTAGGATTAACACTTCAGGAGCTTCCAAGCACAGCATGTTTGTTGTTTCCAATAAAAATGTACAAGGGTTTGAGACTAAATATGTCAGCAATCACTGCAGCCTAGCAATAACGGAATAGCTATTAAAAATACCATGACTGACAGATGTTCTCATACGTTCCATCATTAACCATTGAGAAACCTGTGTATTTTAGGCCTACCCAGATATTCCTAAAGCATGAAGCGGTCCTGATTTTTATCGGAAGAAATAGGGACGGTCCTGAAAATAATCAGTACTTTTGCAGGTTATGAAAGATTCTGGATTGAACCCAAGTGTCAGCTGCTTATGACCCTCTCAGTGGAGGGAGAGTGTACAATGCACAAATTTCTACGTGTGTATATATATATATATATATATATATATATATATATATATATATATATAATAAAATAGGTGAACAAACAACCACCCGTCCACCTATCACTTCTGAAACATGTCCTTGTCCAAGTTACCACCTGTGTGGGTCATATTACCACCCCGGTAACATGACAAATTAAAAAAACATAATTCATATCACTCAACATGAAAATGACAAGACGTACACTAAACTCGGCAGACTTCCAGATACAAATCAGAAAACAAAACTATAATGTACAAAAAAGAAGAAAACAATAACAAAAAAAAGTCTACAGGTAAAATGTTATTAAACATTTGGGAGCCAATCTGATAATTTATCATGCAATACTAGGAATATCAATTCTATCGCCTTCAGGGTTTGGTACTTGAAAAGTAAAAAAAAAAATTAACTCTAGATTTTTATTATGTTATCACTGGTTTCTCAAAAAGCATTCAGCACTTCACTTTTATTCAATAAAATAAAAGTAAAATTGTCAAGCCAAGTGAATTGTATAGTTCCATTTGTATAAACATTTCTCAGGTAGTAAATACCTAATTTAAATATAAAGTGCCAGACACATACTGCATGAAATTGGCCCCGTGGGCATCTACAGTTCATCAAAGAGGGCACACATAGCTGTTTAATTGTTAATTTGTAGAGATGTAGACTACTGTATAGATAAAAGGTGGGAGAGGGGCAGTGATGGATAAAATGTAGATGCTGAGATGTGCTCAGCTACCATCATTCTACTTTGGGGCTTCACTAATGACTTTGGTCCAAAGTTTAAAAAAAAACAAAAAAAAAACACAACACCAACAATAGAGGAAAGGAGGGAGCCTTTATAGTAGTTTTGTAGTTTACAAACTGTTCATAGTTAAGTTCATTTGTGATGTAACATGCCTTTAAATTAAATAGAAGTCAACAGAAGAGAGGACTCCGCTTAAGAAAGCCTTGAATAAGGAAACAATGTCAACAGCAGCAATCTGCTTATGAAGGAAGATTTAGCAATTTAATCCTGAGCCTTGGTCACCAAATTCAGTTTAATGCTGATAAATTCCTATAGACTAATCTTGCGAGCAGGGCCCTCTTCTTACCTCTCTGTCTGTAATACTCATTCCGTAGTGCTTTGCAATTGGGAACAACACGGTAATAAAACAAGACTAAGATTGGCACTATATAAATGTTATAATAAATGTGGTATAACAACGCATGTTGTCATAGGTCCAAAACAGGAAGTGTGAGTGGGAGTTTTATGCAAAGAAACTTAGATTCTGTACAATGTAGAGATGCAGAGGACTTATGGGATACATTTTAACTAATCTTCTATGCATTGTGTCTACTAGTGTCTGCAGAAAATGATGTACAAACAAATGCATCTCTGTGTGAGATCACCTGTGTCATATTTGCATTTTGTTTGCTGTTAAAAAGGTTGCTATTAGCCTCTTAACATCAGATCAGAGTTAAGTAATTTAAGTACAACCAACAGCAAACACTAGTTATTCAGGTTGTGGTAGAATTGAGGTACAATACTCATGCACCCACTGAAAAACCTTTTAGATTTGGCATGGAAAATATGCAGTATTAAATATACAATATTGTATATGCCCCAAGCTTCTAGTATGACCATGCATGCATCTCCATTTACCCCCTTGCAAGTGATCAGTGGTACATGATCAATAAAAGAGCAAAAGACCTTTCTAGGTGAAGAATCAGACCAAACCCACCAAAACCAGAGCAAACCTAGGCTTGTCTGAGTCAAGTCAGACACTGTGATGGGAAAAATGTCTGCTCCCAGAACTGCAGATGAATGGTGATTATGTTCTATATCGGGGCTGCTTTTATGAAGTGAGTTGGTAGCATTCCACAGCAGTAGGGGCATGTGTCACGTCTAGCTTAGCATACTTTCAGCATAAATACCACAAATTACTGGGACTTAAACGTTTACAGTTTCATCTAACTTAAACTCTTCAAACTGAAAACAATTTTGGCAAGTCAAACCAACTAATGATAACCATTAATACAATGTTATATAAGCAATGGAAGCATCCTTCAGCAAATGTAGCCATTGTCAGCAGGCTTGCAGGTGAATCACACCCTTATGCCCTTCTCTTTTTGATTCAGCTATCAAAAGTGCCCATATAAGGTTCTCTAATTCAGTGATAAATACAGCCAGCCAATCATGGTTAACCTTCTGTTTGGGCTGTGTCACTACGTAACTCTTATACTATAATTTAGAGTATAGTGCTCACAGAAAGGGTGCATCAGCAAAAAAGTGCATCCCTCTACATTGCATATACACAGTGTAGTTATGATTACTGGTAAAATTTCAAAATTTCTTGTGCATGTTTTAAAAAAATAATGGTATATAACTATGTTCTACTCCTAACAGAACTAACAAAACAAATATTATAGTAATTTTCTATTGAAAAAGGTAAAGGTAAATAAAAACAAAGATGATGGAGAAAAGACCACAAAGAGATACATATACTACAGGTTACCAAAAAGATAAAAGGTTTAAAAGAAGTTAAATGTTTTAACTTGTACGGTCCATTTATACTTAAAATGATATAGTTTTAGGGGTATTTTTAGGTCAGATTGGAATTGATTGATAGATTGATAGATACTATCCCAAACAATATGTACAATTTGAAAAAAGGATTAAAAACGATTAAACCAAAATCAAGTGACACAAAAATTAAACAATATTGATCAAAATTGATTTTTCTTCCACTTAAGGAAATCGTGTGGAAAACAGCTCTGCTACATCAAGCACTGCAAGTCCTGCCATAAACCACCATGATAATCTCCTTTACAGCACTAAACCAAGAACCCATCGAGTAATATGGATTTACAGAAAAAAAAAAAAAAACGAAAAAAAAATTTACTAGACACAAATACACATACATATATACACACAATCTTGAATTTTTGTACATGGCTGTTTTAAGCACACAGGAAAATTGTTACATAATAATGCATAGCGAATTATACTAGTGCAGGGTTCACCCCAGGACCCATTTCCCAGGTGCTCCACCCGGCTGTTTTTACTTGCCATCCAACGCTTGGAGAGTCCTATTATAATAGAATAAAAAAATGTTTCTTCTATTAGAACATGCACTATGTGAGCACTACAGCCAGCAGTGTGTGTTAGACCACTGACCACCAGTCTGACCATTTCTGACAGGTGTGGGCAATAGCCTTCAACATTTTTCATTATTATTGCTATTACAACTGCTCCCACCCCACTGTAGTGCATAGTGAGTATACTCATTACTCCATTTTATTTACAATAAAATAGAATCTGTTTAGAGTAATTCATCACAACTTCGACAGTATGTGAATGTTGGTAAATAAATGTAACATCTGAAAAAAGTAACAGTACTTTGGTTTTCTGAGTACACAAAGCTATTCTATGGTGTTCACAGCATGCTTCCAAATGTCTATGAAAGTCAGTCCCACATCTCAAGTCAAATTGTCAGACCTGTAAGCGGTCATGATCTAACCCCGAGACTCTTAACTTAGGTGCTCAGGTTTATCGCAAACAATAACTGGATTGTAGAGTTTCTTTCTACATGTTTTTCCATAGACTTTCAAAGAGTGACTAATAAGACTGATATGAGAAAGGGGTACCTGCTAGGCTGTCCATATTTAGGTGTGAGAACTTATAGTAGGCACATTTAAAATCGTTTCCACATGCACCATGCAACAGGGCTGGAATACTTCTAAACATAAATCATGAGGCCGTCTAGAAGGACCTCTGTGTAATGCAGTCACGCCCTTCACATTAACTTATCGCATTGTTTTATCTTTTCACATTCTCCGCTTCCATAAATAGTAGCAAATTGTAAATAAGAATACATTTTGGGAATTGCATTCAATACACAGAAAGAGAACTTGTGGTGTGTAGTGATCTATAAAATGTAGAGAAAAAAAAATGCACATTTCCAGGGACAAACATTTTAGAGACAAATCTTTAAAACTTGGGATTGTCCCTGTAAGTTAGGGACCATTAGCAACTATGAATAACTCGCAGCTGAAGGAAGCTCTAAGTTAGTGCGTTTCATACCTTCTAAAACTAACAGGTTTGATTTATTTGTGCAGCATTTTGTTAGAAATGTATTTCAAGCAAACAATCAAGTCACAGTTCATGTACATCTATAGGGTGAAGAGAACAATCTGCACCACTGTTCTTGCTGGCTTACCAAGGGTTAAACAGTCTCTATTAATTTTAAGTGTGATAAGCAATTTCACTTATTGATGTAAATGTCTGTGGGGGATACAAGTGCCCCTTCATTAAACAAACACATAGTCATTCCTAAAAGGGTTGAAAGGTTAACAGACCAGGAGACAAATCTATAGTCCTATATTTCAGTCCAATTACCTCCCTCTCTTCTCATTAGATAATCCCTTCACTGGAGAAACACACAAGGGGACATAAAATGGACGGAACATCAAGTTCACTCGCTGATCCACAGACCATGAAGGGGACATGTACATAGCCATTGATTATATACAATGCTATAATGTGCCATGACATTCACAATAGGTCAGCACCATTTATGGTATCCATTGTTGTAATGTACATGTGCTCTTTACAAGTAAATTGCATCAGATTTTTCATTGCGGATTGTGACAGTTCAGGCAATGTAGAACAATGGAATAAATTACTTATCTACATTTTGTCCACCAGTTACTATTCTGTAAATGTCAGTAATCATAATGAATGTGTCGTTTTGACTACTACAGAAACAAGAGCGAGTCTTTAAAGCGTAAGTTTACTGAAGAGAAAATTGTAAAGGTTTGGCAATCTTCCCTGACAAACCACACCATATAGATGGGACAATGTATACTCATTTTTACTTCACAATAGCAAAGCCCAGCAATTATCTCCTGCTTGATTACTGGGACTGCCAAACACAGGAAGCCAATCATGATATGGCTACATCTTCACTATGAGAAAGTCAACTAGGAGATACAGCGACAAGATAAGCTATATTCAGAATTATACTCCAGTAGAACCGAAAGCCACTATTTTATTTTTATGTAGCTTATACATGTACAAGGCAGATGGTTAGAAGCTCTTACTGATGAGAGGCAGCAGTGCAGCATAAGGTGGCAAGTAAGAATGGTCAGGGGTCTGCATGCTATACTTTTGAGGTCTAAATAAAATGTAGAAATCACCAGTATTTGACTTGCAATGCATATTTGAAATTTACAGAGACAAGCAGAGTAAGCACCATTTCATATATTATACCATACCTACCAACTTTTCCTTAAACCCTTCCAGGAGAATGGCCTGCTCTCCCGGGAGTCCTACCTGGATTTCGCGAGTCTCCCGGAAATTCTGGGATTGTTGGCAAATAGGTTTAATTCCACAAACCTATAATTGTCAACTACAGGCTGCATTATATACTGGTCAAATGAGGACAACATTGCGTATTGTTCAAATGTAAGTATTATATAAGGTCATTTAGGCTGTCTTATGGGCTAGGTATACAAGCTGTATACTATGCAAACTGATATGCTGGGAATATGGTCTGTTCTACTTGCTGGCTAACCTCTAGACATATTGTACCCAGATTACTAGAACTGCAAAACCCATAGTAGTTGTCGTTTATTTTTGTCTTTTTCAAGTAGAATCCAAAACAGACATTTTTTCATCATTTAACAAATATATAAATTCCTCGTCAAAATAAAATATAAATTAAAATGATTGCTAGATTATAGAAATGACAAACCTTACCTATATACTCTACCAACATTAATTCAAATAAATTAAGGATAGAAATCCACAACTCGTTAGGTTTTGGATTAATGGAAAATGTGGCTGGACCACTCATGAATTCTTTTAAAAAGCTATTAAATCTTACACCTGTGGTAAGGCAACTGCACGTTAATTATGGCAATAAGTGTTGAGATGCCTTCCAAGAACAATCCTTCTCACTTTGGGAGAAAAGTAACAGCTGTTCCATGGTGTATCAAATCACTGCACTAGGTAAGATGGCACAATTAGAACTAAGTGATATAGATCATCAATGGTAGAATGAAACAGCATCTGTGAATATGGGATACTAAAGACAGCTCCGCAGTTTAATTGTCAGTGTTTTGTCAGGCTAGTTGCTGAGCATGCAGGTTTTCTTTCAGTCACTACCCAGAGACTGATTCTTATTATACATCTTAACATGGATCTGTAAGATTTCCTCGTGCTAAGTAATCTCTAAATTATCTTAATTGTTAACCCATTACCTGCTGCGCATTTCAAAGAGTAATACATTGTTATTTATTCCCCCCAATAACGTAAAGGTTGTAAATTTATTTATACAGGCCTTTGCGTGGGGAAACCTGTTTCCTAAGGATCATGGCGGTACTTGTACCACCACAATACCTGCTCTTTTATTGATGACCGATTAAAATCATGAAAAAAAGCTTTATTCTTTAAAATAAATATTTTTTGAATGAAGGTTTCATGGATTTTGTAATTTAAAAAAAAAATATTTAAAAAATGTTTAAAACCAATGTTAAAACATTAGTGGAACTGAAAGCATAAATTTAATGCATGCACATATCTGCAAAGACCGGCCTGGCGAAGTAGGACAGGCCAGTATCGCCGGGGGACCAGAGTAACTCTTAACTAGACCTTGATCTGAAGCTGCACGCTTTCTATATTACTGCTGTACAGCCAAAAGGATCCTTGTCAGCAGAGAGCATCCACCAAGTTATTCCAGAAGTGACATCTCCTTTGTAGGAAGGAGCAGATTTAAACAGACAAATCAACTGCATGCCACTGTGATGGCCTATTCCTCACATTTACCATTTGCTGCCTTTAAAGTTGCAAATCTATGCAAAAAATGCAAAGGGAAAACCGAGTTGCAGGTGGACATACAAGAAACATTACGTTAAAACAGGTACAAGGTTGCCATTTAAAAACTTAAAACAAACCACAAAAATCCCCCCTACACACAAACAGTACATGGGTTTGCAGTTTTAAAAAGGGCAAAAATGTGGGATGCTGCTGTAATGAACTCTGGATGCTCTAATACCCTACTGAAAAAGGAGGGTTTTTTTGCAGTCTGAAAGATTTATATTGTAGTTTATATGTATTGCTTGTCCACATAGAATATGAAATTTGTCGCATTTCATAATGGAGTCAACTCTATACAGTTTATGCTAAAGTTTTGGTTCAATAATCTGGGTAGGAGTTGGCCCTTTAAATCACACCAACACCCCTAGTAAGCTATATTAACATATCAGCAAACAAGACAACAAGAAATGCTTTCCAGGACTTAGGTTTCCATAGCAACAAGACTAACCCATTAATATGCCTGAAGATGTGCATTTCATAAGAAAGCTCCATTAAACATTTAACACATTACACATACAGTATTAGAACAAAGAATCACCTTCAATGCAATTTTAAAATGTCAAAAGCAAATGAATGGCATTTGTAATTGCAGTTAATGTATCCTTTTTAGAATAGGAGTGCAGAATTCAAAACAACTTCTTGATGCTTAAGTGACAGCTTGACAGTGAGCATTGTGTATAATAGGTTGTGTTCGAAGTTCACGTAAAGAATGAAGGATGTCTTTTTTCACATTTATTTTTAACCTTGTCAGCAAGTAACTTGACAAGTAAATTAACTGACAGATCTTTACGGCTTGTTCAGAAATTTTCTGTTATTTCATCATGATTTTTTTTTTTTTTTTTAAATGAACTCATGTAAAATGAGCAGTTCTGCTCCAAAATTGGCTGTTGCGTATTGAGGGGGAGCAATGAAATTTTGACTGAATAGCACAGTTTTCCGAACGTTGGCCTTCATTGTGCCCTGGTACTACCAAGGTAGTCTTCTCCACCAAGCCATTACACCAAATCTACAAACTGCCCCTCCACACAGTCTAGTACAGGCCTGTCCAACCTGCGGCCCTCCAGATGTTGTGAAACTACAAGTCCCAGCATGCATTTCCAGCTATCAACAGGTTGTCTACTGGCAAAGCATGCTGGGGCTTGTAGTTTTACAACACCTGGAGGGCCGCAGGTTGGACAGGCCTGGTCTAGTAGAACTGTGATGGTCTAGCACCTGGGACCAGTGCCATTTAGATACCCACTCATTATGACCAGCCATGACCATCCAGTCGGTGAAACTGACAAATACCAAATGGACTTTCCCTACATTACTTCTCCCAACTGCTAACCAGGGACATGTGACTATTATAGATATCCGTGGGAGACAACTGTTTGCTGAACCATGTGGGTCCTGTGCAGTTGTGCTGCAAGGAGGTTTGTTAAATTTTGAAATAGTTTAAGTTGTACTTTATCTGCACCTAGATTTACGCTATTTGAATTTTAGTTATGTGCTGAGTTTTAGGTCCCAGTTTTCAGTTTCTAAAATATTTGTGTCCAAAAGACAGCAAATCTGTTTCCATAACATGGGTACACATCTACATGCTACATTATCTCCATGTCATGCAGCACACTTTCCAAAATTTGAAAAGGTAAAAGGCACTTATTTGCCTTACAGATATATAGAGAAATCAGATATGTCACAATTCTAAACAAACATGCTATAGTCTACAGCCACACACACTGGAAAATGCAAACTAAAAATAGTGTAGGTAGTAAAACATTGAATTTGCGAACTAGAGAGAGAAACGAATAGTAGTTGGTGAAATAGTCAATCTATACATGTATGTTCTAACCCTCTCCCTTAGGCATAAAATAAATAATGAGGAACATAAAAGGCTGTAGGGCAAAATATACATGGATTATTCATGTGTGTTGTGCTTATTTTGCTTTGGGACCAAATTCTTGGATATTATTATAAAATCTTGACATTATTAAGCATGGGGCTACTTTTATTTGGTCCCCAGCTAAATGGATTCATAGTTCAATTCAGTATCTGACACATGTAGGCTATTCTGCCTACTTACATGGGAGTGTAACATAAGACAAATTTACATTTAATTTAAGATGAGGGGTTTGATCATGGGAAGATATTGTCCCCCCAAACATACAGACTTCAAGGCGGTAAGTTCAATGCATAAAGCCTTTCAGAGCCTAAAATGGTAGAGAACAGCCTGCAAAAACATAGCAAAAGTAGAAAACAATATAATTATATAGTCTATTATATATGCACACTTGGGAACGTTACAGATTGTCTTATTATATTGAACAACTTATATATTACTATAGGTGAGTAGCCATTTAAGACCTAATAAGACAAAGATACTGATCTTGCAGGTACTCTGCTAGAACATCTGAAAGTTGCATACTGAGGCATGATTTAGAATCACTGACCTTGCATTCTATCCCTGGTTTTCAATTAAATGCACACTGTGTAATTACAGTCGGATCGCTGCCAACACTCAGCAGTTTGTTATTTCATTTGATAGGGTCTGCACTGCAGCAGAACAGGGTGTTGAAATTACACTACAGTAGGCCGTGTTCTTTATTTTATTCAGACAAAATATGCAAGTCAGACATTAGTTGAAAATGTGAACAAAAATCTTAACCTATTGCAAATATGTTCTTCTAGTCCTGCAGCATGCAGTTACCATGGGGCACGTAGTATTCTGTGCATACAATATAATTCAACTTGCAGGCTGGACATTAAATGTAGCTCCTGCTTGTCCAAGGATTTCATAAATCCAGCAATGGGCACAGGAGAATTATACATGCCGTTACGCCACATTGGTTCACATAATTCAAAATGTAGTTCATGAAGGCTTTACCCTATTGCATCATTATCACATTTAAAATGACCAAAATGATTTAAAGTTTTACATATTCAGACAGTGCTGCTTTATCTCGAATCTTCCTGCATCTACCATCTAGGCAATCTCCTCTTTTCATCATCTGCCATTGGATATGTTAAGCTCAACTGTGCTCTATGCACTGAAAACCATTGTAGAGACAAAAGTTTTGTGTTGCTTCCAAGAGCAACAAAAATAACCGTCTCTCCACAGATAACACAGAGGTCTTGGTGACAAGCACAGGACGGCATGTGCAAGCCAATACATTCTGTTTCTCCAAGTATTATGGTTGAAGAACCTTTAATGTGATAAAACAACAACCCTCATCCCAGTTGGACAGCCTACAGGAAAAAGTTCATTTATATAGGTTCAATTATGATATGTTCATATTTTCAAACACTTTTTCACTGTACTATAACATCCAGCATAAAGTTGTTTTTTAAAATTAATTATTTTTTAACAAGGATAAAACATGGTACAGAACAAAGAAATACAAAAAATATTAATTATTATAATATAGATTTCTGCATTTCAACCAGTATGGGATATTACACAGTTGAGGGAGACTGGAAAGGCTTAAAGATGGTGGAAAGGAAAGGTAGAAGATGACAGGGTAAGAGTAATCCTATGAGTCGAGATGGGCATGTGGTGGACAAAGACTGTTCTAGATATTTCAGAACCAATTCATGGGTAAAGGGCAGACATGCCTTGAGTTGTGCTACAACATGAAATGCATCTATTTAAGAAAAATCCAGGCATCCACATATTTGTGGGCTTATTGTTAAGATAGGATTTCCCACAATCCAAAAACAAACTAGTAGGTTAATTGGTTGATATCAAATTAACCCGTGTGTGTGTGTGTATTTATACTGTAACCTCTATTGGGGCAGGGACTGATGTGTGTGAGTTTTGTACAGCACTGCAGAATTGGTGCCACTATATAAATACATAAAATGATAATGATGAGATTTTATCCATGCGTTCTGCTTGCCAAACGTTACTTGGTTTACAGGGAAATGGGTGAAGTATGTGGCTGCTTATCAAGATCCTATATGGGGAGACCTCAAAGAAACGATCATGAGTCCCTTCAGATAGGGAGCAGAGTAATAATTTTACCAAAGATTTGGGAAATTGGGGGCCGTGGTAAAGTATACCATTTAACAGAAATATAACCTATTAAAAAGGTCAGTCCAGGTTTCAGTAAATTATAATTTAAATAAATAAATAAAAAAGGATCAAATGCTCACTGACATTTTAAAACGAGAATACATTTTGTAAATGGTAAAGAACAAATGTCACAAAGCAGAAAACTCCATGTGGAGAGAAAATAAATCCAGTTTAGTCAGTGATGGGGTTTTATTGTGGGAGGTGATAAATCCATGCTGAGTGAATGAAATGGGAGGTCACAGGTCATGTATTGTTGGTGTCTGCTACTCTATGATAAGGGGAAGGCATGCTACAGCATGCAAGTAACAGCTCAAAGATTTAGATCACATACTCTCACATATATTGTGTGCTTCTTTAGTTAATATTTTTAGGATTGTGTTTTTACATAATCAGACTCCTGAGACCAAGGTTAGTGAACTAGTGAAATACTGACATGAGTGATAAAAAAAAAGATAAAAGAAAAAAATAAGGAAAATAATCAGGAAAATGAAAATTCACATAGAACCCAAGTATGGACAAACATTGAGGTCATTAGTTTGTTGTGAATAGACATGCTGATCTTCATGGCTGCCCCCACAATGTGCAGGCGATAGGAAAGTGGACCTTAGTACATACCTCTCATCTGTCCCGATTTGGCAGGACAATCCTGATAGGCAGACCTGGAATGGGATGGCGGTTACATGAGAATGGGTGGCGTTTCGCACAAAAGTGGGTGGATTGCTTGGGGCTTATTTCTTCCCGATTTTGCATGTCTTGGGATTGGGAGGTATGTAAATGTTGCTTGCCGAACAGCAATAGTGTTAGAGACACTGTTTTAAATCAAGAATTTGGTGGCTAACAGCCATATTAAGAAATTATATTACAGCAAATTTTTTTCACTTCACCAAAAGTGTAATTTTACAATGGAATAAACAGATTTGTAACTATGAGCTTGTATACATTTTTCCAAAAAATACATTTATGTCGTCTTTAAATGCAAGCCTTCGCTGTATTGCAAAAGGAAATTGTGATAACACCTTTATCAAAGTAGACATCACTATCCTCAGCTGTTTTGAATGTGTTGTTTTATATAATAGTACCATTTGTGTGCTATTAATGGAATCCTGGGGACATGGAAATTACCCAAAAGTAGAGGCAGATGTTCATTAAACAAAAAAATCCCAGACAGAGGGAATTTAATTAACTTGATCCTTACAAGGAATTACACAAACTAAGGAAGCAGTATGTTCATTAGATCAGAGCCCATGTTGACGTCACAAGCAGGAACAGAATCTCAGTGCAAGGACACTGAGCAGAGATAATAACATTCTTTATTTGATGTCAAAGCCCAGAGATCAGGTTTGATAGTCTGAATGGAGGTGATTTTGAAAGGATTTATTTTTAGCACATCATTTGTTTCAATGGTAGTATTAGTAAGTAGGACTAAGAGAAAGGCAACCTATCCAATAAGGTTATAATAGAAACACTGACTGACCAGGGCTATTTACAGATACTGCATTATAAATACATAGAATAAAAGGGCAATTCTTAAAAATTAAATAGTGTGAACATTTAGGTGACCAAATTGGTCGAGATCTGGCCATTTTGTGCTTTTACCAAGTGACTAGATCACTTCTGAGGCCCAATAGTGCCATCAGAAGATGACTTCACACACGGAACAATAGTGGTCATGTTCAGACCGCATTTACCAAAAATTATCTATATCTATTGCAATTGGATAACGAATATCAAAGAAATTTTGGGATTGCATGCTGTCATATAGGGCCAATTGCCCAATAATGGCTGCAATATTGCAGTGTACACATCTAGTTTAAGAATCGCACAATTTTGATTTAAGAAAAAAACAAACAAAAAAAACCACACAAAAAAAAACCCCAAAACAAACCAGAAAATCAGATGAAGAAATTTGGTTTAATTTATAGATTTAAATTTGTGTGTGTACAGAAATGTCACATACATATACTGCCAACTCAGGAACTGACATTAATAGAATATGAATTATGCATCCATATATTATACATAATCTATATACATATATAAACAGAAATGTACGTTGTGTTACATAGCTTTAGGATCATACTGGATCAATATTTAGTTTGGGTCTAGCGGCTATTTAATTTAGTTACCCATTAAATAGAGGGGCATGATAAATCATTAAATACATTGTGCACACAAATGAGTAATGGAAGTCATTTCTAAGCATTGGTACAAGGTATATATGCACAGTGTCTACCAGTAAACAGGTCTTGCAATTATTAAACCTTTCAACAGCTGAAAAACACTGAAATCACCTTATAGCAACGAGTAATAGAGTCTGCTCATTGTCCAACTTGAAAATACTATGTCTAACCCTAAAGCATTTGGAGGGTTTGAAAAATTTCATTTGGATTGTGGCCTGAAGTGAAACCATTATTAAACACAAACACAGTCCGTGACATGCTGGTCTAAGCCCTATTCTTTAGGAACCATGAAGTGGCTTTCAACAGAGCATGGTTTTATTAGCAGTGCAAATACTTAATCACTGGCCCATAGGTTGTCAGGCCACTACATCATGTGGACAGAGGAATATATAGTCCTTCTCCTTATATATAAGGTGATGAATGAGTGTCAAATATGAATTTAACTGCGGCTTTAATCTTCCTACTGAATATCCTAATGTATTTTATATTATTGTGCGTGTTTTGTTCTGTGTAGACTAAGGTTTTTTCCACAACCAGTCTGACAGCATGTAGCTAACACAAAGTTAAAATCCATTACAGCAATAATTATAGTTTACATATTTAATACAAGTTACTACGCCGTATCAAAATCGCCCCAAACATTTGGGTATAAAACCTGATCTCCACAAAGAGTTGAAAAGGTTCAGAACATTACAATCATAAGAGTGTTTTTGTAATATATGGAAGTAAACCAACTAATCAGAAACCATAATATTGAAAAAGCGATAACTATACCTGTTGAGTGATTAGAATTGAACACACTATGCTTTGTTTTTTGTTTTTTTTCTCTACTTCAAAAAAATTATACTAAACTTTCCAAAATGGTACATGAATAATAAAAAATACAAAATGTATTTGCAAAAATTTGATAAAAATATTTTCTCAAAACATTTGGATTTCAACATTACCTGGTGTTATTTAAAAAACAAAAAAATCCAAAGAAGGCCGAGAGAGGCTTCATACTCACGGGCATGACTGTATTGGGGTGACCTCCCAAATGCAAATAAGATATTTGTAGCCAACAGCTACAAAGCAAGTGGTTGATGGTTTTTCACTTGCGCTTACTTTTTAATTCAAAATAAACAAATACTGGATATAAGGCCTTATGACTATGTCCAGTGTAATGAAACTTGTTCTATCAAATACACATTCACAATCTCGCACTCTCCACTGATAGAGGAGTTCTTTCCTCTGGAGTGGTCATCACTGTAAAGGAGAGAAAATAAATGGTGATGTGATCACTCCAATACTAAGCCAGAAGAATGAGAATGTAAAGCAGAGGAATTAGTCATTTTCAGGTGTGTCTGTCCTGTTAAACACAAACAGGGAATATTAATATATTTTTGGTGATAATTTATAAAATTGGTTTTGAAAATTTTAATATAGTACAGTATGACTTTGTGTTTCATAATCTTTGTCCTCCAAGACAACAAAGTATATTGATTTTCTTGTTGCATGTGATTACATTTTTTTTTATATTCTGTAAAAGGTGTTACAGAATCTGGTTGCAGAGATTATCTTGTATACAGAGCAATTGTTTTTGTCTCTGCTCATAATCCCTTAATCCCATCCCAAACCCCTTCTGTGATGACACTCATACAAAGTGACAGCTGGGAGGCATAGTGTGGTGGCAGGGCACATGTCAGACATAATCAGAGGTGCTGCATGTCGTCACTGAGGGAATTCCCTGATACAGTAGCTCAAAAATGAAAGAGCAGGAAACGATCAGGTGTAGCAGATAGTGTGTACAGAGACCAATGTACTAGGACAAGCCAATGTTTAGGTCATTGGTACAGCCTTATCTAGGATACTGCGTTCACTTCTGGAGATACATTCGAAACTGGGCAAAGAAGGGCAACTAAATAGTGCATGGCCTACAGCACAAAACTTACCTGGAAAGACTAAAAGATCTTAATATGTATAGGAAAGGGGGGGGATGACAAACCTTCAAATACATCAAGGGTATATAACAAGCTACAGGAGATAAACATTCTTAAAAGGAAGATAAATATTAGAAAACAAGGACATGGACTTACACTGGAGGGAAGTAGGTTTATTTGAGGAAAAACTACTTCACAGAAAGGGTAGTGGATAAGTGAAACAGTCTCCCATCAGAGGTAATAGAGGCTAATACAGTAGAGAAATTAAAACATGCTTGGGATAGACATAAGGAAATCTTTACAAAAATGAATGGATCGAATAGGGTTTGATGTTACCATAGGTGAAAAAAATGGGTAGACTAGATGGGTCAAGTGGTTCTTATTTGCCATCAAATTCAATGTTTCTATGTTTAAGCACATTTTTCCAAAAAATCTATTATTTAAAGCTGCAGTATGCGGGGTTAGAGGGGTGGAATGAGGTTGCCTTGATCAAGGACGTAATTTGAAACTACTGTATTCATTTAGTGGGAATCACAAGCTGTTTTCGACTACTAATATTAATACGGTTACAAAACAGATGAGAAGTGCAGTGTACATATGTGAATCACAAAAACTAGTCTGTTTGTATATTAATTGTTCTTGCCTTTTGCAAGAGAAATAAAATAAACATGCGCTGAGAGTAGAGATCATAGATTTAAAAATGAATCTAGAGAAACAGCTGAATACATCACTAAAGAATATAAATGAACGGAGCTACATATGAGTCATATTTTACTACTTTCTGTAGTCAAATGTATAAATAACAAAGATGGTACTGCAATTTATTTTGGCACATAATACAAGACTGTGAAGCAAGCATAACTGCCATTTGTTTTATTTATGATTGGGCAGCAGTAGGTGGCATCAATACTGATAATTATTTGCCAAACAGCAGCAACCTACCCAAGTGTCGGCTTGGAGCAGACCTTTTGGCTTCCTGTCCTAGTACACGAGTCGCTACATGTGCTCTCTAGAGATTATGTTCTGTCTGATTACTTCCCATGATTTTTATGTACCAAGGGTAATAAATACAATTTACGGCACAGAAGATGCTAACCGGAAAAGCAGAGTGTAGTTAATAAGATTTGTTGTCACATTTTCTTCAGTGTATAAAAAGGTAAAATAAACAAAACATTTTTGCTGTTTAAAAAAACAAAAACTTCACTGCAGAGAAACCACCCTAACTTCTGTAGCCAGCAATGACTACATATAACAAATAGCAAGCTAACCAAACGTACATTTTACAGCCAACACGTTATGTACAAATTCTATAGTAAAACATTGCATATATATATTATATATATATATATATACACACACACACACACACACACACACACACACACACACACACACAGTGTGAGGTGAAGGCAGCACTGCTGTACATATTGAAGGCTGTGCAAATATTTATTGCATTGTAAAACTAAAGACCTTCCTTCCCGAGATAATAAACAATAAATCTCCAGGGTTTATCAGCTACAAGTTATACATCTTCTGGCTAGTAAAATGTATAGGACACTGACACATAAATCAATAACATTCATATGTAACGCATGATGTATTGCAGCTGAAAGACCGCCTGTCCATTGTAGGTCACTAGTGGTATGGTAAATAAATGCAGGATCACAATCCACACATTAGGTGTTGATTATTTTTAAATTACACGCATCTGTACACATGATAATCCATCAACAAGCCAATCAGCACTAGGTTATTGGTCCACAGTAATGACCACAAAATCATTGCGCTAGTAATTAGTGAAACTTATAGACATAAATAGGAATCATTGTTAAACCTGGTCAGAGATCCCTCATCAAGTGTTATTACAGTCTAATACATATAATCTTTTCTATAAAGTTGGCGACACATGGGACGATTTTGTCATTTACCAGGAGCACCGTGATAAGTGCCCAGTTTGACCACATTGGAGTAGATCTGGCTGTTTGGCCCATTGGAAGAATAATTAAAGTCATTTATCATTTTCTCCAACCACTTGTGTGGTGGATAAAAATAGACCGCATAAAAGTTAACTTCACGTCATCTAGGGAGGTGGGTGGGATCCAGGAGGGTGCCCAGACATTTGGAAGTTTCTCAGATATTCCAGGAGAGTAGACAAGTATACATTAATGGTAGGTGAACATTGCTGTCCTACTGTCAGAGCATCTTCTAACAGAGCTATCCCTGTTCTCTCTGTATATACTAGTCTCTCTGAAAGTTGGACATACCTCACTCAAGTCATTTCACTTTGCACTTAGAGCCAAATTCATGAATGCATTCTGCAACAAAAACGGTTAGATGAATTGAATTCTAGAAACCGTGTAAATGCTCTACTCCGATTGCCCATTTCTTCAAACATATAAAAATGATAAAACAATCATCTGGCCACTCAAACCCAGCCTGTACTGACTGGAAGCAGCTATGATGATCTGTCAACCAAATCTA